>NW_006292095.1:8809084-8824161 GCF_000327345.1 Myotis davidii | reverse complement strand
CCAAAATATCACACCACCAAGTAGAAGAGCCTTGCTTTCAGCCCAGACTTGTGGGTTTTTTTTCCATTTTCCAAAACAATAATATCGCATCTTCTTGCCTTCAGTTGTTTAAACGATATTCGTTGAAGGACAGTTGGGCAAGCACCACTCCATGAGTTAAGAAAACATAAGTGACCAAGAATGTTCTCTGCACAGGTTTGATTTTTTTCCTCGGAATATTCTGCAAAACATAGTCTATCTGGCTCTCATTAAGCCTCGTTTGAGCGAAGACTTGAATGCAGTGGGCTAGTCAGTCATGTAGAAATCCAGGGAAAGGGTGGTCAGGTGGAGGGGCAGTTCATTAAAGTCCTAAGATAGAAGCATGTGTTTCAGAAAGAAAATTCCAGGTGGAAGAGACACCTTGAGCAAAGGCTCTAAAGTGGGGTCATGTCTAGCATGTTTGAGTTAAAACAAGGAGGACAAAAGAGCTCGAGCAGAGAAGTAGAAGCTCAGGGTGCTCACAGGGGCTAGATCACAGGAGACCCGTGAGATCACAGCAAGCACATCAGTTTTCACTCTGAGTGAAAGGGAGAGGGAGAGCCACTGAAAAATTTTGAGCTAAAATATGATGTGATGTGACTTATTTCTTATAAGGATCTGTCTGACTGCTGGGTTGAGAATAGACTTCAGGGGGACAAAGGTAGAAGTAGCAAGTGCTTGATAAGCTGTGATGGTAGAGGCTGTGGTGGAGCAGGTATGAGAGGGAAGATCAGGAACTCAGGTTTGAATATACACTGAGTTCAATGTGCTTCTTGGACTTCTGAGGGAAATGTCAAGTAGATAGTTGATAGGACTTTGGGAGAGAGATCTAAGCTAGATATCTAAAATTTGGAGTTCCCAGGACATAGATGGAATTGAAAACCAGGAGGCTGGATAAAATTAATAAGCTACTGGATATAGCTAGAGAGAAGGCCCATGGACCTGCTCTGGCCTCTCTAACATGAAGAGGAGGAACAAGCAAAGGAAACCGAGAAGGAACAAAGAAACGAGGCAAGAAAAATTAATGGGTGTCTGATGTTCTGCAAGGCCAAGTAAAGAACACATATCAAAGAGGATTTTAACTAATTCTTGGTAAACAGGTCTTACTTTCCACATTCAGTTGCTTTTCATTTATATCTGCTAGGTACTGCGGTCATCACAGCTAAGCTCACTCATGAACCTGCAGGTCAGCTAGAGGCTGGCTGGTGTGGAATAACCTAGGCTTTGCTGATTCAGCTCTGCTCCACACGGTCTCTAGTGATCCAGGGGGCAGCCAGGCATGTTCTCATAGCAAAAGGGAGGTGTCCAAGAAAGCGTGAAAGTAAGAGAGAGAGCAAAATAATACACAGGCACCCTGAGGCCCAGGCTTGGAACTGGAACACGGCCACATTGCCATTTTATATTGGCCAACGCAAGTCACAAGGCTAACCTGTATTCAAGGTGGGGAAAGTAGAGCTGATCTCTCAATGAACTGAACTGCAAATCACATTGCAAAGGATATGGAAATAGAGAGGAGTAAAATTTGGGGATATTTTTGCCATCACCCTCCACACCAGTCCTTACTACTCTGAAGCTCCACGTTCTATTAGGAAGATCCCATCAAAAGTATAGGAACTGTACCTGTGATTGTGATGCTCTCCTTGTTTTGCCCATACCGATCTGTCCCTGCCTCAGTGCCCACAGCCCTTGTAATTGGAACCCACTTTAAAGTGGTTAAGTTGGGGACTGCCGCATAGCAAGCATTCAGTAAACGCTAGCAATCACCATCACTCTTCTTTAGCATATTGCAAGTCACCTAAAATGTTCTCTAATTATTTTTAGGCAGTAGTCTTGTCAGTCTCCCTAACTGGGCCATAATCCTCTTAATGAAAGGGAGATGTCTTATATAGCTTGAGTGCAACAGTGGCCAGCACAGTGGGAGGCACAGGGCAAGTGCTCAGTAAAATCTTGTTAATTGATAAGGATTGACTGAAAGTCTAAAGAGATTCTTATAGTTGGGAAATCATCACATAGTTAAAACATCATCAAGCTCCATTAAACCTGGTAATGCTAAAAAAGGCACGCCATCTTGGAGAGAGCTGCTATTAGCAGAAGGATTATTCTCTCTGAGGAAATTATCTAAATATTTTCTCACATTTTCCACATTAGCTTTTACTGTCTAACTACTTGAAATTAAAGGTGTGAAATTAGGCATTCTAGAAGATGGATATAATCAGGTATTCATCATTTTAAGCACATCTTATATATTCATCGAATATGTTGTCGCATCCATTTAGTACGCTGCATGGAACTTCAAAACAGATCCTGCCCTTGCTGGTGTAGAGCCTGAACCAGAGAAAAGAAAATGCAGGCTCTCAAAATTAAAGTGAGGGGCTGTGCAAGAAGAAAATACAAACATGCAGCAGAAGGAAAGTATTAGCAAATGTGCCAAAAATTACAATTACCTTGGTATCTTACTAACTTTTGTACTCTATGGCTGTGTTTGAACCATAGACTATATTGTTCCAGTATCAGGTATCACAATTTAGGAGAAAAAAATTAGTGGAGTAGTGTTTAAAGTAGTAAACTTTAAAATAAGAGGTTAAAAAAGCATTCACTGAACCATTTCCATAGACCCGGAATATCTTGCTTCTTTAAGATATTAAATTATCCATAAATAACATGTCTGCCATGGATTTCAACCCATGTTTTTTAGAAATCAAGTCAAATCAAAATCAGATTGTCTCGACTGAATAAAGTCACAGTGAAATGACTATCTTTTAAAACCATTCATTAACTTCTCCAAGCTTCACATTAAGCTCAGTCTCACAATTACAAGTATATGGATTATTAATTTTGTTCTTTGTGCAGCATAGTCTGGAATAAAATTAGAATTCAAATTGTAGGTAGTGGAACATTAGATGTGTCAAGGCATTTTTAATTTTTAAATATTTCTATAGGTTTGGATTTGTCATTACATTTTAAAGATGTAAACTTATGGTCACTCTGTAGATACATAATTGTGTTACTACTGGTGAATATGAGAACTACTTGTTGAGATTTTAGAAGCACTTTATTTTTTAAAAAAATATATTTTATTGATTTTTTCTTACAGGGAGGAATGGAGAGAGATAGAGAGCTAGAAACATCGATGAGAGGGAAACATTGATCAGTTGCCTCCTGCACACCTCCTACTGGGGATGTGCCCGCAACCCAGGTACATGCCCTTGACCGGAATCGAACCTGGGACCTTTCAGTCCGCAGGCCGACGCTCTATCCACTGAGCCAAACCGGTTTTGGCTAGAAGCACTTTAATTGTACAGTTCTATGTCTGGAAATTTAGACTCTACAATAAGAAGAATGAATTATAGTGGCTTAAAATGGCATATGAATTTTGTGCCAAGTGATCAGTCCTCCCTGGCCCTGTCCGCTTATTTTCACTGCCACAATTTGAATTCAGGAATTACATCCTGATGCTAGGACAGGTTATACTTCAACATTTGGAGCTCTTCTCCCCTCCCCATCTCTACTGTCTTCCTTCCCCAGTTCATTGTGCTTACTGCCAAATTAATCTTCCTCAAGTAACAGATTCCTCATGTTAGTCCCTTACTTAAAAATCTTCAATAGTTCATTTAAGCTTTGAGAATAAAACCCAAGAGGCTTGGTATATAAGGCCTCTCACTGAGTATCCTCAGCCTACCTTTCCTAGGATTCCCTTGCTCCTTTACAAGTTACTTCCATTCAGACAATTGGGTAGTCACTCTCTTCTCAATATATATTTAACACAAAGTGAGACTTTCTATATCTGGACTCACATGAACTTTAAATTCCTGCCTTCTCTCCAGATGTCTAATTCCAATGGTATTTGCAAAGCTCAGCTCAAGTCCTCAGACATAAAACTTTCTTTTACCAAAGGAATGAAAACTGGAAGGAAGCTACCCAGTATCATTTATCCTCTTTTTCCTTTTAACAGAAACATAATTTTTCATATTCATAAATCTGTGGTCTGATAGTTTTCATCAGTTTGAAGAAAGCCTTGACCATTCTCTCTTCAACCACTGCTTCTGAACTCTTTCCTTCTTCCTCTTCTAGAATTCTAACTGTGATAATATTCTATATGTCTCTTATGCTTTGTTCTGCTGTTATTATTAAAGTTTTTTTTTTCACTCTGTACTTCAATTTGCATTATTTCTATACTCCTGTCTTCTGGCTTACTGGTCCTTGCTTCCACTGGTATTATTATACCCACCCAATGTGTTCTTAATTTTGGTATGATGTTCTAGTAAGTTCTGCAGTGTATATTTAGTTCTTTAGTTCTTTTTTTTAATGATCTAATTTCTCTGTTGAAATTCTTCATCTGGTTTTTGTTGTGTGTGTGTGTGTGTGTGTGTGTGTGTGTGTGTGTGTTTGTCTTTTGTCCATCCTTCTTCTATTTTCTTTGACATATTTATGATTGTACTGCAAATATTTTGTCTACCAATTCTAATATCTGGGTCATTTGTGGGTTTTGCTTCTATTGGCTAATTATTCTTTTGAGTAAGCATCATATTTTCCTACTTCACATTTTTTATTATATGCCAAACAATATGTGCTAGTATAAGAAAATTCTAAGTCCTGAAGGTGTAGTTATTTGCCTCCCAAAAAATACATGTCCTTTCCTTTGAGGAGTTGATCATGTTGTGCCAGTAAGAACTGGATTGCAGATTTCATGGTTTAGTTTACTTTTGGCTTCAAGAAAATGGCACCTGTCTTGCAATTATTGCATGCCCTTCCCTCAAGCAGGACTTTGACTTCTAAGCACTGTGAAACTGCAGACTTCTCTCTATCTTTCTAGCTCAGTTCCCAGACTCCTATGATTCCCAATACTCAACAAAAGTCCTATGGGGGGAAATCAGCATGTGGTAGAAATTGGCTGTGTGGTTGAGGCATCTCCGAATTCCAATTTGACATTTCCAATCTGCACAGCTTTTAAAAGCTATGATGGTTTCTCTTTCTCCTACAAGAATCCATCAGTTATGGCAAGCTCAATTTTCTGGTCATACTCAGATATGGAAACTTTATTTCCTCTTTGGGGATGAGAGAGGGCAGTAGGTAATGGCTGCCAATCTGCTCACCTAAAGAGTGCTTTTCTTTCTCTGGAATTTAGTTCTTTTGAGTTGTTTGCATCCACAACCCTCCAAATTATCTAGGTTTTTCTAATTGTTCTCATGGGAGAAATGGTTTGTCAGAAACTCCTACATCCTTACTGGAAATGAACCTCCTTTGCTTTCACTTTGAGAGCTTTCAGAAAGCAAAGTTGACAAATTAATGCCAGATATTTCTAGAGTAGATACTAAGCTTTGAGCATGTTCTTGTCTACTAACATTAGAAGAAACACAAAGACTGATAAACATGTAAGTGCTATCTGTCAATGTGCCCTTTAGACCTTATGATGTAACCAAAGTGGCAGAAAACAAATCAGACTGGTTAATAGCTTCTAACAAGGGCTGGATTTTGTTATGACTGAAAAATAGGTGCAGCACAAATAGTCTTCATAGGTTGCACTGTCTCATATGTCCTTAAGTCTGCAAGAACTCTGCTGGAGCAAATCTTAAGATATCATTAATATTCACTATTAGTTTTTATTGGTATCAATTTTTTTAAATGTTATATTTGAAATAATAAAATTTGCAGGACTTTGTTAACTAATATTTTATAAAATTCCATGTAAGATGATCCCTAGATATCTGTCGCACTCATCTAATTAATTCAATTTTTAAAGAAGTTTTTAGGGAAGCATATTCAGAGAATGCTCCACAGCATGCTGGTTTTCATCAATGACCTGTGGAAAAAGATTCCTTAGATCAGTGGTTCTCAACCTTCCTAGTGCAGACCCTTTAATACTGTTCCTCATGTTGTGGTGACCCCCAACCATAACATTATTTTTGTTGCTACTTCATAACTGTAATTTTTCTACTGTTATGAATCATAATGTAAATATCTGATATGCAGAATGTATTTAGGCAACCCCTGTGAAAGGGTCGTTCAACCCCCAAAGGGGTCGTGACTCACAGGTTGAGAACCGCAGCCTTAGATACATGCATCTTGAAAATACTACACAGTGAATCCTCTTTTTTTTATATTTTCAATGAACATTATTAATAGTTTAAGGGATCTTAAGAGTTAGGCAATAACTCTTTCTACTTTGTTTAACTTGGCATTCCCACGCACTCTCTTAAAAAATATATCTCCTTCTTTAAGTAACGTCTATTAGTGACCTTTGAATCTAGAATTCTATGGAATACACTTTGGAAAATGTTTTTCTAAGAGGGTAATGAAGTTAATAACGATAATGTCAACACATTCTTCAACTTCACTGAGGGAAAGGCAGTTCTGTTATATATATAATACAGTCTAGAATTTCTGACTTTTGCAGAGCTTTAAGATATAACTTCATAGACTTTGGTCTATATATGCATTCTGCAAATAGTGCAGTGTTTATGAATGCTGTTAAACTTATGAGCATGGCACAACTACCAGGCTTTTATCAGAATAAGAAGTATAAGCTTATTTAAGGTCATAGACCCTCTAGGCATTTTAAACTAGATTTTGAATGGTACAGTCATCCTCTTGTAAAGAAGCATATCAGGCCGCAGGTCTTACCTTGCATCTGAAATCATCTCTACATATTTAATTGCATAAATCCTAAGGTTTTCTGACCTTACTATCAAGATCTGTGTGTCTGACAATATAATCTTAAATAGAAGCTGCTACTTTAATTTCTGTGAAATTAGGTGGACAAATCTTACTAGCTCAAGTTTATATTTAGCCATTATAAATGTGAAATAGTATCCAGTCAAGAAAATCACTGGAGTGTTTCATTGTAGATTCTATACACAAGAATAATCCAACTCCATGTCATCATCCAGGAAATTCCAAATTTTTAGATACACAATACAGCAACTATTTCACCTCATGGTTGATTCTGCTGGTGAAACTTGAATCTCTGAGCACTACTGGCTGGTGCTGATATTTCCTCTGCCTAAAACTTTTCCTTTGAACATTCCTCTTGCTTGAATCCTACTCATCCTTAAATGTTTCTAGAGAGAACTTATGTGACCTTCTCCCCCAAGCCAAAGCAACTCAATTTAGAGAACTACCTTTGTTTTCTTTCACAGCAACCTAATCTTTTATAATTATACTAGAGGCCCAGGATACGGATTCATGCACTGGTGGGGTCCCTCAGCCTGGCCTGTGCCCTCTCACAATCCGGGACTCCTCGGAGGATGTCCGACACCTGGTGCACGGATTTGGCGTGATCCCCTCAGGCCAGGCTGAGAGACCCCACCAGTGCATGGTTTTGGCCTGATCCCCACAGGCCAGGCCAAGGGACCCCACCGATGCACGAATCCATGCACAAGGCCTCTTGTATGCATATATGATCTTTGGTTAATCTCTTCCTGCCCCTTCTCCCCCCTTCCCTCTGAGATTCATCAGTCTGTTCCATGTTTCCATGCCTGTGCATTGAGCGTCTACCCCCTGGTGGTCAGTGCGCGTCATAGCTACCGGTCGAATGGTCGGCCGGTTGAATGGTCAGCTGGTCAAATGGTTGGCCAGTTGCTTAGGCTGTTATATATATAGATATTTATTTGGGTTTTTAAATATCTAATGTCTGTTGCTCCCACTAGATTTTACAGGGGGTGATTTAAAGGGCAAAGATTTTGTCTATTTTTGTTTGTTTGTTTTCACTACAGTGCAATCTGCTAAGAACAGTTTTGAAACATAGTCATTACTTGATACATATTTGTTGGATGAAAGGATGAACTGTACATTCAAGCATCCTTCAATTTCATCATATATTTTAAACCCAACTGAAACATTTTGAACTGACAGACCTACCCAAGAGTATAGCACAATTCTGTTCAGAGTTCGGCTTTGCTTCAAGGTAAAAGTTATTGATTTATTGACTGATTATGAATCCCAAAAGCAAGCTTGTCATAAAATGTTATAATGATTGATTGATTCAATGATGAGATGGTCACACTCAATTGTACACCGAAAACATTTGAGAAGTATTTGAACTTCTCTTATCTAATTTCTTTCCAACAGGATCCTTCCTGTGCCTTGAACAGTGAGTTGGTTAATGAGGAAACAGTCATAGTGAGATAGACACAATCTGTATTAACTTCTGTGGCCATAATTAGATTAATTGTCATGTGATGGTCTTTACACATATAGATAAAACTGTGTGAGCCTTTACCCATAGGAGAAGATTATGCTGATTTTCAATTAGGGTCATCTTTCCATTTGCCTTTAAGAGTTTGCAAATGGTAGATTGAATGCTGATGGCTGTTCAGTTGAGCATGGCTGCGGCTGCAGGCTGCAGCGCTACCAGGTGCCAAACTTGCCTAGAGTGAGTGCCATAAAAATAGCACTGCTAATCACAGGAAATGGCAGCGCTGCAATTCTATTCTAGAAAGGAAAAGATGGGGGGTGAGGGGAGACAGCAGGGAGAGAAAAGTAATGGCTGCTGAAGAAACATTTTTCCTAATGTGTTCCCTCCTATTTCTTTCAGATGTCCATGGTGAAAAGTATTTTTTTATTGGTGATGAAGACTGAGGAGGTATTCAGGACAAAGACATGTCCAGTATGCTGCTGAACAAATGCTGAAAACTGTGTTAGAATGTTGGGAGAGAGATTCTCTACCTGCTCTTCCTTCTCCCTTCACTTAATAGAACATATTGGATGAAAATGCTCAGTACTGGGGAAAATGCAACCAAAGATAAGGAGTTAGTTCTTGTCTGACAAAAGGCTATCATGAGAGGGGGAAAGTCTTGCTTGTCATTGCTAGCAGAAAGAAGATGGTGATAAAAAATGGCAGAAGAAAATTCTGAGCCTTCTCTCTTCTATTATTTTTATTCCCCCTCTCTGCACCTCATAATCACAGTTTGTATAGAGAAAGCTACTTGACGGCTTTATAAATTTTAAACTTCTCTTCAGGATAAAATATCCATCATTATCATCATCATCATCATCTTGCAGTCCACTATGTGCAAGCCAAAATAATGCAAAACAAACTTTTTTCTTTTTTGACATAAATTGATTCATGTGAGATACATTTAAAGGGCTAGACCTCCGTAATAAATAATTAGCTAATCATACAATTTTTACAGCTGGAAGTTATCTAATCAAATGTCTTCATTTTATAGATGAGGATTAAGTCCTTGGCTCTACTCTGAGAACAGCAATAAAAGTTCTTGGATGCTTCCAGACAACTCAAATGACCTCCCGTTACCTCCTGCATTAAATGCAAGCCAATGTTAGTACCGGGTAGAGATTTACTAGAAGCCAGAAAGTGTTTTTAAAGTGACTTCTTAGACATTGGCAGGCTTATTTCAGAGGCCACAGTTGTTACTTCCTGAGTTGGCATTTTCTGTGGATTATTTTCTCTGATAGTTGTAGTCACATCATATTTGCATTTGAGATCAAAGGTGGATAAAAATGTATTTACAGCATCCTTATAGATAACACTTCAAGTACTAAAATAACCCTTACTAATTTTTCTTTGTTTTGAATATTTTATTAGGATGGTTCTTAAAAAATAAAACAAAAAAACAGAGGGTAAAAGAGAAAGAAGAATGTTGAATGGAAAAGAAGGAAATCCATCAACATTTATTTAAGACATATACCCTATGAAAACTGTAGTGCCCGCTTCTAAGTGCACTGAATTATCTCATTTAGTTCTTTCAACACTTATTCATTACTTAGTCTTAGTTTCCATCATCTAGAAGATGGAATATTCCCTACCTGAAGGAAACTAAGATTAAGTAATGAATAATGAATGAAATATGAAGTATGTCCAGTGACCAAGTGTTGGTAAATTCGGATCTGTCTTATTTCAATGTTCCTTTTATTACATCATCTTTGAGGCTTGGGCTCCAGTGAGTAAAAAGATGTGAAAATAGAGCATGTTAAAGACAGACATAACAAGCCTCCCACGTAACTGCCTGCAGAAGGGTGGAGATAGGGCGTAGACCCCGCCGTAGAGCAAGATATGGCAACAGGGCGAGAGAGCCTGGACAATACGCATGTGTTCTGTGTATATGCTTGGAAAGTCCTCCCTCCAGTTGGTGAGACTGTGCTTTGCTCTGGATGTTTGTGCGTGTAGCTGGAGTTTGAGAGTTAGCATCCATATCCCAGAAGCAGGTTACTAATTAAACCTATTCGTTACTGAAGAGTCAAGTACAGCCCCGGGAGAGGAGCTGATCCTTGGTTAATCAGTCCTCAAATAAAATCCGTTTCCTCTGTGACTATTTCATAACCTTACAGCACCACAAGAAATACACAATGGGCTATTTTCCTTCATCCAGGAAAAATACATTCATCAAATGTATTGATTTCTGAAAAATTATTTAGAACCATTGGCATCCAACTGAAATTTAGTGGCCTGTTTATTTAAGGTTATTATTAGAATTTTGTCAAGAGCAGCTATACAGGGAGATACATTTATTTCTCTTATTTAAAAAGAATGCAAAATCTTCTCCCTCTGACTAAATGTGGTAATAGGGACTAGGTTTAGCTTTCTATTTGAAACAATTAAAAAAATTAGACACAATATTTGAAACGATGGTTTTCAGACTTGATACCAGGCCACACAGGACAGTCTTCCCTGCAAGAGGGAAAACAAACAAGATGCCTCAGCTTACTACTTGGATAGTCTCCTGGCTGCAGCGAAGGAGGGGACACAGGTGGGGCCCAGCAGTCCAGCAGAGTTAGGAATCCAGACAGGCTACAAGAGCGAGAATTCACAGGGCAAATATGAGAGAGGAGAGAGGTGCAAGGAGGCAGAGTTCCCGGCAGATCTGCTGAGCATCGCTCAGTGTGTATGTGAGGAAAACAGCCAAGGGTGCAGAAAGAACCCCCTGTAAGGAAAAGAGGGAACAATCTCTGGATCTTACACCCAGAACAGTTTGTGTTCCCTCCAGGAAAAAAGGGAAAAGCTGTTAATTCCTGGGGCACTGAGTAAAGTACTCGGCAGAGTATTATCTCAGTAGTGGGCAAAATTAGCCCAGATAACAAGGCTGTTCTGGTCCCACCTTACAAATATTAAAGCAAGCCTCAAAAAGGATCAAGCTATTTCCAAGTAACTTAACCACATTCAAGGGGAAAGAAACTGAACAACATGTATAGGAATACAAAAATAAACAGTACTTAGAAAGTAAAATTCACAATGTCTGGCATCCAATAAAAAATTTACAGTCATACAAAAAATGCAGTATAGTATGACCCTTAATGAGGAGAAATACCAATAGAAACGGATTCTTAATTATGTATATGACAGAATTAGTAGATGAGAACATTAAAAGTTATTACAACTATAGATGTTCATTCAATCAAGTAGTAGAATGCTAGAGCATGTTAAGTAGAGACACAGAAAATATTTTAAAAGACCTAAATAAAGCTTCTAGAAATGAAAAATATAATGGCTAAGGATTTTTAAAAATCAGTGCTCCAATAGTATGGACAGCAGATTCTGCCTGTAGAAGAAAAGATTAATGGGCAAAAAGGTATGGCAATAAAAACTACTTAAAATGATAAGAAAAAAAGACTGAAAAAATTAAACCACTTTAATGAGCTGTGTTACAATTTCAAGCAGCCTAATATATATGTTATTCTGCCTGAGTTTTCTCTGAATTAATTAAATTTCCCTCTGCTGGGCAGAATGTGAATGCTAGGTATAAATTAAGTTATAGAAAAATAAATATGATATTCCTTGGGGGTGCGGGAATCGTAGGCAGTCTATTCACCATATGACTTGGTATTCCTTAGTGACAAGAGCCGAGTCTCTCTTTATCTTCTGTTTCTGCCATGCAGAGCTTCCATCCCCAAGGTCACCTCTAGGTCCAGTACACTTGCTAGAACTCTAGCAATTACTTCTACATTCCAGCCATTAGGAAAGAGGATACTTCCTGGAAGTTGCACAAATTGATGTTTAAGTCCAGTTGGTAAGAACCTAGCCAAATCAAACATCTACATCTAGCTACAACGTATGCTGCAAAACACAATATTTAATTTTGTGGTTATATATATAGCTAAAAATCAAGGGTCCTGTTACTATGATTCAAGTGGACAATGAATATTGGAGGAAAAATATATACTCTCTCTTGCACAGTGGAATGGAGGTTTGGGAGGAAAGGAAAACATCAGGCAAAAAGCTATTGAGATGGAGATGAATGGATTATAAAACTAAGAGGGGTACTTTAGTAGGAAAATATATGGTAATAAAAGCATAACACCCTATGGATTAGATTTTTCACAAAAACAGGCAATATTATTTTTATTGTAAATAGCAGGAATCTTTTATTAGATATTTATATAGATTCCAAAAGAGTCTTTAATGAGCTGTGTGTTAAAGAAAGATAAAAATATAAATCATTCCTTCCAACATGCTAATAAAAGAGTGATATGCAAATTGACTGTCACTCCAACACAAATGGCCACCCCCATGTGGACACAAGATGGCCGGCAGGGGAGGGCAGTTGGGGAAGATCAGGCCTGCAGGGGAAGGGCAGTTGAGGGGGACCAGGCCTGCAGGGAGAGGGCAGTTGGGGGAACTAGGCCAGCAGGGAGAGGGCAGTTGGGAGGACCAGGCCTGCAGGGAAGGGCGGTTGGGGGGACCAGGACAACAGGGACAGGGCAGTTGAGGGGACCAGCCTGCAGGGGAAGGGCAGTTGGGGAAACCAGGCCTGCAGGAGAGGGCAGTTTGGGGGAGTAGGCCTACAGGGGAGGGCAGCTGGGGGGGACCAGGCCTGCAGGGGAGGGCAGTTGGGGGAGACCAGGCCTGCAGGGGAGGGCAGCAAGAGAGGACCTGAGGGTGCAGGCTGGGCTGAGGGACATACCCTCCCCACCTCCCACCCCCGGACGAATTTTGTGTACCGGGCCTCTAGTATAATGTATAATTTGGTTTGCTGTAATAGTTAAGGTAATGCTCACTGCTGAAACAAAACCAAAAATAAAAGTATAATCATAAAACAAATGAGCTACTAAGCCATGAAAAGACATGTAGAAAACTAAAATGCATATTACTAGGTGAAAGAAATCATTTGAAAAGGCTATAGACAGTATGATTTCAACTATATGATATTCTAGAAAAGGCAAGACTATAGAGACTGGGAATATCACTGGTTGCCAGGGATGGGGTATGGGAGAGAGATGACTAGGTGGGCAGAGAGGAGTTTAGAGCAGTGAATGTACTCTGTGCGATACTCTAGTGACAGATCCATGTCACTACTGGGAGACCTTTCCACACTGTACTCTTTGAGAAGAAGTTACTCTGCACAGACCACTCTTAACAGCAGAGAGCTGTTACTCCACCTCCTGAGGTGGAGTATGGGTAAGAGGATGAAATGTGAGTTGGAAGAGTATCTACATAAACTATTTGGAATTTTCTACACAGATTTCTCTTCTCTATCATTCAATTTATAATAATAAACTATTATTAACTTATTCAAACATTTATTTATCTTAGTATGAATTCATGGATATTTATTTTACACTTTGGGTTATAATCTGATACTATTTATCATGTTGCTCAAATTAGTCCAAATTTGACCATTGGGAGCTCTTTTAGTTAGCTTTGATGCCCCCCTTTGACATATCACCATCATTGTGGGTTTGTTTTTTAACATTTCATTACTTTCTCATAATATAGTCTTTTTAATATCAAATAAGCATTTTTACATTCATTCCTATTAAGTTCTGTTCTACTGGCATTAATCCATAACTCCAATATGTTGAAATAATCTGGCTTTTTCTTCTTTCAATTTTCATTTTAATTACCCTCCATGTTTGGCTCATCAAAAAATTTGACATCTTCTCTATGTGCATTTAAATACTCCAAACAAGACAAGATTAAGGCCAGAGTCATGTGGCCCCTACTGTAGATATCTATCTATCTATCTATCTATCTATCATCATCTACTAGAGGCTCGATGCACGAATTTCATGCAAGAGTAGGTCTTCCTTCCCCAAGCTGCCGGTACTGGCTTCCCTCTGGCACCTGGTACCCGGGCTTTCCTTGCAGCCCCAGCTTTGTCCGGAAGGTCATCCGGAAGGATGTCTGATCTAATTAGCATATTACGCTTTTAATATTATAGATATTCATTTCCCCCCAAGCCTGATCCTGCCACCTTAATTAGAATTTTCTTGGTGCCTTGTTCATTCAGATGAAATGAGCTTTATAATATTATCTTCCAACTCACATTTCATCCTCTTACTCATAAGAACAAATAAAAGAACAGAAAGTCCACGAGGAGAGTTTCATGTGAAGAATAATAATTATGAGGTGGTTCACTACTCAGAAGTGAAAGGAGAATGAAGTTCAATGGGAAGAGAGCCCTGGAATGTTATCTTTCCTAGGAAGGAAACAGTTATCAAGTTTGGAGGACACAAAGTAGGGAATGAAAGATGAATTGGAGTTACCTCTAATTCTCCACAGACCATCGAACCAGAAGAGAAATGGCACAAAACCGTTTCAAGGTCACCTTAGTCTCCATGGCAGTAGGAAGGAGAGGAGAAAAGAGTGATGTTAGAAAGAGACAGATCAGACAACCAACCACAGTCTCTGTATGTGTAATCTAAAAAGGAATGAATATTGTAAGCTTATATATTAAAAATAATCTCCAATGATTTTAATTTCAGCTTTTGCTTGCTGCCTGCTTTCGGATGCCTCTGAACTAGCCACTGCTGGAAGATAAAATAGCTCTTCTTAAAAAAGAAATGTATACTCCTGGCTTAGAGAGTTCAGTGAAAACCCTACCAAGAATAAAATGGGATCACAAGGACTTCTGAGGTTTTAGAAATGCCTCTCAGAATCAGTGTATGACCTGAGATGTTCCCCGGTATAATTTCCCAGAATAAATGTTTAAGCTGGATCACTATTCAAGTGGGTATATTAAATGCGCTCAGGCAATAGAACATCCATACAGAATACCTACGATGTGCTAGCCTTATGTTTTGGCTAATTCTCATAAAAACCCTATGGAATAGGTGTGAGTCTTTTCATTTACAGACTTGAACTGAGTGTCAGAAAGTCTGAGTAA
>NW_006292095.1:8803479-8809026 GCF_000327345.1 Myotis davidii | reverse complement strand
CAGGAATAACACTCGGTCGTTCTGGAAGAAAAGCCCATTTTAATTCACTACCCTACACAATTTTGCCACAACCCAGCAACTCCCTGGCGACCTCAGAGATGTTGAACAACTGTTAACACAAGATAGGGGACTTTGTGTCAGAAATTGAAGTGTTTACCTCTCTGTTTGCAGGGGGATATAAAAATGAGATTTTGAGCCTACTAACATTAGTGTTTGACTTCAAATACAGTAGGTTTTGACCAAATGGGTATTTACTCTTCCTGTGACATGTGAGTTTGACTCCATCATACCTGCTTATGCAGCTGAGAACTTTTGGAGTCATAGGTGGAAAAACATGTTACTGAGACTCATAATCTTTTACCTGAACTCTCCAAAGAACTTTTAGAGCTGGAACTTTGCTCAAAAGATGTGACTTTAGAGGAGATTGATGCAAATTCATTGAACCTGAGACTTAAAATTAACATTTTTGCCAACGGCAAGGAGCATTTATTGAATCTTGTAATAGGTCAGGAAACTCTAAGTTCATTTTCAAGACAGCATTTTTCTTTCTTTTTGCCTTTGCCTCTTCCATAAGCTATACTCGTAGCCTCAAAGATCTAGGTGATATTTCAATCCTTCATCAATAACAAGCTAATTTACGGCTACTGAAAAAGTTAATAGCCAGCATATAGCATCATATCTCATTCCCTCTAAGTTGGCTCAGGGGATATTTTGTTTTCCTCTGCCTTGCACCTGCCAGAGAATATGTACCTGACCAGTCACACTTTGAAGTCCTGGCTGATTAATATTCTGGAGAAACCTTGAGGAAGCTGCTGTTCCTGAAATTTTTCATTAGCACATTCTTCTCAGAAGATAGCATTCTTCAGTCTGCAGTCTGATTTTCCTCCAGTCTCGGCAGTCTCCTGGCATGGGGCCACTGTAAACTGGAACCTCTTTTGTTTTCTCAACCTCAGTGAAAGTTGATGGGTTTAATTGTTATTGCTTCACTTAGAGCACGGCCATATTTACTGCCATTTGATCCAAGCCGTGTATCTCGCCACTCAGGTTTCCAAGGCAATGATCTCAGAGATATTCTTTTCATCTATGCTGGACTGTTAGCTTAGTGCTCTTCAATCCTAAGTGATGACATCACAATGCATCTTGCAAAGTGAGAATATGAAGGCTGCAAAGGAGACACCAGGCAAAGTAAATTAGACAGTCAACGTGTGAGGACAGGTGGTATGAGTCTCTGGAACCATTCCTGTTACATGTATGTCCCACAGTCTGAACACTATTTAGAAATATATAGAGAAAAGAGATGCAATCGTTGAAGCCCTAGACCAAGTAATACCTAATCTGTGAAGTTGACCACTTGGGAATTCCTTCTCTAGCCCCTGTGTGAGGGTCCTTTAGTAATTGGTTCTCTAAAGGCAGCAACACAGTAAGTCCCCGTGTGACTCCCCCACCCTAACCTTCACAGGAGCAGATGGAGGCAAGAGCAACATCACTGGGGAGAACTAGCATCTATTTGGGACCTGAGTGCTGTGTCGTTTGGAGCCTCCCCATGCGATGCATTATATTGCAGAAGCTCAACCATTGGCGTTTTTGTGTCATGCCCTAGGAACCAGATTTAGGAATGCATTATTCAAACTGGAGAAATTCAAAACCAATTTCTAGTATCTGGCAGTACAAATCCTGGTTTATTTCTCCTTTCTTTTATATTCTGTGATTCATAATAGTCCCCCTTTTTAAAATTCATTCCATCATCCATAGCCTTAGGAAACTAATATCTCTTTTTGTTAAGGCCTTTTTTAGAACTGTCTTCTGGCCATCGTTGCTCAAAATTTCACTCTGTGATATTTAAATATTGGGAAGAAGTCTAGGGTACTTTAGCCATTTGAAAAAGAATTTGATTCTTGTCTCATGGTGAGTGGCATGGCTGAATGGGGATCAGCAAAGGGCTTCTACAGTGAGGGGCCCAGGGCAGGGGCTCCTCTTGACCAGGTTGTAAAAAGGAAGATTGCATCTCATCCAGAGGTTAGAGAAAACATTAGCCCTCGCCTGAATTCCTCATTAATTATGATGTATTTGACAAGGGTTTACATAAAACTACTCTAGTGTCTCTTCCAGGATCCCTGGGTATGTTTGTGCTCTGAGCTGGGTAATTATCATCAACATAAATATTCTTGCCTGCTTTGGTGAGCTCTTACAAGTGGGAAGGAAGGTTTGAGTTCCATTAATCTGCAGATCTGGGCTTCTGAGTTGACTGGGTATGCAATCACATGGTTAGTTAGGTGCCCTGTGGAGGTCTGCCCCCCAGTGGCTGTTATCAACTGCTGCATGTCTTTAGAAAGTAGATACGGCAAGGGTACAAAGCAAACAATTGCATCTTGAAGTTGTGCAGCAATATATATCGTTGCTTGGTTTTCTGGAACATTTTTCATTAAGAAAAGAGATATTTCACAATTTGAAGAAAGTGTCAGTAAAAACATTGAATCAAGTTATGTAGCTTCCAGAAACATGAAATAGACTCTGCATACAAACAAATTAGTTCATGTTTGGAAAGAATTGCCACTTTTACAACCATCATATATCCACAAGCAGTCACATTGGCTTTGTTATCTCCACAAAATAAAGTTGGTCATATTTTCCAGACAGTTTTTTCAAAGGGTGGCTCCATTTTCATGACATACTTCATTTTAAAAATACTTTTTATAGGTTCACAGAAAGTTGCAAAAATATTAGAGTGGTTCCATGTACTTTTCACCAATTTTCCCCAATGGTCTCATCTCACATCAACTATAGCACATTATCAAAACTAGGAAATTGACATTGATACAATTCAATGTCTTATTTAAAGCTCACCAGTTTTATCTGTACACACCTGTGTGTACATGTGTACAGTTCTATTCAATTTTATGACAGGTGTAGATCCATGTAGCCACCACCACAATCAAGACAGAACTCGTCTATCACAACAAAATATCTCCCTCATGTTACCTTTTTATAATCATGTCCATACTCCCCCACTCCACGCCATCTTAACCTGGTAATCACTAATCTTCTCTCAATCTCTATCATTGTGTCATTTTGAGGATATTATGCCAATGTAATCACATAGTAAGTGACCTTTTGAGATTGGTTTTTTCCACTTAACAATTCCTTGAGTTCTATCCGAGTTGTGGTGTGTGTTAATAATTTGTTTCTTTTTATTGCTGAGTAGTATTCAATATTATAGATATGCTACAGTTTGTTCAGCTATTCTTACAGTGAAGGACATCTGATTATTTCCAGTTTTTGCCTATTACCAATAAAACTACTGTGAGCATGTGTATATAGGTCTTAGTGTGGATATACATTTTCATTTCTCTGAAATAAATACCCAGGAGTGTGACTGGCTGAGTCATATGGTTCCTGTATGTTCAATTTTTTTTTTTCAGGAACTGCCAAACTACTTTCCAGGGTGGCTGTACAATTTTACATTCCCTCCAGGACTGTATGAGAGATAGACTTGCTTTGCGTTTTTGCCAGCATTTGGTATTGTCACTGTTTTTCACTATAGCTGCTCTAAAGTGTAGTTGTTCCCACTTTTAAATAATATAATGTATCGTTTGGTTCCTGCCACCAAAACATCTGCACACAGTTGTGTGGTTCATGTCCCGTGTGACTCAACAACTTAACAATCTTATGCAGATCAAAGTTCAAGGATGATATGGACATTTGAAAAATAGCAAATTTTGATTGGACTGGTTGGGTTCCTTATTAAATCTTTTTTTTCCCTCTGGCAAAACCAACAAAGTTGCCAATTACTAGATTAATTGAGTTAGGAGGTGAATATACTGAGAAGTTTTTCTGGCAGCTATCTAGAAACAAAACATACTATCCTCCTACTTTTGTGCCCGCTTGTTGGTGTACTAATATTTGATCAATCCAACCTACCTTTTCTGGGTATGCTTGATCTATCTGAAGCATGGAAGGGAGAGTTCTGTTCACTCCCCTAGGGAGACCCAGTTATGCAGATTACTCTCCCGACTTCCTGTTATTATGTATCGCCTCATCATTACTTTGCTTCCTGTGTTGGGGTGCAGGGAGGCATATGATCCTGGATCCCAACCTAGGTCTTCCTTCCAAATGGAGCTCATGGGTCAGCTCCCCTGCTTGTATAGTGTTAGAAGCATGAACCATTATTGCTTTCAGATCTGGTTTTCTGTGTCACCAGACACCTAAGAATATGAAAGGTTTTGCACTCTGTGCTCAAAAATTCCCTTCAAATATATGGGGTCCAACTAAGATTTCCTGAGCCATATTTTAGCTTTTGTGTATTTCAATGAAGAGGAAGAGCACTCTGGGTTACATGAATGTAACACAAGCCAGCCAGTTGGAAGAGAGCAGCGCCATAAATTTACTGCGACACAGAGAAAGTATCTATTGAGAAGAAGAAAAAAGGAATACAGACCTCAATCATTTTAAACTACCATCATTATAAAAGTGTTCAAATTAAGAAAACGACATAATAAATGCCTACATTTACAGTCCCTCATTTTCAGGAAGAAAGAAAAAAAGTCATAGAGAGAAATGTAGGGTGAAGAAAGTTAAAAGCAAACTTCTACCATATTCGCTAATTTGACATATGGTTGCTTTTTAATCTATTCAAAAGGCAGCATCTTTTGAGGAAGCACATACAGAAACACTGCCCTTTTCCATACTGGTGAAAGTGTGCTGATGGAAGCCAAACCTATGAGATGTTTCCTTGTGCCCTGTCAGCCTGATGGCAAAGGTAAACAGGATTTGTTACAAAATTCCTCAAATCTAAAAAAGCTTGCAGTTCATTGATGTCTCTTAGTAAAAATTAATGACTAACCATGGAACTATTTCGCCTGCTGGTCAGTTTGAACAGTCGTCTTCCTTTTGCAGCACCGGGCAGGAAGTTCTCCGAGAACTATCGCCAGTCTCAAATCTCAGGTCCACAGTAGTATGTGGCATGTGTTTTTTGCTCAACTTTTATCAGAGAATAAAGTTCAAAGGACATCAGAATCTACAATTCAAACAGTCTCAAAGGAAGACAAAGCAGGGCCAGTTTTAATGAGTGAGAACAATGGGGAAAATTTCCAATGAATAATGCTCAGTCATTTAAACTTGTCTTTCTCTCGGGCTGTTACTGAGACTTCATCTTGTGTTGCTGCAGGATCTGAAGGCCTCTGCTGCATTCTCTCCATCTTAATGTCACTTCATCTATTAAGAATAGCTCACTTTTTTTCCCTAAAATCTTACAGAAATATAGAGTAAATGGGTTTTGTCCTGAGGTCTATTTGTGCTTTATCATTCATCTCATTCTGGGGCCTCCATTATTTAAAACCTTATAGTAGATGCAGATGACTTAAGATCATTCAAATAGCTTAATAATAATATAGCCAGGGTCCTTAAATTCCATTAATTACATTCTTCCTCTAGAGAAAAGCGTTTATCATATCTCTATTCCCAGTGAAGGAATTATCTCAAAATCATGACTCTCTAAAATTTAAGACTCCAATTACTTTCTTAGTTGTTAAATATTCTTAGTTACTAATA
>NW_006292095.1:8793196-8803375 GCF_000327345.1 Myotis davidii | reverse complement strand
AGAGAGAGAGAGAGAGAGAGAGAGAAAGATTTTAATGGAGAATTCTTCCCCCACCATCTGTGTTTTCTGCTCCTCCATACATTAAGCACTGACCTAGTCACTAGTTCTTCTTTATAAATTTTATTTTCTCTTGCTTTTATAGTTTTGTGCTAAAAAAAAAATTATTTTGAGGCCATGTTCCTTAAGGAGTGTATTTAGATCATCAGAAAAGCTGAAAGGAATGTTACTTTCTTCACTGTATCCAGCTCAATCACCCTTTGTTCTTTCTACATGTATTCACCACTCTTTGATTACTCTATTTTCTATTAGTCTTTTTTTTTCACCCCCTGTCTCCATTTTCTGATCTCAGCCTAGACATTCCCTTCTATATCTTTTCTACATCTTTTCCTTGTCCTTTCTCTTGCCCAGCAAAACTCCAACTCCTGTCAATGCAACCATGAGCTTTCTCTGAATTATCCTTGGACTACTGAACCCTGCTGGTGCAAAACTCACAAAACTAAAGAGATCAGAGATCAGAGCAGTACTTTCTGAACTCTGGCTGTACAAAGAATCAGCATTTCTTGTGTTGGAAATTGGGAATATGTGCATTTTTAAGTCCCTCGGGTGATTCTATTATGGTGACAGGGCTGAGAATCTGAAATTACACATTTACGGTTGTCAGTCTTTGCTGGGTCCTCATCTTCATTCTCCTTCTCCTCTGCCCTTGTCTCTTAGCTGTTGACTTCCACTTTCTCCTTTCACGTCATTAAAATAACTAACACTAGAAATAGACGTCACTGGGAAAAAATTCCAACAGCTCCCTGTTCCCAATCCAGACCCTACCAGCCTACTTGCCTACAACTGTTTTTATCCTTAATCCTTACCTTCCAAATCAAAGTAACAGAAATATTTTTCTCTTAAATAACTTCACTGCTTGTTTCTGGCTCTCATCCCCACTCTCCTCTCCGAGTCCTCACATCATCTACTTCCTCATCTTCTAAATTTTCCATCTCTCCTTCTCTTGGAGGTCTTTCCCATGAACATCTAAACATACTCAAATTGTTGCCACCTTTGAAATACCACTTCATCCATTCACTGTCCTCTTACTGTCCTCTCTTCCTTTATAACCAAACTTATTGAACAGCAATTTCTAAGATTTATCCATTTTACCGTATTATATTCACTTTTCAAACTATTGTATACCTGGGATCCACCCCTAAATATTGAGTGCATATTCTTCCTGAGTCAAGAATCCAAAAGACATTTTCTACAACTACCACCCTCCAGAGAGAACATAATCTTATTAACTACCATGTAATGCAATCCCTACTTTGCTCTCTCCCACCTCCATGTAATCTTCCCTAAATTTCCTTCTTAATCTCAAATGCATAAAGAAGCTGCAAAACTGTTATTCTCCGGAGTATTTGAGATCTTGCTCCCAGGCATATGTCCTCATTTTGGCTCAAACTCTCATAAAATTTTAATTTAGATAAACACCAATTGACATTTTCTATTATTGTCTTTCTTGACCTCTCTGCAGCATTTGGTTCTGCTCATTACTCTGTTTTTACTTTCTCTTTTCGCTTGGCTTCTTCGCACATTTCCTTAATGGACTCTTCTGTTCTGATCCTTGAGTCCCTCCTTTTCCTTCTCAACACATTTTCCTTTTGTGGGTTAATTAAACCCCCTGGCTCCAATTACTGCTTACATGTTGATGACTCTCGTAGTCATCTATGTTTCCCACAGCTCTTTCCTAAACTCCTGAAAAGCTCTATTTGGAAGCTTCATAAGTACTTCAAATTATTCAATTGAATTCTATCCTTTTTACCAAAGTATACTCTTCATCTATTACTGATTTTAGTGATGGCTGGTCACTCCCCACCTGCAAAAGCCAGAAGCGAAGTCTTATAATTCCACCGCCTTGATGTCCCTAGACTCTGTTCCTTGTGCTCTATGTCCCGCTGCCATAGTTTAGGCTCTCCTCATTTCTTCACCAGATTATAGGCAAAGCATCAGGATGGACATGTTATTTCTAGTCTGGCCTGTATGTAATTATTTTCCCATGTTCCTAATTTTTTTTCTCTCTTCCCCTGGACTTACGAGATGTTCATCTGGGTTTCACTGGGCAGAAATACAAGAGGATGAAAAAAAAAACACTAAAGGATACAAGAAGAAAGAGTTTGAAGTAATGATCTGGTCTTATCTGGATTGCAAAAGAAGTGGAAACAAAAGGTCATAGACAGATTGAAAGAACAGGGAATGGTCAGTGTGATCGACATCTTGAAATTGAAGAACTACTGAAGGAATGAATGAGGTGGGCAGGAGAAGAGTCTATTGAAGGGCTTTCTTTTCATTTTTTAGGTGGAATTAATCCCTCCCTTCACTTAAGCATCCTTAGATAGAACTTTTAAAACATTCCAACACAAACCTACAAAGGAAATAGATAATGAAGCCTACAGAGAGAGGCCTTGGTAATGATTAGGTTAGAAATTACGGTATGGAATTCAGGATCAATTGAAAGAAACCTTCCTACAAACTCTGACTAGTTAACTTCAAGATAACTTTCACCAGCATTTATTAAGTCCTTAACCTGTGCCAGGCTTCATACCTGGTTATGCACATACATAATTTCATTGAAAGGCTTTATGAGCATCTATGAGATTGGTTTGTTAATCTCCTATTTTAATAAATGAAAAACCTGGGTAAACAGGTCCTGAGACGACACATCTGATGAATGACAGGAGTGGGTTCCAAATCAAGTCTGTCTAACTTCAGAATCTGCCGTTGTCACCACAAAGTGAGGTTATCTCCTTCATCTGTATTTATTTATTTAGCCTTATACAATCCCTACTCCAGGTCCCATTTGAACTGCACTCTATGTGTCTTCTACTCTAAAGATTTCCATTTCACCAAGATTTAAATATGTCATTTTCAAAATGCTTTATAGCTTCTTCTTCCTCATTTTATTTCTTACATTGCTTAGCTCTTTGCCTTGTGCTATGTTAAAATAAAGCGCCGAACTCCAGGAAATGCTGGGGGAGTTCAGCTGGAAAGCAGACTTTTCACTCCACTACAGAAATTCTTTTCAAGCCCAGAATTCTACAGAATGAAAGGTTTACTTAGGTGTTCTCCCATATTAGACTTCCAAGCTACCTCAGTAAAAAATGGAGCCTTCACACAAGGCTGTTTGAATGTGGTGGCAGGCCTGGGTATATCCACAGGTTTCTCTATAACTTGAGGAACTTAACTCCCCTCACATATGTCTCTTACTTGTTAATAAAAGACATTCAGTTGAATTCTTACTTGAGAACATAAACAACCTGGGGACAATCTGTTCAAAACTTTTCTGGACTGCATGCCAACTTGTGTGCAATCCAATGCAAGCACAGTGTCTACCAAAGATCAATCATTAAGCCTGGACTAGCCAGCAGGAGATCTCAATTCTCTCCTTTGCTATTCTAAAAAACAGCTGACAAACAATTACCACAAACAATTCTCTTAGCACCTATGATTCAGAAACCTGTTTTCATAAAGTACATACATTTTGGCAATTAACCGATTTTACATTGCAATGAAATCTAAAGTCTAGTAGATAAAAGCATTCTGGTATGCCAGTGATGGTGACTCTAAACCATGTTATCTTTAAAGGATATTTTCATATAACTGTCCCAATAATGCACTAATTATGACATTTGTCAGTCATGGAGAAGTTGTTGTGTATGTGGACTTAGACCACCCACTAGTCAAGTCACAGGGCAGCTTTTTGTTGTTGTTGCAGACAAATCTCTGTAGCTAGCCTGGCCGTTAGCCAAGGAGGCACTGTCTAGCGCCTGCTGTAGGTAAAAGTCTTATCTTTTTGATGAGAAGGGGAGTGTTTTTATCTTGTTTTCTCCTTTGTAGTGCTGGCAGGGGTCAGAGAGGATGGACAGCGTGTGGGCTGAGAGCCGTGGAGGGCTGTCCCCCAACAGGAGTTCTTTCCCTCCCTCTGCCAAGCAGACCTCTGTAGGGATGTTGCCAGGCCATCCAAGGTTCAGCTCTATTGACACGGGACTAGAAACTCGACAAGAAAAGGAAATGCACTTTGACTTCCTCTGTCTTCTTCTGCTTCTTGAGCCAAATAGCACATCAAGCTTTGGTTTCAGGGGGAAAATATGCGACTGAAGGAAAGGGGAGGTGTTGGTGTTTCTTTGTCTCCATTCTCATTTTCAGTCACTACCTTAGCTACATGCAACATCTGTTTCCAGATAACCTGACAGATCTTGGGAATTGCACCTTTGGATTCCATGTCCTTTGGGCCCTTCTGAAATGTTCTCACAGAGTCATATCACTTTTTTAAACAAAATGTTTCTCCTTCCTAATTGAATTCTCCCTTCACTTTGCGTTTGGAACCAGGGACGATGATAATTTCATTGGAAACTGAATCAATTGCAAAGCACTGGGAATGAGTATGGTTTAAAACCTCAGGTTGGGTTTCTTGGAATTCTGGGCCAAGTCTCTTTCCCAGTTGCTCACAGGAAGTTTCTACTGATGTCACTGGAAAAATGTGTGCGTGTGCGTGCGTGCGTGTGTGTGTGTGTGTGTGTGTGTGTGTGTGTGTGTGTGATTCAGGTCAAAATGAGGACTTAAGGATCCAGAAAAACTTTTGTTTCAGATCATACTAGGGATTACATCACTCTTCATGCCTAGCTAGTATTTGGAGCCACATGATGCTGATGAGCCAGGCAAGCACTCCCATCTTTGCCAGTTTGAGATCACCGCTAAAAAGCTGCTTCCTTTGGTGGGAAGTCAGATTTTTGTCCAACTCAATGTTTTACAGGAATAGATCTTTCCAAAGTACTCCTTAACACTTTTAGGTTGCACATTTAGATCAGCAAGCCAGACAGTTGATATAACTCAGAAGAAATCATTTATTTATGCCTTATAGTTTTTCACTTCAAATTTTAAGGGAAATTGATTGGAGTTGTCCTCATCTGAAAAAAAAAATCTAGCATATAACAAAAACATCTCTTGATGCTTTAAAATATAAATAATGGAGGGAGAGAGCCAAACCATGTCAGTGAGCACAAATCCACAGTCTTCCAATATTCTGGTAGAGGAGCATTACATTGGTAATGCATGTATATAGTTTGGCAAAACTCCACAGGCTATCTTGCAACCAGATAGCAAGCCATTCTTATTTTATTTCTTTTAATTTAACCAAGTTCACAATTTATCTTGCTTCATTCTAACCAAACTCTAGTATTTAATGACAGATGAACATATGAAGTTCACATATTTTTCTAACTTTTCCCAAGCTCCTTTTTACAACCTGTTCTTTTCCTTTTCTTCTTTCAACACAAATGTGGTAAATTGTCCACGTAATAGCTTCAAGGTTGTGATGAGAGACTAACTTTTCAAGGACTACAAGTTAATACTAGTATGTTCTATCTCTATTCTATACTCTAGTTCTTTTTTCCTTTTTCCTCTGGTTTTTGTCTTCTTGGACAAAATTAATCTGTTTTCTTTTCTTCTAGGCTTTCTTTTGAATTCCCCATACAGTGTTTGCTGGGCTTCCAGACGACTTTCCTATTCCCATTCAGACAAAAGTTGGAAGAGATCTGGTAGGAGTATGTGTAAGCATCCCCATCGTTATTGCATGGCAATAGAGTGGAGATTAAGAACTGGAAAATTAAGGCAAAATCTATTGTCTTCCAATACAAGCAGTCTTTAGTAATATTAGATTTCTGCCCAAAGTAACTACAGCTTTGAGAAGCCTGGTCATTGGCCTGATAGGAAACTAACTGGTGATCTAGACTTGGAATTTGTTACCATGCCTGCTCTTGCCACATCAAATGTTGTCATGGACTTAATTTCAGATGTTCAATGTGAGCATGGCTTAGAGGTTGCTCAGAAAACTGTGTTTTCCCACTGAGAATGATACCTTGTGAGAGAATGAGGCTGAGGTCTGAGGTCTTGTCTTATAGGCAACTGTTTGTGATGTTCAGGAGGCAGTGTGTTTGCTACTTTGTTACACAGTCGAACCTCAGTATCTGTGGGGGTTGATTACAGGACCCCTGTGGATATCAAAATCCACGGGTGCTCAAGTCCCTTTTGTAAAATGGACTAACATTTGCATATAAACTCTGCACATGTTTCCGTATACTTTAAATCATCTCTAGGTTATTTATAATACTAATGCAACATAAATGCTTTGTAAATAATTGTTAGACTGTATTATTTAGATAATAGTGATCCAAACAAGTCTGTACATGTTCAGTACAGATGTCTAAGTACATAGTACACAATCAGCAGCCATGTAACATTTTTTTACAAATATTTTCCATCTGTGGTTGGTAGAGTATCTGGAACCTGCAGATACAGAGGGCTGATTGTATAGCTAACCAGACATGTGCTTAATCTTTGTGAATAAACGGGCAGTAAAAAAATACCTTTATATTTTAGACCTTTATATTTGAGTGTTTGGCCCCATTGTTGCTTTCCTGAGTTTCAAATATAAGATTGCTAGAGTCACATCACATACAAAGACACACACACACACACACACACACACACACAGTAAGTTTGTTCTTATCTTCTGGAATTAGAACATTTATGGGTGAATAAAATAGCACTGGAAAAAATCCTAAATATCCAAAAGATTACTAAATTAGCAAATCATAACAACTGATTTAATATTTCACAGTCCTTAAAATAGTGATTATTAAAATTTTTAAATAGCATCCGAAAATCCTTATGTAAGTAGGACACAAACAAAATATACGTATAGACACAATTATAGTTGAAAATTTAAGAAATGAGAAAGCTTAGTAGAAAATATACTTTTAAAGTTAACATGACAGCATTATGGATAGATTTTTAAATTTCTATATTTTTTTTCATTTTCGTAATAAATATGTGCAATTTTAAGGGAGAGAAAATAAACTTTTATTTCAATTGGCAAAAAAATGAACCATTACATATATAAAAAATGCCTTTAAATAAAAGAAACAATGCAAAATAGCATATCATGATCAGATTACTGGGAAATATTTACACATGTAAAAAGTTGATATTATTATACTACATTATGAAAAGCAATTAACAATTATAGGACATGCATTGCTTTACGATGATTCTATAGTAAAATGCATTAAAATATACCTTTCAGTAATCAAATAAACACAATTTTGAAAAAAATATTTAGATCCTCTTTTTCTTGATTTATTTCCCTCATTTGAGCTAGTTATTTCTGTGGTTTTGGGTCATAGCTGTATAAACTAATTAATAATTTCAGTGGGTCTATTTATTCCTCTAACCAAATACATCTCCCCCAAATATTTCCCTGGTCTGAATTAAGGCAATTATTCTATTGGGAAAATAGTTCCAATAGCTTGGCTCATTGGCCCTAGACTGATTATTATAAGTAATTAACTGAAATCAATGCTGTTGGCCATGTGCTTGCTTAGTTACAGGTCCACATTTTTGACTCCTCTTTGCATCTAGTTTTGCAATGAAAAACTAGATTATTCTAGTCTATATTTTAAAACTAACAAAATATGTAGTTTTTCACAAAGTTCTCTTCATTGCACTAATTTTTAAAATCTCTATCCTTGTTTCCTTTTTTGTTGTTGTTAATTCTTTACCTGAGAATATTTCTCCATTGATTTCTAGAGAGAGTGGAAAGGAGGGGAGAAACAGAGAGAGAGAAACATCTATGTGAGAGAGACACAACAATTGGTTGCCTCCTGCATGCGCCCCAATCAGGGCCAGGGATAGAGCCTGCAACTGAGGTACATGCCCTTGACTGGAATCAAACCTGGGACCCTTCAGTCCCCGGGCCAATGTTCCATCCACTGAGCCAAACCAGCTAGGGCATTATTTCTTATTTTTCACTGTTCCTTCTATTCACTGATTTATCCCATGAGCATTTTTAAAATAAACTTTTTATTTTAGATTTACAGAAAAAATGCAAAGCAAATACATAGAGTTCCCATTTAGACACCACAGCCAGTTTTCTCTATTATTGACACTTTACTTTAGTATGGTACATTAGATCAGTTAATGAACTAACACTGATACATTATTATTAACTAAAGCCCATTCTCTATCCATATTTCCTTAGTTTTTACCTTGAAGAAGGAGGTACTAATAATATTAAGGGCTAACATTTATGTGGCTCTTATGAGAGACAGTCTTATAAATGTTGTTTATATTATAAATGTTTTGCATATTTATACATGTAATCCTACTGTGGACTTAAATCTATAAGGTCAAGAAGCTGGGAGAACTCCAAACAGTATAAACCAAAGAAACCCATAACAAGACACATCATAATTAAACTTCTGAAAACTGAGGACCCCCCCCACACACACACACCATAAAAAAATATCTGGATAGCAACCAGAGAAAATTGACACCGTACCTATTGAGAAAAAATAATTGGGATGACAGCAGGTTTCTCTTTAAGTAGTACTCATCAATCGCCATTTATAGGTGAATAAACAGAGTCACTGAAACAAACATTCATGGTCATCCAGCCAAAAATGGAGAAGCCAGGTTGTCTGATTCCAGGGTCTGTGTTTTTACCCTATAGTCACTGAAGCCATGGTTAGGCAACCACTATTTTAAAAATCCACTTGCATTCAAACCAATACACCAGAATACCATGTTATATAGGGTTGTGAACTGAGAGCCCTGGTTAATAATAAAATGTGATTCTATCTGAAATGTTTTTATACATACACTAGAGGTCTGGTGCATGAAATTCATGCACAGGTGCTGCCCCTAGGCCTGGCCAGTGCTCGAAGCACAAGTGTCTGGCATGGAAGGGCAGATCCTAGCTGACCTCTGGGCCCTGGGCAGTACCTGCTCACACCCACCTTGGCCTGGTGCCACCTGCTCATCTGCTCCACCATCCCGCCATGATCCCACTCTCATCGGGGCCCATCAGGGCCAGCGGCGCCTCCACTGCCGCCCACTGCCAATGCTGCATCTCTGATGCCCACCATGTTTCTCACCACCCCTGGTGGTCAGTGCATGTCATAGCAAATGGTTGAACTCCTGGTAGAATGATCACTCAAGAGGACAATTTGTATATTAGGCTTTTATTATATTGGATGTGTTTCTTGGTACTCTCCCTGCAATTCCAGAGAAATTGAAAAATAGTGGAAGATTCAAATATTCTAGATCCTACAGAGACTCAACGTAGAAATAATAACTATATACATAACTATAAGCTTAACAATGAGCATAACAAGCCCAGCTGGCATGGCTCAATGATTGAGTGTTGAACTGTGAACCAGGAGGTCATGGTTCCATTCCCAGTTGGGACACATGCCCGGGTTGTGGGCTCAATCCCCAGTGGGGACATGCAGAAAGCAACAAATCAATGATTCTTTCTCATCGTTGATGGTTCTATCTCTCCCTCCCCCTTCCTCTCTAAAATCAATTTATAATATAACAACAATGTGGCACCTATAACATAAAAATAGAATACCTACAAACCAACTAAAAGAAATGAAAGAAGATTTAAGGACTTCCACTTAGGGAATATGAAGTAGATGCACTTTTTCCTGTTCCTTCTTCTAATTATAACTAAAAATCCTGGACATGATACACAAAACAAACATGGGAAGACTCTGAAAGACAGAAAGAAGGCAGATAGACTCAGGATCTCAAGACCTAAGGAAAAATATGAGTTACATTAGTGGAGGTTTTTAGTTGGTTTTTATTTGTTTGCTTTTGCCTCTTATATGCCACTCTTGGAGCTAAAGAAGCTGGCAACCTGGGAATGCCAAGTGCAAGATAAAAAAATTAATCCCCGAATGACACAGAGACCAAAAAACAATACAGAAGATCAATAAAACCAAGAGCTGGTTCTTTGAAAGGATAAATAAGATTGATGAACCTCTAGCCAGGCTCATCAAGAAGCAAAGAGAGAGGACCCAAATAAAAAAAAAAATCAGAAATGAAAGGGGCGAAATAACAACAGACCCCACAGAAACACAAAGGATTGTTAAAAAATACTATGGGCAACTTTATTCTAACAAACTAGACAACCTGGAAGAAATGGACATATTCCTAGAAAAATACAACCTTGCAAAACTCAATCAGGAAGATTCTAAAAGTCTCAATAGGCTGATAACTATGGAAGAAATTGAAGAAGTCATCAAAAAGCTTCCAGCAAACAAAAGCCCGGGACCAGGCAGCTTCACAGGGGAC
>NW_006292095.1:8787920-8791165 GCF_000327345.1 Myotis davidii | reverse complement strand
CTCACTCATTTGTGGAATATAATGAACAACATAAACTGATGAACAAAAACAGATCCAGAAAAATTGAAGCATCGATCAGACCGTCAAACCTCAGAGGGAAGGTAGGGGAGGGGAGGGGTAAGGGGGAGAGATCAACCAAGGACTTATATGCAAGCATATAGGCCTAACCAATGGACACAGACAACAGGGGGGTGAGGGCATGTGTGGGGGGGTAGGGGGTAATGTGGGGATAAGGACACATATGTAATAACTTAATCAATAAAAAAATTAAAAAATTAAATAAAATTAAATTTAAAAAATCATCCTAAACAAAGGTCTGCTATCTGTAGCCCAATTACAGGATAGGGGCAACCTGGAAAGTGAAGAATTTTAAATAATTTACTCCAGCCAATCACAATAAAATAATGGCTCCACTCATGTCAGTAAAGACTAACTGAAAAGTCTAGACTTTCACCCCAAAAGATTGCAACGAAGTGCCCCAAGACCCCTATGGAAGTAGTGTCAACGAAGGAATCTACACTTTTATCCCCACAGAGACGTAAAGAGGTCCTACCTTCAGTGTGATGGCAGACCACCTGGGAAGTCTGGACTTCAGTACCTACCCAGCATTAATGAATCGCCTCTTTTTCTTTCCCTCCTCATGGATGGTGTTAGCATAAGCATAATAGAAAGTGAGGACATTCACTATCACCCTTTAGTAATGAGGCCACCCCCACTGTGGTGTCAGTGGAGACAATGGGAAGAGCTGGACGTGCAGCCCACCCAGCAATAACAAGGAGCCCACCACCTTGGGTGCAAGTAAGGCTGAATGGGAGACCTGGACTACCAGCTCCACATCATAGTAACAAGAGCTGCTTCACCATCTGCTGCCAGAGCAATATTTGATAAAGCTAGAGAAAATAAACATTTAAATAAAAATCAGAGTCCCATGATACAAAATGTCCACAGTTAAATAAAATATTACTAGTCATACTGTGAATGAGAATGTTCTCAAAGTGAATGAAAAAGACAATCAGTACTGAAATGACAAACATGTTAAAATTATCTGACAAAGCTTTAATGTAGCCATGATAAAAATGCTACAGCAAGCAATTATGAACATGCTTGAATATAATAGAAATTACTCAATCTGAAAAACAGAGTGAAAATAGACTGGAAAAATGAACAGAGCCCTGTGTCTATGGAATTTAATAAAAGATCTAACATATCATTGGATTGCTAAAAAAAAAAAAAAAAAAAAAAAGAAAAGAAAAGAAAAAAGAAAAGGGGAGAAGTTGAAAAAATATTCAAAGAAATAATTCCTGAAAACTTTTCACATTTTGTAAGAGATTTAAACCTACAGATTCAAGAAACTGGCCAAATCACAAATAGGATAAAGCAAAGAAGTTCTCATCAAGATGCATCATAATTAAACTTCAGAACACTAAATGAAAGAAAAAGTATGGAAAGCAGCAAAAAAAAATAAGTACTACCTAAAGGGAGAAACAGTTATGGCTGGTTTGGCTCAGTGGATAGAGCGTCGGCCTGGGAACTGAAGGGTCCTGGGTTTGATTCCAGTCAAGGGCACATGCCTGGGTTGCAGACTCAATTCCCACTTGGGGGCATGCAGGAGGCAGCTGATCAATGATTCTCATCATTGATGTTTCTATCTCTCTCTCCCTCTTCCTTCCTCTTTGAAATCAATAAAAACATATTTCAAAGGGGGAAACAATTTGAATGACAGTAGATTTTTCATCAGAAACCAGGGTGATGACAAGGAAGTGATATTAAATTTTTTTAAGTGCTGAAAGAAATCAACTGTCAGTACAAAATCCTATATCCAGTGAAAGTATCCTTCAAGAATTAAGGGAAAATAAAACAACATTCACAGATGAAAGAAAATTAAGAATTTGTCACCAACATCCCTATCCTAAGAGAATGGCTAATTGAAATTCTCCAAATGCAAAAGAAATGACAATAGAAGGAATCCTGGAATTTCACTAAAGCAAAAGGAGGTGGTAAGCAAAATTTGGGAAAATACAAAAGGCTTAATTTCTTTTCTTGAATTTTCTAAGTGATGACTGATTCAAAACAAAAATTATAGCACTATCTGGTGTGGTTCTAAGTGTGTGTAGAGGTAATATTTAAGACAATTTTATTATAAACTAAAGGCCCAATGCACAAATTCATGCATGGGTGGGGTCCAGCCGGCCCGGCCCCAATCAGGGCAGATCGGGGCCAGGCCTGTCAGGAGGAGGAGATGGTGGGAGATTGGCCGGCTGCCCCACACCCCGAATCGGGCTGGTTTGCTGGCCACAGTGGGTGTCATAGTGACTGGTTGTTCTGGTCATTACGGTGTTCCGGTCACTGGCTTTTTATATATATAGATGAGGGAGGGTAAAAGAACATGAGATATCCAATTAAATGACACACCAGTAGACTATGATAAATTATGTACATAAAATGTAATAACTGAAGCGATCACATAAAAGACAAAGATTGGCAGAGTGAATTAAAAACCATGATGCACTATATGCTGTTTAAAAGAAACTTACTTCAAAGATAATGATATAGTCTGGTTGGAACTAAAAGAAAAAAAAAGATATCATGAAAATATTAATCAAAATAAAGCGGGAAAGGCTCTATTAATATTAAAATAAACTTCAGACAAAGACAATTACCAGAAACAGAGAGGCACATTATATAACAGTAAAACTCTCGATCTGTTCAGAAGACACAGCAATCATAAATCAGTGTGCAGCAAGCAACAGAGTTGGGAAATCACTGAAGCAAAACTGATAGATATAAAAGGACAAGTAGAAATCCACTCATTATAGTTGGAAACTTCATCCCTCCTCACTCAACAACTGATAGAATGACTGGACAGAAAAACCAGTAAGGTTGTGGAAGAACTCAACAACATCACAAGATCACTTTAATCAATACAGGAAAAGATTTTGACAAAATTCAACACTCATTTATGATAAAAACTCTCAGAAAAATAGGAATAGAGGCATGGATCTAAAAGGTATTATGCTAACTGAAATAAGTCACATAAAGATAAATACCGTACTTAGATGTGGAATCTATAAAACAAAATAAACAAACAAAGCAGAAACAAACTCATTGATACAGAGAACAAACCAATGGTCACCAGATGGAAAGATATTGAGGGACAGGGAGGAAAGAGCAAAGGGATTAAGAAGCACAAATTGTCAGTTATAAAAATAATTTTGGGCTATAAACTACAGCACAGGGAATGTAGT
>NW_006292095.1:8755833-8787446 GCF_000327345.1 Myotis davidii | reverse complement strand
GGGATGGGGAGATGGGTGAAAAAGGTGAAGGGATTAAGAAGTACAAATTGGTTGTTGCACAGTAGTCATGGAGATGTAAAGTACAGCCTAGGGAATGTAGTCAATAATATTATAATAACTATGTATGGCACCAGATAGGTACTAGATTTATTGAGGTTACCACTTCATAAGGTATGTAAATGTCTAATCACTATTCTATATCCCTGAAATTAATATAATATTGTTCATCAACCATAATTGAAAAATAAATTATAAATAAGTAAATATAATTTAAAAATAGGAATATAGATAAACTTCCTCAACTTGATACAGAGGACTTATAAAAACTTACAGCTAACATTATCCTTAATGGTGAAGGACTGAATGCCTCCTGAGTTCAGAAATCCACTCTCACCATCTTATTCAACACTAGAGGCCCGGTGCACGGACTTGTGCACCGGTGGGGTCCCTCGCACCAATGCAAGATTGGGGCCAGAGAGGGACTGAGGGAGGGCTCCAGGGCGTCCGGCCCATCTCGCCCAGTCCCAATCAGCCGGGCCCCAGCAGCAAGCTAACCTACTGGTCAGAGCGTCTGTCCCCTGGTGGTGAGTGTGTGTCATAGCGACTATTTGAATGGTGAAACCAACAGTCGGACACTTAGCGTATTAGGCTTTGATTATATAGGATAGTCCTGGGAGGTCTACCCAGTGCAATAAGGCAAGAATGGGAAATAAAAGCAAAATAGGAAAGGAAAATGCGTAATTGTCTAATTAGAAAAAAAATTTAATAATAAACTATTAATACACAGAACAACTTGAATAAATCTTCAAAAAAATATACTGTATGAAATAAGGCAACCCCAAAAGTTTACATACTATGTAACTCTATTTATAACATTCTTGAAATGACAAATAGGTTAATGGTTGTTATTAAACAACAGGTAGATATGAACAACAGGTTAGTGGTTGTTAGGGATGAGAGAAGAGCTATGACTGGGAGAGAGGGATGGTGGATATAAAAGGGCAACCTGAGGGGTCTGCATGGTGATGGAAATTTTCTGAACCTTCACTGCATCAAGGTCAATGTCCCATGTGATATTACACTAATATATATAATATTTTTGATTTTTAGAGAGACTGGAGGGAGGAGAGGAAGGGAGAGGGAGAGAGAGAAAAATATTGATTGGCTACCTCCTGTACATCCCCTAATGGGGATTGAGCCCATAACCCAGGCATGTGCCCTGACCAGGAAATGATCCAGTGACCTATTGGTTCATGGGTCGATGCTCAACCACTGAGCCACACCAACCAGGCGCTACTATGGTTTTGTAAGATGTTAACCATTGGAAAAACTGGGTTAATGATGCACACAATCTCTCTGTATTGCTTCTTATATTAAATGTACATCTATAATTATCTCAAAATAAAGAAATGTAGCTTCATGGCATATGCCTATACAGTATACCAAATTTTGCTAAGGTTTATTTTTGTTCTAATTAATGTGCAGACTTTGTACAAGATAAATCACAATCCCCTAAACTTTATATTACAGATTGATCACATGTAAAACCTATACATATACAGACACCAAGGGAGTGAAGGCATGAGCGGGGGTGGGGGGTGGGGAGGTAATGGGGAGATAAGGACACATATGTAATACCTTAATCAATAAAGGAATAAAAACAATTAAAACATTTAAAAAATTACAAAACATGTATTCAAATAAATAAATAACATTCTAAACCCCTAACAGAACACCAGGCAAAAATTTTGACAGAGAGTTTACCCAAAGGAAAATACACATGGTCAGTAAATAGGCCTTATGAAATATTTAAAATCCTTAGTTATCAGAGAACATGAAATAAAACAATACTGCACATATCTCAACTCTCTAGCAGAGCTCTGACCAAACTATGAACCTTTCCACTCCACCTGGAATACAATTTGCTAGATCATTTTTCCTCAGTAATCTAAATGAATTTATAACTATTCTTTCTGCATACATCCGTTAGAATAATTTACAAGACGCTGTACTTCCCTTGACTTCTTGGGCTAAGACTTCCTAATTTGTCTTCTTGGCCTTTCTTAGAATAACACTGTCAGGAGTCTGGTCATGGCTGGTGCTCTCCAGCTACAGGCCTGTATGTGCAAAAATAGGGCCCTGCTGGCATGGCTCAGTGGTTGAGCGTTGACCTACGAACCAGGAGGTCACAGTTCAGTTACGGGTCTGGGCACATGTCTGGGTTGTGGGAGCTATGCCGATCAATGATTCTCTCTCCCTTTCCCTTCCTCTCTGAAATCAATAAAAATATATTTGAAAAAAAATAGGCCTACCTCTTAGGTTTCCAATTTTTAATATGCTTCATGGTTCAGTCTTAATCCTCTCAGTTCCTTAGGCATTCATTGGAGAAAGTGAGATAGACCTGGAAAATTTGGTGAGTGCTCCTGTTCTTTTTTTATGCTGGGAAGGAGGGGACAGAAAAGATACAGAAATCAGAGGTTCAGAATGTGGAGTATGGCTCTGCTTTTGCTCTCTTGTGGTATGATAGAGTGCTGAGATGGTAGCCAAAGTATTTCTCTTTTATGCTCCATCTCTATTCAAAAAGTATGAGACAGCATTATAGTCAATCAATTGCAATTCACTTTGCTCTTCTATGAAATGTACTTCTACACAAGGCATTTCATTTCATTCTAACATGATAAGTTGCATTCAGGAGTAACTGTGATTTCTGATATTTGGTTCAGTAATAATAAACAACTTCACTTATTTATTGAATAAATATATATTAATAATTTTGCATCAGTACAGTGTTATATACTGGGAGTATAATAGTAAACAAGACAAATATTATTCTGTTCCCATTAACTTTACTATCTAGTGGCAAAAACTGACAAAATAAGGCAAAAATATAATTATAAATTTTAATAAGTACCTTTAAGAAGGAAAAAAACGCAGAAGACTGAAATGCAAAATATATAGTGGAATGGTATAGCTGGATCTATTTCAGGTCTTTGCTCAAATAAAGATCTCTTTCAACACAAAAAACTGAAATGCAAAATATGTAGTGGAATGTGACTGTTGGATCTATTTCAGGTCTTGGCTCAAATATAGATCTCTTTCTGAAAGAGGTTTTCTCTGACCTGTCAGAAATTGCAATCATTCAATTCCAGCACTCCTCATCTCCTTCTCAACTTTATTTTCTCATACACACATTTAATTTGCTTACTCATCCTGATTTTCCTTTTTGTCATTTATTGATTTACTTGAGAGAAAGAGAGATGCCCTGACCAGGGATCAAACCCACAACCTCGGTGTGTCAGGATGACGCTCTCACCAACTAATCCTGAGCTACCCAGCCAGAACTCTATTTAGTTTTTCTGTTTCTCTAATTATATGTAAGTTCTCAGAGGACAAGGACTGCTGCCTTTTAATTATGATGGTTTTTTACTTTTTCTTCTGGGAATATAATAATGCCTGGCTCAGAGTAGGCGTTCAATAAATACTTGTTGAATGAAGGAATAAATGAGACAGTCAGGAAAAGACTTTCTGAGAAGGAAACATTTAAACTGAGACCTAAAGGTGGATCTACTCATGCAAGAAGTAGGGGTGGGAGGAGGGTTTTAACAGGTGCAAAAAGCCTCAGGCAGAAGAGATTGACAGAGAAGGAACTTAAGGTAGCCCATGTGCTGGAAGCATGCCTTGGCAGTGACTAGAGCTGAAGTTGGAGACATGGGCAGGGAAAAGTTGTGCTGTCTTAGAGACCAACGTAAAGATGAGGTTTCATTGTAAATATAATGGGAAGAAATATAAGCAAGATTTTCATATAATCATATTATTTCAATTTAAACATGATTATTCTAGCTTCTGTATAAAACAACTCTTGGAAAATGACAACAGTGTAATCAGAGAGACCAGTTGTGAGATCACTGCAACAACAGTGATAACATTAGCCAATATTTGTTGAACACTTACTCTTAGTAGGCACTGGTCTAAGTGTTTTATATATTACTAGAGGCCTGGTGCACGAAATTCGTGCGCTTGTTGGGGGGGTGGGGTCCCTCAGCTCAGCCTGTGCCCTATCACAGTCCTGGAGCCCTCAGGGGATGCCCTACCTAAGAGTGGGCCTAAGCCATCAGTCAGACATCCTTAGTGCTGCTGCAGAGGCAGGAGAGGCTCCCACCACCACTGCTGCACTCACCAGCTGTGAGCCCGGTTTCTGGCTGAGTGGCACTCTCCCTGTGGGAGCAAACTGACCACCAGGGGGAAGCTCCTGTGTTGAACATCTGCCCCCTGGTGATCAGTGCACATCATAGCAACCAGTCATTCTGACGTTCAGTTGACTTGCATATTAGCCTTTTATTATATAGGATTCCATTTAAGTAAAACTTTAGCTTAGCTAATTGATAGATTCTATCAATATTTGTCAAATTAATTTTCTTATGCTTTACTTTTCCACATTATAGTCTGTCTATTTTAGCATAAAACCAGATATAGCAAACAACACTTTTATCAAATTGAGGCTACTATGCTAGCATTTAATGGAACTCCAAAGAACACTATGATTTTAACATATTCTTTATCTTACAATTTTTGTAAAATGTTCCTGTAGATATTTAAGAACTACACTTGATTCTTAAACATTTGAAAATGATAGCTGGAGAATAGTAATCTAGCAATGTGTGGGATAACCTGGGTAGGAGATTTCTAAAGCGGAGATTCAACTGAGACATGGGTAGGGTGATCCAGATATTTCATGATAAGCCTACACTAACATAGTCGCAGTAGGAAATCTTCAAATAAGATAAAGGCAAGAAAAAGATACAATAAAATGGAAAGAATTTGATTGAACATGGGAAAGCATTAGACAATGGGAGGAATTAAAAGTGTCTTTAAGGCTTTGAGAAAGAGGGATATTGTGAACACTGTTAATAACCTGCCAGATCACTTTTTGTGCCCATTGCCTCTGTCCTCAATTGCTGTGGGTATTATTGGCTAAGACTCACACTGTGGAAATGCCCTAAAGATTGTCCTCAGCAGAGAGACTGGAGCTGCCCCTCCCCCAATAGGCAGAGAGGTTGGTTCTCCCTCCAGGGGCAGCTGACAGCCAACGACTGATTGATATGGGCTATGTTTCAAGGTGGGACAGCTCCCAGGAGCTATTATGCTTCAGAGCTCCCTGTAGGATCAGGCTGAAGATAGTTTTCAGCTGAAACCACATCTTTGCTTAGCTTCTGCCCCTGCCTTACCTGTTTCCCTCACTTCCTTACAGATTTCTCCTGAGAGTTCTTCCTCAATAAATCACGTATACAAGAATCCCTCTCTTAGGCCCTGCTTCCATGCATACTGACCTAAAATACAAGAATAGGGAAATACCGGAGTAACTGACAGATAAGTAACTTAAGAGAGGAGTAGTAATTTGGGCTTGTTTAATGGATAGGTCAGGCTTTTCCCAGCATAGTCTGAGTTCCCTTGGAGCACCCTTCACACAGGACGGGCATGATCACAGTTGGAGGAAGGGACTTCAACATACTGAATAAGTAAGGCATAACTCAAGTTCATTCTAAAATTGACTTTCTGAAATCAATTCTTTAACTTCAGAGCCAAATGCCCATAGAATTAGTCCTAAGTACATTTTATTGAGTGACCCACATTTTACAATCTCAGTGCTTTTGAAATAGAGAATGAAGAACCCACAAGCACGAGCACCTAGGGATCAGCAAAACATCCCCAACAATTTTTCAAACGTTTGATTTTTGGCAAAACTCGATTTAACTCATTTTGCAAGCGCTCATCCCTTCAGTTTTGAAACCCTGGGGTATTTCAAAGGAAATTTAATCCATATGTTTCTGATTCATTTACATTTTAAGTCATAAAAATGTTATTTTTGTAAAAGCTGTTTGATATCCAAAAAACTTTCTGAGCCTTTTTTAAAAAAATCTCTTTTAAGTCTTGTTGGTTGGAACCAGGGAGCAGACATGGTGTGTGATGCACCACCCGAAAATGCGATCCAGACAGACTCAACCATAGACTGACCTCAGAACAATGCTTGCGACGTCCAGCCAAAAAAATAATGGCAACGAGATGATCAAGAAAGTTGGACTGGACACCAGGGAATCCTTGAGAAACACAAAAGAAGCCAATGGCAAATGATAATGAAGATTAAAGTGGGATTCCCTAGTGCTCCAGGGACGTGTTGGGCATAGAAGGGCTAGACTCTTGCACATTACCGAAAGCTATCATTCCTGGCAGCTCTCAGGGAGATTTGCAGACTTGTACAGGATAAAGTCCCATGTCGCCACCAAATGCTTCATGTGAAGAAAATTATGCCTTTTCTCAGCATTGTATGTACTAATAAAACATCAAACTAACAATATCCAAAGGGCTTTAAGAAATGTATTGCATATCTTTACTATAGAGTACTAGGCAGTGATTAAAAGAATGCTGTAAATATGTATTTAGTGCTGTAGAAAGATGTTTGCAATGCATTGCTAAATAAGAAACATGGTGACAAACCTGGTCATGGGTATCAGGACCACATTTTTTGTTAAGAAAAAAAGGATTATCAACAACTGTTTTCATGTACAATAAATATTAGACAATAATCTATGCAGTTGGTAGGATGGGGGTGTTTTCCTTAGTTTGCTTGGTTGTATTTTTAATTTTCCTACGATATACATTGTGTGATTTTAAAAACACACACTTTTGCCTGACTTTAAAAATTGTATAGAATAATATTCCTATAATAGCATAAGGGTGCAATGCCCTTCTTTTCCACCTTATTTCTTCTGTTGGGAACAACAGTGCATGGGGTCCAAGCCGGAGGGGGGACTGCCTCAAGCGCTGGATGATCAAATCGTCTGAGAGTTGATGGAATGCAAGCGTTCATCTGGAAGCACTGACCATGCTTTCTGAACCCCAACTGTCACACTATCTAACATGTGAAGGGTGTCCGACAGGATAGGTTATTTTAAATCAGAGCTGTTCTAAAAGTCCCGGGACATACAGTTGTTCTGGCTACAGGGCACATTGCTTCAGAAAGGAACACTCTGAAGGGGGGGTGGGGGGGAAGGCTGGTAATTTATAAAACCGTAGCTGCTGGTACTGAACATCCACGGAGTGAGAAGAGCTCTCCTGATTCTCCCTCGTGTAAATGTAGACAGCATTTTAAATCCTGGACTATTACTTTCACATATGTTGGCATCTAGTCAGTTGCTGCTTAAAGTACTCCCTGCGCAAAATGTACATGACTGTCAATATTAGTTATCTCATAAATTCTGAAACCTGTAAAATAAATGCTTTCTCCTGAAGAGTCACTCTCTCTAATATCATTAGCACCCCATTTTCTCTCTCCTTTACTGCCATCTCCACCAACCTCAAGGCTGGCTCCAAATTACAAGCCATTTTCCCGTCTGTTCCACGGGGCTCCTAAATTCCTCTTTGATCATAAAGAGAGGGTAAAGCAAAGCAGAGACATCCTTTTCTGAGGCCCCATTAGTAGAGAAAAGTTAGATTTAAAAACCTGTAATGTTTTCATTCTTTTTTTAAAAAGTGATTTCACAGCGTTTTCATCTAAAGGAATAGGGTAAGTGGGGAAAGCAATTAATTACCACATAAAATCAAGTTATTTCAAAACTCTGGACATGCTTTCTGTGTTAACATTCTGTGATGATTCTCTTTAAATATATTGCATTCTCACATTCTGGAATGACTGAGTTCATTAACTTTGAAGGTATTAACTTTGTATTAACAGGTATTAACTTTGAAGCTCAAAATGTTGAAAAGCTAAACCAATTGGCCTGTTGTAGTCATCACTCTCCTACCAAAGACTTTCTGCTCCACTCACAGAATGTGAGTTCTCAGCTCCAGGTTCTATGGGCCAGTTCTCAAACGCTGGGAAATCTCTTTTCCAACAGACAACGTTTTCTTTAAAAGCTTACCAGGGCCCTGTTATGGATAGAAGTCATGTAGAGACAGAGTCCTCTTCAAATGAGACGTATATAAATGAACCTCAAAAATCCTTTACCTCAAAGCTATGGGGTGCTTTACTGATTGCCTGACCTGAGAAAAGGTTGTGTGTGTGTGTGTGTGTGTGTGTGGTGTGTGTGTGTGTGTGTGTGTGTTTGAGAGGTTCACCCCACAGTGTTCCACAGTTGACAGTATGCCATGGTTTTGAATTCAAATATCACCGAAGCAGTGGCATACCACATTACAGTTGAGGTGAAATATTGTTATAAGTTGTAGGTGCCTAATAAATTATGTCATCATATTAACTAATGATTCGTTTATTCACTCATTCATTTAACAACTAACTTGAGAATCCCTAAATGGCAGCTATTAGGCACTGAGAACAGAGATGAGTGAGCCAAGACCCTTGCCCTCAAAGAATTAATACTCTAGCAGTTTGAGGGGAAAAACAATTAATTAAAAAAATGCATGGGGAGTGTATAAAACAATGAAAATTGTACATGGTACTATGAGAGGGAAGTAACTTTCTCAGAAGAGCTGGCACTTGAGATGACTTTTGAAAGACAATTAAGAGATAGTCAAAACAAGGGTGGGGGGCAAAAGGAAGAACTTGTGCAAATGCAGGGAATGAATGAATGATATTTTTGGTATCTTCTAATCAATGGGTATCATATCCCTACCAACAGAGCTGGTGGGCTTATAGATTCCTCCCCCCCCCCGGCCGCCAACAAAAAATATAAGTAACAGCTGAGCTATGATCAGATTTCTATTTTCAAACAATCAATTAGAAAAATACATTTTAGTTTATTTAAATAATCAGTGCACCTAATTCTAAAAAGACAAATCTTTTTAAATCAGAAGTCCAATGACATTTTATTCTATTGCTGCTACTGAATCACCTGCAACCATGCCAAATTTTTCTGGAAGGCAAATGGGAAATTGTCAATGTTTAAGAAGACTATTTTTTAACAGAATAGTATGTGTTTGAAAAAAAAATGGCTTTAGGTTTGGATTCCAGCTTCCCCACATTAACAGCTGTGTGACAAATTAAGTTTTCTGAGACTCAGTTTCCTCATCTGTTGTATTAGTGACAACAATTCCTTTCCTACTTATTAGAGCAGTTGGGAGAATTAAATTAACTAATGTATAAAAGGGCCCTAATATAGTATCTGGCACTGAGTATGTGTTAATTCTGTTCCCTTTCCCTTTCCTTGGGAATGGGGTTGGGGGGAGGTCCAAACAGGGGAAATGAGATAGCCAAGCTCCTCATCTCGAAATTACTGCCCATGATCAGACATTTGCCTAGATGACCTCATGCATGTCAGCCAAGCCCAACTCAGTCTGATCATGTTCTTTTTCACAGCTGGAAAAAGAATAATATTATGGATCTTGGATGCCAGGAGAGAGTTAGTGCTCACCATTTCATTTGCACAATGAAGAGACACCTGCAGCGTAGCTTGTAGAACAGAATTGAATTGATATAAAAAATATTTCCCATGGCAGCAAAGACACTTACAGTTAATGAGCTAATAAATATTGTCAAGTGACCTTTTTCTTGCCAAGTATTATATTGTAAAGAGAGGGGGAGGAGAGATTAGAACTGTGCATTTGCTGCAGAGTTCAAATCCTGGGCTTCTTCTGGGTAACTTTTATCCCTATTGGCCATATTTTAGGCTTGTCAGTTCACTAATTCCCCATATTGTTTGATACTGCAAGTTATCTCGGCCAGAGACCTCTTTCTTATAGGCTAATGTCTGATGGAAAGCATAGTGCTCTTGTTCATCTCAGGAATGGCCCTTTGCACATTTGCTTCTTCTGTTGATAGAGTGAAGGATAGGGATCGGTATTCTCTGCTTACCCACCTACTCCTGAATTTCTGACACAGGAACTGTGAGATAATAAATATGCGTTGCATTAAGCCACTAAGTTTTGCAGGTAATATATTATGCAGCAAACAATAACAAATAGAGGTAAAATATAAGATGTGTTTTTGTAGCTTTAGTGAGGCATAAAACTCCATTACCTTTGACTCCTCTCATGCTTAATTATGGGTTGCAGAATCCATTTGCTCTGAACACTCATTTTTCCCAAAGAAATGGTGAGTTTCTCTTTATTCTTCCTGGAGCTGTTTCAATGTCTGCCTATAAGAAATAGCAAGAAGATCATTTTATGTGCAAGTTCCAGCCCTCAGATCTCTTGGAAAAGGTATCATCCCAGTGCCGTGTGTTAGCCCTGAATGTGCTCACTCTTCCTGTGCTTATCTTCACTCTCCTCCTCTTCCCTTGAGCTCTCCCTCTCAACTGCCAGGTGTTTCCCAGGGGACAAGGACTAGCTGGGTGGGAGTGCTTGCTGCAGAGAAGGTGCACCTGGGAGATGGTTGGGTTGGGAGCCAGCTACAAGGCAAGAGCTGTCTTGCTTAAGCCTGAAGAAAATGAATGATTATTTCTAGAATGGAGACATAAAAATTAATCAAAGAGGGCCTGAGTCATAAGCAAGAGAGGGATAGAAAATGCCTCCTTTTGGGGGTGCAAGCTTAAGATTTGGCTGGTGGGGAAGTTAAGTACTAAGAACTCCTGCAGCATTAGGATGTCCTGATGTTTTTTTCTATCATCTTTGGTGAGATCACAGGCCCCTAACTTTCCTCCCATCAAAGTAGCTGAACTTTTACTGTTTCTCCTTCCACTGATGGGTCTCTAAATGTTGGAATGCCCCAGAATTTAATCTTGGGTTTCTTTTTCTATGCACTCACTAACTGACATCATCTTGACCCATGGCTTGAACCAATATGGCAATGACCCTGGATCTATATCTTTGGACTCTGTTCTGGAGTCAATATACATCCACCATATGTCTACTTGGGTATCTAAAAGACAGCATGCCCCACAATTTCCACCTCACAACACATCAGCTTTTACTCTGTCTGCTTGCTCGCTTCACCAACTGCCCCAGCCCCCAATCTGGAAGTTATCCTGGATCCCTCTCTTTCTCTGAATTCCCACATAAAACTCATCAGCAGGTGTTCTTTAAGTTTATTTCCAAAGCTGACCCTCTTCTCTCATCTAGCCTGCTTATCACAGTAGCCTAATGTGTCTTGCTCCAACTCTTCCTCTCAATGGCCTATTTCCTACCTCAGAGCCAACCATAAGCATAGACAATGATTCGCATCCTATTTTCCAATCTTTTTGTTTTTACTTCCCTGAGAACAAAATTTAAACTTCTCTCCTTGGCATCGTAAAGCCCTCTATAATCTTCCTCTACTTATATGTTGTCTCTCACTCACCCTTCCAAGCACAGTGCCTCCCTTCTTTTTCTCAAACATATCAGGCCCCTTCTTGCCTTCGGACCTTTGCACATGCTATACCCTACGCTTGAATTCTCTCCTTCATGATATGTCACTTCTTGACATTTGGTCTTCCATTTTCGTACATTTTCCTCAGATGGGTCATTCCCAACCCCTTCTCTAAAGTGGCCATTCGGCCTCTCCCTACATCTCCTTCGCCTAGCTCTATCAAAAGTATCTGAATTATTTATTTCTTATTTTCTTTCTTATAATTTTTATCTTTTTGACTGTTAGATTTCCTTCACCTAGAACAGTTCCTGGCACAAAGTAAGGTCTCAGTTAATACTCGTGAAATAAATTAATGAATGGCGGCCCATGTCCCTATCATAAGGCTCAATAATATTACCCAATTCTCCCCACTATTAAATTTTTGGTGAACTTCTTTGATGTGTGGCAGTCAGAAATTTGGAAACAAGCAAGGCTTTCTGTCTGTCTGTGGGATGTTTGTGTCCTGAGAACAGTACGGTGCTTCATTTCCTGGAGGGCTTGGTGACAGGGCTGGGACAGGAGGCTGCCATATGGTACATTGGTATGCACCTGCCATGAGAACAGGGTGAACAGCACTCATTGGAATAATCAGGAAAATTATGGAAAATGACTGGCTGCAGAGGACTTGACATTTTGCTTCAAAGCTCTGAGGGGGGGAAAGGCAGAACTGTTAAAAAAAAAAAAAAGGTATACATATTAATTGGCATGTCATACAGCTCCCCCAAGTAACACTAATTTGAGAAGAAAAAACTTTCCAACATTTTTTAGAGCTGAATACCAAGTACTTGGGCTTTATTATGTGCAGGCGGGGGAACTTTCAGTGTGTACACATCCCAAATGCATATGTATTATGCATCTCTATTAATACCTGAAGGTGCAACTAAAAGTCACAGCTAAAAAGATAAACAAAGCATTAGGCTCTACCCACCTTTCTTCAAGTTCTCTAAGGAACAGTGATATTATTTACAAAAATTACGAGCTATCATAATATAAAAAATGCTGAGTTGCTTAGGTAGAGGCATTTTAACTATGCGGATGGCTGGGAAATGCAAAGGCCAAATATAGTCATTTTTCTGAACACTACTAGTACGTTAGAGAACATCAATTGCTTAATATAATATTAAATGTTGCAAGTGTTCAATAATAGCTGCTTTGACCAAAAGAAAAGAGAAGAGGGAGGAAAATAAAATCAGAGAAAACGTGAAAAAATGTCAAGTAGCCCCCTTTGTGCATGACAGCAAGTAAAAGTGGTATCTCATGAGAAAGCATCAGATGGATGAAAAACGAAGGAAAAGGATCCACTCTTGAAACTGAAGTGACTATGACATCCGGCTTCCAGAAGCTGGACCTGGGTGTTACCCACTATTAGTGGCAACAGAAGAATTTCTACATAAAAGTGGCTTTGGAGTTGCTGTTCTGCTGGAAGAAGCAGCTAGGAGCTTGTCTAGGAACAAGGTGGGTAAGAAGCTACATCTGCATAGCAAGTGTACTCTTTTACCTTAGATTGTATCTTCATTGGGGTGGCCTTTGGGCATGGATAATAATTGAGGGAAGATAGCATCTGTCACAACTCCCCCTTTAGATCTGCCACTGTAGTTTATATCCATGTTCCTACCCCCTTATACACTTCTTTAAATGTTTTTATTGATTTTACAGAGAAAGGAAGGGAGAGGAAGAGAGAGAAACATCAATGAGAGAGAAACACTGATGTGAGAAACACCAATTGTATGCCCCCTGCTGGGGATCAAGCCCTCAACCTAGGCATGTGCCCTGATTAGGAATCAAGTCAGTGACCCTTTGGTTTGTGGGACGATGCTCAACCAGCTGAGCCTCTCCACCTGGGTACCCCTTTGTATACTTTCTGTAATGTAGAAACAACAGTTAGTTCATGAACAAATGAGATGAAGAAAAACTCTTATTAGAGCTAGAAGGGACCTTTGAAATCATGTGATCTGAAGGTCATACAGAAGCTGAACAAAATGTTGATAATAATTGAATCCAGTGATAGGCATGTAGGGATTTTATTATAGTATTGCCATTAGCATATATATTTAAAAGTTTATGGTAAAAGGTAAACAAAAAAAGGGAGGTAGAAGGAGGAAGGGAATGAGGAGAGAAGGAAGGAAGGAAGGAAGGAAGGGAGGGAGGGAGGGAGGCCTCAAGTCCAATGAAAAAAGAAACACTGGAAATTTCCTCCTAAGCTAAGGATAAAAAATGGGCACAGCCATGGACTTTGCACTCAGTCAGCACTTACATGTCTACATAAACCAGGACCCACATTCTGAGCCAACCTTTAACATGGGGCTTTCTCTTTGTCAGGAATTGTCCCACCAACTGCCTCAGCACTCGGGAACAAACAGCCCCTTTCAAGACATTCAGCAATGAGGGTCTGGATCTATCCAAAGGCAGAAAATCAGATGTGAAGTCAAAATGCCCCGAGCGTTCAGTGCTCTGACGATCTCTGTGCCACTAGAAAGGCAAACCCAGCACATCTGCCTCCCAGCTGCACAGCTTCATCACAGACAACCAGATGGGGTCTTGTTTTATGGATTCTATTTGCAATCATTGTATAGTCTCTATTATTTCTTGAAAATCCTTCACTACTCAGCAGGCCCAGAAATGCATGTCAGCTCTTCATATGCCAAATTAATAACCTGCCTTTTTGGATGCCAAGTTCAGAAAGTGTTTAGAAGGAAAATTAAGGGAACTTGACTTGATAAGTAGGGGGAGGTAGCTCTTTGTGGCAAACTGAAATGAATATCCACTTACTCATGCCTACTCTTATTCCAACCCAGGTGTTGTTTTTTCTCTCGGCTGCTGAGCACTTATCTGGCCATACACAGGCTGCAAACCCACTGGGAGTGTTGGTGAGGTCCCTTGGAATAATTTCATAAATGGCCTAATCAATTAACCAAAAGGTTATTAAGAGCCTACTAGGTGCCAAGTACTGTCCTATGTGCTGGAAATAAGATACAAATGACCTCAAGGTCAAAGTCAAATGGGTAAGATTAGGAAAGCAGCGATGACAATACATTGTGGCGTGTATTGCTGGGCATTTACACAGGAGGAATCACACGAAGACAGAGAAAAGGCTACAAAAAAGGACACATCATTAGAGGTGAGTCTTGAGGGATGACTCAGAGGGCACCTATTGATGGGATGGAAAGGGAGGGCACTGCAGGAAGAAGGAACAGTGGGAAAGAAGTCCCTGGACCACACACAGGTGTGAAGTGTGCACATGCTATCCACTTGGTGAATCAGTCTTCGGGCAAACATCATTATGTGCCTTCTATGTTCTGGTGGGGGTGGTGCGGACAGGAATCAGAAGTGGCCCTGCATGAAGAGCTCACTGTAAAGTCTGCTCAGGACTGCTAGGAGGGTCTCACCAGGACTCAGGCTGGAGGCCAGGAAGCATAAAGGACTCTATTCCTGCCCTGGGCAAGAGCAGCTCACACAGAATGAAACTAAAGACCCACAGGGTGTGTATTTAAGAGCCAGAGGAACAGAGGGGCAAGGTAAGCCTTAGGGACATTTTCGGAGTCAGCGAAGTATGGCTCTGCTGGTCCTTTCTCACCCCTGTCACTGGATTCTCCTAGATCCCCTCTTTCCTCAAATCCAGTTCTGGACCACCCTCACCCCCACAAACACACACACTCTCCAAAGACCCCACAACCTCATTTACCTTAGATCGCCTTTCCCAGAAAAGGCCCTTACTCCAAAACTGTGTACCTTCCCCAAAACATCTTCCATCTCTTCAGCTACGGGGACCTCATCCTGATGTTAGAGGAAAATGAGCAACGCGAACAATAAGATGTAAGTAATTAAAATTCTCCCTGGGAACTAACATTCTTTTAAATAGCACTGTTCAACTTGTATATGGCAGTTAGGCAATTTAGAAGGGATTTTTTACAGTGGTGACTGGAAGTGGTCCTTAGAGTCTGCAACTAGAACACAGGCTCCACCACCCAGGTCTAATCTTGGCCTTGAGAACAAGAGGAAACAGTTCTCCTACCCAAGAGAGGAGACAGCCTCCCTGTTCTCTCCCCTGAGTTGCTCCACTGGTGTATGGTGAGCTCTGGGCAGCCCTGGACTCATCTGTATCTCCATGAAGGGCTGGTGAGCGTCTTTGAGAGGGGCCCTGGGAGAAGGCTGCCCCGAGGGCGAGGTAAACATGGCTCTGGGACCCATGTCTACCTTGACCCTTTCCCAGCCACTGGCACCCAGCACATTCAGCCAGGACTCATGCAAGTGCAGTCCGCTCCATCAGAGCAGCTTCCTGTTCCCCGCCCCCACTATCCTTCACCCCAACCTTGCCAACTCCCCTGTTCCTTCCTCAAGTGGCAGGCATTGCATTGACGTTTAGGAGAATCTGATCCAAACTCTACATCCTCTCTGCTACCCACCAGGTGCAGCTCCTGCTTCTGCTCTTCTCCGATTCTTACATTCGGCCCCGCCTTAGGTCCACAGCCCCTGTCAGTGGTGTACTGAATGCCCTATCTTCTGGGACACAGTCCTAACACAGTCATCTCAGGCTCAAATCCCACCTCCACTGGGCCTCCCCCAAGTAAAGAGTTTATCATGTGGGGACTGTGGCACCAGGCCCTCCTCAAGCCTCGGGTCACATACCCACTGATGACCTAGCTTGTGTCCTAGGTGGTTGCTCCCGTGGCATTGCCACAGGGCTGAGTGGTCACTGAGGCCCGTCCCCGGCAGCTGGGTGTGACATAACCTCCCCACCAGAACAGGCAGCTTCAAAGAAAACTGTGACCCAAATCCTGTCAAACTGGGAAGATCAGGAGTCTGGAATGTTTTCACCTCTTTGTTTCTCCAGTTTCAGGAAAGTAGACAACAGTAATCTTGAGGGGTGAAGGGAACCTTATCAGCTGAAGAGAACTCAAGGAAACCTCAGCTGTTTTGCAGGCGCATTCCTTTGTTTTCTGTGCCGTCACCCTGATAGCCCCCAACTGCGCTCACTTCCCTTCCCTGTACACAGCCGCCTCTAATTGAACTTGTTCTGTTGGATAAAGGTATATAACCTTGGAGAGAACAAAAAAAATGGCTTCACTCTTAAGACTTCAAAAAGTGTGTGGTCCCTTTTGTCAGGCCTGAGACAAGGTTAATTTATGCCGCCGCTATCTCGCTCTGAAGGACTCTAGTTACTCCACATCTGTACTCTGTCTAATCTTGGTACACGCATTGTGGTGGTCTTGGCAGCCAAGGCATCTAGTGGTCTCTTAACTGTTTCCTGCCCACAATGGCCAGGCGCTCAGATTTGATTTTCTCTCGCCCTTTGCCCCTGTAAAAGCCTCCCATTTCCTCTGAGATGGTGTCCTGGCTGCTTGTGTGCTCCAACTCCAACACAGACAGAGGACTGCCCAGCTCCCCAGAGGGGCTGACCCAGCAGAGATGATGCAGCCCTGCAGGAGACAATCACCATTTCACCTCCAAAAGGAGAGAAGATGGTCTGAGAGGAGAAAGGGTGCAAAAAAATGAGGATGCTTGACAACATTGCTATTCATTCTGGGTCTGCAATTAGAATCTTTCAATTAAACAGAATAAAAAATATCAGAGTAGGAAGAGCATGTTGTAAAATCTTTGCCGTGTGTGTGTGTGTGTGTGTGTGTGTGTTTTCTGGGTCATAATTTAAAATTCACTTCTTCCTATAAGTTGTAGCCAAAACAGTTTGAAACTACAGTGCAGTGTGTCCGGAGCTGTCTTTCGGATCGATGGCATTCCCATCTTCCACCCGCGGGACTGTGGCAAACCCATTATCTCCTCTGAGTCTCTTCTCTGCAAACTGGAAACAATACCACGTGCCCTACTGACCTCACAAGATATTCCGAGGCCCTAATCATAAAACATGTGTAAGCTTCATACCAAAGCTCAGTACCAACCGAAATCCACCCCACAGACCAGAAAGGGCTCCACAAAGGATCCTCAAGTTCCGCACAGTTGGAGAGCAAGGGAATCCCGGACACAGCCTTAGGTTCTGGCTTGGCCTCAAGTCCTCACACATTACTACACTTATTCAACCATATCCATTGGATGCCTGCTCTGCCTCAGGGACTGTTTTAGTGGTTGGGGACACACAGACAAAGTCTTTGCCTTCTAGGACTTACATTCTAGGTGAGGGAGCCAAATTCAAAAAAAGAAATAGTGTGTGATATGATGTTGAGTTCTACAGGGAAAAATTAAAAGGTTTACTAGTAGGCCAGTGTATCTATTATCAGTTTTTTCTAAGATCCCATGCTTTCTTTGTTTTTTGTTTTGTTTGTGTTTTTTTAGCAAGGTTTGGTGGCTAAAAATGCTGGAAAGTCACTGTAGAAAGTTGTTATTCTGGAGTAACTTGCTATGCAAGGTACCCAAAGATCCCTTTTTCCAAAAAACACCCTCAAATGCTATCCCATTAAAAGCTTCCCAGAATCATCATCTCTTGCTTATGTAACCATCGGTTACCTAAAAACAGACTCTAAATTAACTGTCTAGAAGAGAATAAAATATGGAATCTATTACCTGAGCTGTACAGCCAAAATGTAAGCAGCTTCAAGATGGGTTTAGATAAATGCAAGGATAGTAAATGCTTAATGCCACTGAATATTTTCAAAGACACTATACAAACCAGGAGCCCTAAGAACCTGTGAGTGCCATAGGCGCCTTAGTGCAAGCGCTCTGCTCACTCGTCATCAGCATCAACACTGTGTAACTGCTCCCTTATGACTAATGTCTGGGTCTCAGTTTGGGGGATAATTTTTAGTAGCAAAGTTCAAAGGTTAGGAAAACAAACCTAGGGTTAGGAAACCCGAGTGCTCATCCCAGCAGGTCAGTTCCCATTTCTAGAAGACTCACGTTCTCCTTTGCAAAGCTAGTTAGGCTTTAATGAACTTTGAAGCCTCATTCAACACAGAAGCTTTCCGAGGTAAAAATGTACCTGTGAACTGGCTGTGATTAGAGATCTGACCATCCTCCTCATAGGAGCGGAGTCTTCAATTTGTCAGCGCAAGAAGGTGAAACAGCTCCTCGGAGGCAGTGCACATTAACAAAACTCACTGGGATTTACATATAAAACAGAAATTCAAATTTTCACTAAAAGTGCAAAAACCACTTTTGTGGTCCCATGGTCTAGAACAAGGAAAGCAAACCGTGGCTGGTGGGCCAGCTCTGCCTGAAGCCTGTTTTTGTGAATGATGTTGCACTGAGCAGGCCCACGCCAGTGGCTTACAGGAATGTAAGGCTACTTTCTCACCACAGTGCAGAGCTGCGTAGGTGCAAGAGACGCCATGGCCTGCAAAGCTATCTTGCCCTTTACAGAAAAAGTTTACCAAGCCCTGAATGTATTTTTGTCAATGCAACTAATACATTCTCTCCTTGAAGGGGTAAATTAAACTACAATGAGAAGTTTGCTTAGTGGGCACGGGAGCAGAATAGGGGCCTCCTTGGGTGATATTAAGGAGTTACCATCAGCCAAGAAGGCACAGACATGGTGGTCTATTACAGGGAGTGTCTTGCCAGGGGAGCCATATATTAAAATCCACTGGACAGGTGTGTTTTTTCCTTGGGGCTGTGCTGAAATGGACACTGCCAATACTTGCTTCTGTCTGTCTTTGGTTATTGTGCCTCTGTTGCTGAAGAATCCCCATCAGATCAATACTTTATGTAGCATGAACAAAATTGGCCGTATTCCCTCCCTCCACAGAGTTCACCTCAGCGTAGTGACACAGCCGAAAGAAATGCAGACGTGGCTCCAAAACCATTTAGTGCAACATAGATATGGACTCTCAGACCAAAGGGCGGCTACCCTTGGCAACAGAGCAAATATCTGAAAATCGTCTTTAGCTATTTCACTAATGTTGTACTTCCAAATCTTCTCTTTCCTTCTTCATAATGCCACCTCTGCTAGCTTCTGTCATCAGAGGCTTCCCCAGCACAGGCAGACTGCCTGTTTCCTTCTGAATTTTATTTCTGCGTGTTGCCAAGTGTTTCCTTGAGTACACCAACTTAGCTCCTCCTAGTTATGGTCTTGTTCCTCACAAAGATTCCATGGCTAGGCAAACAAGAAGAAAAAAAGGAAAGGAGGGCGGAAGGGGGAGGAAAAGAAGAAAAAGGAACAGCAGAAGAAAGATGATACTTTTAAAAATCTTACCTCTGCCATATTTCAATATGCAAAATGCTATTTGTTAAATTGTGTCCTCCCCCCACAAAACAGATAGGTTGAAGTCCCAATCTCCACCTCAGAATGGGACCTTATTTCAAAACTGAGTTGCTGCAGGTATAACTAGGTAAGATAAGGTCATAATGGAGTAGGGTGGAGCCCCCCCGGCTCCAATATCACCAGTGTTTTTATAAGAAGGCAGCCATGTGAAGAAAGAGACAGGCAGGGAGAATGCCATGTGACAATGAAGGCAGAGGTTGGAGTGATGCATCAGTAAGCCAACTACTGCCAGAGGTTGCCGGCAAACACCGGAAGCCAGGATCAGCCAAGGATGGTTCCCCTGCACATTCCAGAGAGGCAATGGCCATGCTGTCCTCTTGATTCCATACTCTGGCCTCCACGCTATGAGATGGTAAATTTCTATTGCGTTAAGCCATCCAGTTTGTGGGTCTTTGTTACAGCATCCCTAGCAAACTACTGTAATACAGAAATGCACTGAACCAAGTAGTGCATTGCAATTCAGTGCAAGACTTCGTGCACCTCTAACCTACTCCAGGACATTGATTTTAGAGCTGAACCCATTTCTCTTTTTCTAATTTTGTGGAGCTCCTTATGTCTGGCCTCACTTACTTTCTACACTTGGGAGAGCAGACATTAGCTATAAGAATTGTTTACTTCCTGTCTACCTTGATAAATGTTTTTTAGAAGAGCTTTGCACAAAACACTATGGCTTTTGCAAGAGCACATTGAATAAAAAAATAAAATGTGTGGAAGTATCTTAGACATTTGTAACACAAGCATAGTTCTCTCTTCCATGAGTGTATAGCGGGTTAAGGAACAAACACTCACCCTATCCACCCCACCCCCAGGCCCTTCCTTTTTATGACTATGATTTACTGCACTACCCATTACCTTTAGCGTCTGGCACCAGCCCATGCTCCTCTCCCAAATCAGACACAACCCATGTAGATCAACATCATTTAAGAAACATAGCAACTCGTGCAGGTTCTGGCCCCGTCACTGGTAAATAACACTGACGATGATGACAGGAGTCTTTGGCTTTTTAAGCTATAAACTTAGCTCAAGAATTTTGATTCATCGCTCGATACAAAATACTGTGCAAATGTTGATTAGCAGGTGGTCCCATCAGGTGGATGGATTGCTTACACTTTCTTATAGTTAGTCACAGTTCATTTTCCCTTCAGAATTTTTAGGTACGAGCTTGGAGCTCTAACATGTTTGGGTTTTAGATTCTGGAAGGAATGCAGTAGAAATTTTTGGCACTCTATGTTGAGTGATTTATAGACTGCTCCCACTGGATAATTTGTTTTACGCATGTGTGACAGTACCGGTGCTGGACTTCTACCTTGGAAATGTTTGTTTCCAATTTGCAATTGTTGGCCCTTCTGGACCCTGAAACTTACATTTGAGTGAAAAAATCCTTTCTCAAGGGACTATACTACACCCCATGGGAAAATGGTCTGAGCTCCTTTCTCTCCTTTTTTCCATTGGGAAGAATCATTAAGAAGCAAAGAGGAGGAACACTGATTTTAAGATTGGCGAGGAAAATACCCAGCTAAAATAACTTCAAAATGTGTTGTAAATTTCTTTCAAGAACATGTTGTATGGAGAAAATATAATTAAAACAAGAATTGCTGAGGCCTCCCTAAGCAGCAAACTCTGCTAAGGCATCTGGTTAGAGCTCTTTCTGAGAATGAGCATTCATTGCCCTTGTTAAACAGAAAAAGAGTGACAAACAGATCACCTCCAATTTATACTGTTGGTAACAAGGTCGAAGCATCAGCCCCCTTGGAATAACTCCTGTCAGAGTCAAACTCTAGGACAGTAATAAACTAGCTAAATTCATAAAGAATAAGGTAAGTAAAAATGTCACAGACTTTAGAGTTGGAAGATAACAGAGATATTTCATTGGGTTTTAGACAGGCTGCCAAGTCTATTTAATAGTTCAACCCTTTTCAGTAAATAACATAATGTAGTCTCAACCTTCTTTTTCTTTTTTTAATCCTCACCTGAGTATATTTTTCCATTGATTTTTAGAGAGAATGGAAGAGAAGGGAAAGACAGAGAGAAATATTGATGCGAGAGAACACATTGATTGCTTGCCTCCTGCATGAGCCCCAACCAGGGCCCAGGCCAGGGAGGAGCCTACAACCAAGGTATGTGCCCTTGACCGGAGTCGAACCAGGGACCCTTTGGTCCGAAGGCTGATGCTCTATCCACTGAGCCAAAAGGCTAAGGCTATAGTCTCAATCTTTCACTGTTGATTGGAAACCTGGCAGGGTGAAGGGTCAAGTCCGTGTGCTATAAACAGAACACCAATGCTAACAGAGGTCCCATTTGGCAGTATGGTTTGTCAGCATGAATCCTAGATTCACATAGAATTGAGCCCAGCTCATTAATATCTTTCTTAATCTAGGGTAACAAGTGATTTTGTAGTGGTAAGTCACCAGGCTTGGTGCCATAGGAGAAACAAATGTACTCAGATCCATCCCTGTAAAGGCAAATATTAATCTGGGTGCTCTTTTGGGGAAGGCATTGAACCAATTAGGGCACATGAGGTAGACAGATGGTGCATTAAAGAGTTTAAGCAAAGAGAGTTTAATGAAGAAACAGGGTTAAAGGAAACATCAACAGATTTTGAAGTGTTAGGGGACAAGCAACAGCAAAAACTGTCGCCACCCTGAGCCTGAAAGGTCACAGGGAGGGAGTAGCATTATTAGAACCTGGAAAGTTAGAGAAATGGAAGAGGGCACAGGCCCTTTTGCATAGTCAATTAAGCCACTGCCAGACGGCTGTGACACACAAAGAAAATAGGGGAGTGAACACTTGGTTGGCCCCTCTTTCTTCCCAACATGCAGTCTTGTGAAGCTGCCATTCTAGAGCCCAAACTCATGGGAAGCACTGAGCAAGGGTGGTCTGGTGATGCTGTCTGAAGAAGGAAGCACACTTGGGCACAGAGCAGGATAGAAGAGAGTGGAGAATGGATTAAGGGATGAGGAGAAGGAAAACCAGAAAGTACTTCTGACATAGGCACCTAAAAATAAAATAACCACTCCATTGTCTAATATTGTCACCATAGGTTACACCTTGGGGTGAATCACTTTTGTTCTGCATAGCATCACTTGTGTGATTTATCATCCCTCCCCCAACATATATGCTCATTGTATTAGCTGTGTAAATGTAAAGTAATCAGGTATTCCTTGCTGGGTAGAGGGGAGAATAAGGAAGCTTACCTTTGCCAGAAATATATAATACTTAAAATAAACCTAGGTATGGAAATGTGGTTTCTACAAAGGAATTGGACTAATTTACAAAAAGGGCTAAATGCCTTCCAAAGGAGAGCTAACCAAGAAGACAGAAGGTACCTGGGCTGATAACAAAGGCTGAAAACAGGCCTTCCTGGAGATTCCTATAGGAGAGCTGATTTCTGCACCACCAGTGGCTAATGTAGAAGAAGACTCTTCAGGTCTAGCTACTCAGAGCCAGCGCTATTCTTGAGGAACAAGGGCTGGGAGTGTGTGAATGTGAATCAGAAAGAACTGTAATTTCAGCAGCCCACACAAGTCACTGCTGGGGCCCAGATCAGCAGTCATCCCAGCAGTAGTGGACAAATAAATAGTCAGCAAACTAGCATAACCTGTATTCAACAGCTAGTGCAAGTGGCAGCAAGAAACAACAGCAATTGTGAGCTGGTCAGAATCTGGTTCTCTCTCCACTGCATGTGCACCACAGGCTGGAGAGAAGGCCGATTGCCTCAGCTTTAAGAAGCCTACGACTCAGATAGGGAAGCAAGACTTACACAGAGAAGAATACAAGAAAGTGAACAAAATTGGTATAATGTGCCAGAGGAATTCAGGGGCAAGAGAGATTGTTGTGGATGGTCACAAAGGACTCAAGGAGGCTAGAATGGAATTGAGCTCAACAGGATGAAGACTATTTAGGGAAGCAGATAAAAATTTTAGGAGAAAGCCACATTCCAAGCAAAGTTTCCCTAGGTGGAAATACATAAGACACGCTGGGAAGAGGGTGAGTAACTCATTTGTCTGGAGAAGAGTGCACTGAACACGTTTTAGCTGGGAGAGGTGATGAAAGCAGTGTTTAAAGAAAATCATTCTGGCCACGGGGTGCCAAATGAATTGCATTGGGAAGCAACCAGAGACACGTTAGAAAACTATTTTAGCTAGGAAATAGTTCAGGCATGAAGTGATAAGGGCTCAGACTAGAGTTACAACAGTGGGAATGAAAGGCCAGGGAGGACTCAGGAGAGACTGGTAAGGAATGATTAATAGGCCTTGATGACTAATTGAAAGTAACAGGAGGGCTGAGGAGAAGAACCAATGATGAACATGAGGTTTGAAGCCTTAGTGACTCAGAAAATCATGATGCTAGAAAGAGATATGGCAAATTAGTTGAGAGTAGGGGTAAGCTAATAGTTTATGGGAACAATAATGATGAATCTGTGGTTTTAGTACATCATTGGGGTGATATTCATTGAATATTTGCAGACAAATACTTCCCCAGGTTGAAGAGCTCATTAAATGACACTATTGTCAACCATTTCCCCAAACCCCAAACTCAGTTCTTTCCCCATCACTCCCAAAACTAATCAGTCTCCACATTTTTTAAATTTGCTTTTATTATCTTTCATATCTACACACTTTTTCAATCTCATTGTTTAGATCAAAATCACCTTTCACCTAGAATTCAGTAATTATTTCCCAAATGGTGTCCTGCCCCCTTCAATGACTTTCTTTATTTTTTTTTTCAATTAAAAAATATAATGGGGGGGTTCCAATTTTTTTTTTCGGAGTTCAGATTTATTACAATGACTTTAAACATTCTTCGGCATTTTCTTTCTTTGATGTCATAATGCTCAAGAGAATTTTTTAAAGGACTTTTTGTTCACATGCATTTTTTTATTGTTTAAAGTATTGCAATTACTTTCTAAATAAAAAGTCTGATCTGCCCTCTGACAATTATATACCTTTGGTGGCAATAGTCTTCTCATAATTGGCAACTATTTCATTGTCTGACCTCATCCCTCAGCATTCTATGGCTCATGTTCTATGCCCTAACCATATTGAGCTATTCAACAATTCCTCAAATATGTCATGCCCTCTCTCACTTCCAACCTTGTACATGACTGCCCCTTCTGTTTAGAATATCTTCCTTCTTTATATTGCACCAGGGAATCTTTGCTGATATCATAAGGCCAGTCTAGGTAAATATTTTTGTGTGTTTCCTAAATATTTTATTCATCCTTCTATCATACCTCATGTCACTTTATAGAGTTAATTGCTTATTTATCTGACTTCCACTCCAGATCTATGTGCATAACTTAAAATATAGTGTTTAATGAATGAATAAATAAATAGAAATATGGCTTCACTGATATTTAAGTCAATTCAACAAATTAGCATTGAATACCTACTATTTGCCATGCTCTATGCTGGAGGTTGGAAATATAATGGTAAATACACGCCTGCAAACAAGAAATATACAATCTAGTATTATAGAGTCAGTGACTAGTCAGCAAATACAGTGAAAGTGTTCAGTAATATTGGAGAGTCAGAAGAGTGCAACCAAAAAAACTTGTAGTTAAACTCAGACAGGGGTTCAATTTACTCTCCAGTTTTTATATGGCCTTATACAAAAAGCTTAACCTCTCAAGCCCAAAGTCCTTTAATCTATAATGAGAATATAGATCTTATTTGAGATCTTATTAGGATTAAATAACCACTCTAGAGCATCATATAGATGTTCTATAAATGCTATTTTCTCCCCTTTATAAGGATTGCCACTGTTATTGTTTCAATTGTTTGAAACTTAAGACATCCTCAGACACATCTTGTTAAAACATAACACTGGGCAAGGTGTGGGGACAGGGAAGAATTTAATCACAGAAAGGGGTCCAGATCTTTACCAAGAGCTTTTAATAGGAGAAAAAGAAAAGGGTCTCTGGGAAGTGAAAATGACACTGTTGGAGAAAAGAGGTAAGGAGGGAGCCCAATACTGCTTCTCCAGCTTGTGATGGACACACACAGGAGAAAGTGGGATCTCACTGGCATGTTTGCCTATGGTTGATACTGGCTCACTCACTTAAAAATGACTAGTAATTCAAAAGTCTACAGTGTACCCAGCTACAGCTAATACAGTTCCATCCACAGTTCTAACACATTTTCTCCTTCCTTCAAACCAGTTCAAAAGGACCTCATCAGCAATGTAACTGACCCCATCAGCAACAGCAGCCTCAGAACAAAGCTGAAATTACAACCTTGCCTCTAGCTAAATGTTTGCCTTCAGAGTATCATTCTTTTTTTCTCTTTAACTAATCAGCTATTTTCTTCCCCTTGGATGACAAACAGTTTAGGAAATCTACTAAATTTCACCAGGACAGGGTTTTAATGTAGTGTTGGGTTATACCCTGTGAACAACAAAAAAAAATGACTATAAAACAATAAAATGAGAATAAGGGGGGGAAAACAGATGAAACCAAATCATATCAAAAGCAAATGAAGAGAGAACAAAGGAAGAAAATTGGACTCTATTTGCAGATGGCATGAATATTTATGTTGAAAATCCCCCAAAATCTACAGACTACTAGAATTAATATGTAAATTTAGCAAGGTTGAAGTAAGTATACAGAGTTAATCTGATTGTATTTTTATATGCCCATAATAAATAATTGGGTATTAAATTTCAAAAATTCTACTTATAAGAGTATCTAAAATCCAAAAATACTTGGGAATACATTTAACAAAAGGCATGTGAGAACTCTTCATTGAAAAGTACAGAATATTGCTGAAAGAAATTAAGTAAGAATCATATAAGTGAGGAATAAACCATGTTCATAGATTTTGGAAAGATTCTAATATGTATTTCATTGGAATTCATAGGTTCATTGAAAGTTACAATTTCTAAGATATTGATTCTACCTAAATTGATCTATGGAGTCAAAGGAATGCCAGTCAAAATTTCATCAGATATTTTCACTGAAACTGAAAAGCTGACTCTAAATTTTATTTGGAAATCTGATGACTTTAGAATAGCCAAAACAATTTTGAAGAAGAACAAGATGGAACTCGATATTGTAAAAACTTACACTACTTATAAAAATCAAGATAGTGTAGTATTGGCATAAAGATAGACATAACGAATAATAAACACAATAAAATCAAGAAACAGAGCCACACTTACATGGCTAATTAATGTTGAATAAAGGTGGTAAAGAAATTCAATGGCATTTAAACAGTTATACATTCATATGCAAAATAAAAAATTGAATGCCAACTCAAACGATATACAAAAATTAACTCAAAATTATTATAGACCTAAGTGTAAAGCCTAATAGTACAAAATTTCTAGGAAAAAAAATAAAGAAATTCAATCAACCTTGGGTTCTAAAGATTTCTTAAATAGGAAACCAAATTTATGAGCTATATAAAAGAAACATCAATAAATCAGAATTTATCAAAAAATATCTTGTTTTGCTTTTTGAGAGACAGAGTTAAGAAAATTAAGACAACCAAAAGAATTGGGCAAATATTTATAAAGCACATATTCAACAAAAGACTTGGATCCAGACTACGTAAAGATTCTTATAACTCAATAACGAGAGGATGAATAATAAACTAAAAAATGAACAAAAGATTTAGAGACTTTACTAATAAAAGTATACAAATGGCATTTAAGATATAAACCACATTAATCATCAGGAAAATGGAAATTAATACTACAGTGAGATACCACCATGAATCCCTTAGAATGACTATAATTAATAAGAATAGCAATACTAAATGTTGGTGAGGATGTTGAGTAACTTGAACTTTCATATAGCCCTGGTGGAAATGTAATATGGTTCAATAACTTTGAAAAACTGTTTGGTAATTTCTAAAAAGTTCAACATATGACCCAGACATTCTACTCCCAACTATTTATACAAAAGAAGTGAAAACATATGTCCACATAAAGACTTGTACACAAATATTTATAGCAGCTTTATGTACAACAACCCCAAATTGGAAATAATCCATAGCAGCTTTATGCACAATAACCAAAAATTGAAACAATCCAGATGTTCACCAACAGGTGATGGATAAACAAAAAATGATGCATTCATATAACAGAATATTACTTAACAATAAAAATAAATAAATTACTAATACACAACAAAATAAATGAATGTCAAAATCATTATGTTGAGTGCAAGACACCAGACATGAGTATGATTTTATTTATGTAAAAGTCTAGAAAAATTCAATAAAAAGTTGTGATAAAAAAGCAGCTCATTGTTAAATATGTCCACGGATGGAGAGAGAGAGGGATAGAAAAGAGGCAAGAAGAAATTTTGAAGGGTAATTAGAAATATTACTAATTAGAAAAATTACTATCATGATTATAATAGTAATTTCACAGGTGTATACACTGAGTTGTTCACTTTAAATGAATGTAGCATATCTACATAAATAACATCTCAATAAAATTGATTTTAAAATAAATAGGGAAAACTAGCCCAATACTATGTCTCTACATAAAACTACTAATCTCCGGAATTTGAACTCAGTTGTTTTTTTAAAAAAAAATAACATCATTTTCCTCACCAGTCTCATATAATGTCGTGTCAACTTTCCTTTCCTTGCTCTCATGTATACCCCACATTCCACTCCATCTACTACTCTACTCACTAAATATGCAAAATCTCTTCTAATGCACAGGCTCTCCTGCAAAAACAACAACATGTTTGTATGATGTATGTGTGTCCTTTCTCAAATAGTCCTTTACTGGGGGTGAGGGGCCGCTATACAGAAAGGCTAATGATGTAGTTTTGTGTTATAACTACATGGTTGGAAGGGCAGGAATGAAGATTCATAGGAGTGTAACTCCTATGTGGTCATATGTAAATCATACCTCTTTGGCGTGGACTATTGAGGAGGATCAACTAAACTAGCTTGTTTCCTTCAATCTAGTGAGCATTTTCTTCTGGTGGGGAATCCATAAAGCCGCAGTTAGCTAGTCTGACCCAATAATTTGCTATTATCTCAAAGCCCATCATAAAAATTCCCCCTGATCCCAAGAAGGTATGTCCAGTATCTAGAAAAGCTTTCTTACTATTGTTTACATACCCAGTCCTATTATTCTAACCAGCTGCTGATTGATATTTGTGTCGGGTCTGAGTCCTGCAACTCTTAAGTGTCAGCAGCATTTGCTGACTCAGAGAGGCATCACTGCAGTCGAAGTAGAAGCCTTGTTAACCTCTGTCTCCTACGGGAGGCCAGCTGGTGTAGCTTCTGAGCTAGGGCATTGGAATCCTAAAAATTTGTTGAAGACAATCATAACATATTTAATTCCTGCCAGTTGCCCTCTGGTCAGAAAGTATAATTAGAGGGTCTGCAGATGGTCTGGCAAGACTTCCAGATGCAGTGGAAACCAGCAGCTGACTGCACAGCTATATGAAATTGAAAACTGTTTCAAGATATGTACCATATGTACACATATGAATCCATTAGGGAACATGGTGAGCTCTTTGCATTATATGGGTATTAGATGCTATGTCAAATGAATAGGGAGAATCAGAGAAATACATGGGGGTGTAGGGGGGGAGAAACACAAAATCTTAACCTAGGATAGTTGGTTCCCAGACTGAGTAGGATATACTTTGGTTAAGAAAACATAGAGAAAACAGATGCAAGATGTAAAACTCAAACACTGTTCAGGGAAAATGAGTGAAAATGGCCATGCTTCTTTTCTAGAATCCTTAAAAGGTATTAGGTGTGTTGTTTTAAATTAGAGACTACATTTTATAACAAGTGAAAAGTCTTTATTATTATAGCAAGTTCAGAAGTACGCTTTTCATTTTATAAGTGTTACATATTTACATAACATTGTAGGAGCAAGGAGAATGAGCATTACACCTTTTGAAGAAATTACTTGATGAGGTTAGACTAGTGGAGAAATGACAGATCAAGGGGAATCTTTGAAAAGACAATGAGCTCTCTCTCTTTTTTTCCCCACCAACAGCCCCCACCACCAGAGCAGAGGTAATTGCAGGGTGTTAGGGATGGGATGGAACAGGGCATGGAGGAGATAAATGGTGCTGAAAAAAATTAAATTAAACTTTAAAAGAAAAGACAATGAGATATTTGGATGCATTCATGGGCTGTGACACAGCAACTGACACAGTAGGTTAAATGGCCTTTCAAGGTCCCTTCACAAAGGGTCCTTCGGTATGTTTTTGTTGAGCAGATATAAGGGATTCTATAAAAGATGTCAAGGAAACCTGTTTACCAACTGTTTGGCTAAAAGTTCATTTTAAAAGATTCAGGGATAAAGTCTGTGTGTTTCATCTTATTTGAGACTCTTCAAGAGACCAACACTAGGATTAAGACTGAGAATTTTTATCAGTTTTTTGAATATTGGGGCAATATGGTGTTCAGTTTTAATGCATATGTTTAGCATTTTTAGGGTCAGCTTTCTCCCTGGTTTCATGAGCCATTAGGAAACCTCTCCTTTCAGTTGCATAATGCAAGGTACCCCTTACTAAACCAGGATATGAGCCTAGTTTTTACACACTTTAATGACCTCCATCCCCAGGATTTCTCTTGTACAAGTTAGTCTGACACTGATGGCAAGTATGGGAAGGCCTGCCTAGTCTGCAATTCTAGGCAATAATGGGGTTTCAGAATAAGAATTTATCATGATCTGACTCCTTCTGAGTTTAGAAATGAATCAGTAATAGACATGAGGAAGGTCAAGACAGGAACACTGGGAGTAGCAAAGAACACTTCCCCCAGCTATGGAATTATCATCGGAAGTTTTTCTTTGACTCAGGTTAAATTCCAAAAGGCATTTCTCTAAGTAAAAGTTAATAATAAATTAGAGTTCTGAGAGTGGCCTAAAATTTTAAATACTGTAATCAGAAGCCATTTCATTAGGGTAGCAAAGTTGAAAACTATATCCTAGCCTGAGATCTTTGACTGAAATAATTTTAAAGGACCAACATCACAATTTTTAATACTCCCTGTTATTATTAGTTCTATTCAAAAACAAATTTCTCACAGGTTCTTTGCACATTGTTAAATGTACAAAAATTTAGACACTTCTTTTTTCAAGTAAGCAGAATTTTTAAGAATTTTGGGCCTCACTCTTCAGTTTACATAATAAGTGGATGGGAAAGTATAAGGATGACCTGCATTCTTGAGTCACACTAAAGAATGAATGCCTTGGAATTTCTTCCCATCTTTTTTCTTGAGTTTTGGTACTTGGCTCTTCTAAATACAAGATGGAAGGTTGCACTATCTATCTACATATATAAAAGGCTAAGTGTTCATCCAACCGGTAGCTATGACGTGCACTGACCACCAGGGCCAGATGCTCAATGCAGGAGCTTCCATGACATGCACTGGCCATTTAAATATAAATGACAGCACGGACCTGGTGCCAACAAACCAACACTCAGCTTCTCCCAAGTAGGACACAGGCCCCACCACTACCCCAGAGTGACACCCCACGAAATTGCAGCCAATGCTGCCAAGGCCCCATGGCGCAAAATGAGGCCCACAGCCCAGCCCAGCCCGGAAACAGTCACTATGGGTGCCAGGTAATGACTTCACATAGCAACACCCAGCTTCCTCTCTCTAGCGACTAGCCTCCTTGGAGTTTCTTCAGCCCAGGAACACAACTTGCTTTATAGTCAGGTGCAAACATTTTACACTTTAACCAAATGTTTGTGAAGCTTTTTCCTGTGCCTCATCTCATTTGATCCTCATTGAAGTCCTGGAGTAGGTAGATAGGAGACTCGGTGGAATCCTATTTTCTTTACAGTAAAGCTTGACCTGGCTGAAAAGAAGTAAGAAATGGTGGAACTTGAAAATGACTTCTGGTTTTCTCACTGCACAGAATATAGTCAAACACTGCTACAGTTAAATATTTCACCCTTTGTTCTCCCTGTGTAATCTACAATAATAATCTGCTTCGTGTTGATATTTACTACTATGTTGCTGACAGTTACCTGAAAGAGAAGTTGGGGTGCTTCACTGGGCTGGAAAAAGTTTAGCTAAATCGGAAAGCAGGTCTAATTAAGCAAGTTTATCTATATATATATATATAAAGCTATCATTGGTGCCAATTGCACGTGTGTGTTTCGGTCTGTCATTGTCAATCATGAATTTGCTT
>NW_006292095.1:8753934-8755247 GCF_000327345.1 Myotis davidii | reverse complement strand
CCCCCCCCCCCTGAGTGCACAAATTTTTGTGCACCGGGCCTCTAGTATATATATATAAAAGGCTAAGTTGACTCGCACATGTGTGATACATATAAAGCTCTTGCCTGCGGCAATTGCACGCACATGTTTCGATCTGTCATTGTCGATCATGAATTTGATTGACACTTCTATTATAGAGAAAGAGCGAATAGCGATATTAAAATATTTCTTCTAATTAATTTCCTTTCGATGTGCATGAATCCGAGCACCGGGACACTAGTCTTCTATATAGATAGTGCATTATATGGGTACTAGAGGCCCGATGCATGAAATTCATGCAAGAGTAAGCCTTCCTTCCCCCAGCTGCCAGCACCAGCTTCCCTCTGGCACCCAGGACCTACGCTTCCCTCTGGCCACTGACAGGCACCTGGGACCCGGGCTTCCCTCGACCATTCGGAAGGTCATCCGGAAGGAGTCTGGAAGGACGTCCGGTCTAATTAGCATATTATGCTTTTATCATTATAGATTAGATGCCATGTCAAATGAATAGGGAGAATTGGAGAAATACATGGTGGGGAGAGATACACAAATCAAAATCTTAACCTAGGATAGTTGGTTGCCAGACTGATTAAGATATACTCTGCTTAAGAAAACAGAGAAAACAGGTGCATATAAATTCCCAACTTAGAATTCTATTTCTGCCCCTATATCAACGTCTGACACATAGATGATATTCAGCAAAGGGTTGTTGAATCAATTATTATTGAACAAATGGTCATTAAATAAAATAGATTTCTACCATAAAGCAAAATATCAAATACTATGTCCAAGTTACCGTGAAACAGAAAGTGGAAAACCCACACACCCTAGTAAGAGAATCTTTGGGTAGTATTTTTGATGCTGGACTAAATTTTCACTTTTAAGTTATTTCTTCCTTCTTTTTCCAGAGGTGACTGACGTTCATTGCTTATTGTATTTAGAGTATTCTCAAGCAGGCCTCCTCCAAACTCCAACCCTTTTCTCAAATAATCACTACAAACTCTTATGCATACCTCAGAGCCATTTTTGAGGAATTAGCACACAGCTCAAGATTCTAAGACTATGCTATTTTGTGCTACAAATCAAATTTATTTAGCTAGGCCAGGAAACTTCAATAGCTACTTGTTTCCTCAGAAGAAAAATCTATAGTTTTCCCCTTGTTTACTCTTGGGGAGTGATGAAGCAGTGTAGAATTAGAAAATCTTGAGAAGTTTGTGATGTTGGATCAAATCATGCCATAACTACTAAGTACCCAAGATTTCTTTGTTTTTTGCCATTCTATCATATCACCCGAA
>NW_006292095.1:8731645-8753889 GCF_000327345.1 Myotis davidii | reverse complement strand
TAATTAATGATTGATTTGCTATGCTTGGAATGTGTAATGGAGTGGATTCCAGAGAATGCGCCTATCCTTGTCAGTGGGCAGGAGAAAATGTGCAAATATTTCTCAAGAAAATATCTCTGATTGGATATCCTGCTAATGATCATGAGTGTGATTTGGGGGTTTAAAGTCTGCTCTGAAATTCAACCCTAAACAGAAATTCTATTTTAATAAAAGGCAAAGATACAAACTAAGAAAAAACTACCTTATCAAGCATGTATTCTTAAAAACTCCACGTATCTTCCTTTGCAGGAGTAGTCTTTGGCAATAATTCTCATTCTGTCTCTGATATTCATTAGATTATATGACCTTGAATAAATCAATAGCCTATAAAATAACTCAAAAAGTTGTTTTCAAGATTACATAAGTCAGAGATGTCAGATATTTAACATCATTTCTGAAATAGGAAAGCTATTCATTAAATGCTAGTTTTCTTTCTCTTCTCCATATGTAACATTTTAAACATATTTTGTACACCACTTGAAATTTTATATAAGCTTTGGGAAATACACTTTAATAATTGTGGTATAGGAGCACTATAAAAGAATTTACCTAGTTACACATCCCATTTACATGGTAAGCAAAAGCATGGAACATTGTATGAAAATCAGGGCCAAAGCTCTTTTGTAGGTTTTGAGGCTAGTTAGGTATTCTTCACACTGAAGCATGTTGCTCTGCTTCACCTGCTCGAAATGATGACCAGAGGTTAAAACAACTGTGCAGAGCACTTTAAGAATCTTGAGCAGTCATGGGCATCAAAAGAAAATTATTATCTGTATTACTTTCCTCCTAATAGTGTACTTAAGAATGAAAGTACATCTGGATGGGTTCCAATAGAAAAAAAAAATCCCCCTATGGAATAAAGGATTCTGCCAACTCTTCTGAGATTTCTGTACATGTATTCAATGTGATTTTGTGCCAAATTGTTGGCATGAAAAACTAAGATGAATGATGGAAAAAAGAAAAATGATTCTTCAAATTTCTCCCCACCCCCAACCCCCCTGTGAAAGCTCTATTTCTGTCTAAAGGGCTATATTTAAAAGGCTATGTTGAGACCAACATAGATGATTCTTTGTTTTGGTCAGCGTTTAATACATAAAGGCCTTCAAAGAAACTATCTCCTAAAGTTGTGAAGTTTCCCCCTTCCTTCAAACTGATCCACCACCCATGTTCTGATGCAATTTAAAAGAAATTAATTTTCCTAGATGTGATGATTAGGAATGACTCTCAGTTGCCGCCACAATATTGACTTCTAACAACTTCCTTTAATGCTTACAGAACCTGCCTCCCATCAGGAAGAGTGAAAATATATTTGCATCCCAGCCTCTCTTGGGGATAATATATGGGCATGTGACCCAATTCCAGCCAATGATTTTAAAGAGAAAGAATTCTGGTGGTAGAAATTCCAAAGAAAAATGTTCCCTCTAGTTAAAGAGACATGTACAATCCAAAACTGCTCTCTGGGTGTATTCATATGAAGACATGATACATGGAGATGCCCCAGCCATTTTACAACCACAGGGACAAACCTGAAGGTGAAAGCTGTCAAACTGAGGATGTCCCTGAGAAAAGATAGTGAAAACACCTGGGTCCTTGAGGACTTCATCTTTACTCCAGACCTCTGGTTAAGTAAACCCATAAACTTATCATTTGAGCTATTTTAATTGAGGTGTACTTTACTCACAGCCAAAAGCATTCCATTTGATATAATAGTTCTTATCAGAGGCTGAAAAAGTACTCCAATCAAGACTAATAATACTTAAAAAGAGAGAAACAAACGTTCCATGTGGTATGACTGGACAACTCTTGAAATACATACCCTCTACCTCTTCACATTCTTTGTATAAAATTCTCAGCAATAGGGGCCTGATGATAGATATTCATCCCACAAACAAACTTTGACTTCCTTTTATGTACAGGATTGTCAGATAAATATTTGGAGTATAGTCATACTAAAAATGTATTCATCATTTATCTGAAATCCAAATGTAACTGTGTGCCCTGTTTTTATTTGCTAAATCTGGCGGCCTTACTATGCATTATGTCCTGTGATAGGCTCTGGGGATAAAATAGCATTCCCTAATTCAAGGGACTCATCTCCTCAAAGCATCTAACTGATTCTAATGTGCAGACCAGGTGGAAACCCATTGCCTTAGAAACTCTCTGGTTAAGCTCCATGTTCTACAGACCAGGAAGCAGCCTAAAGAGGTCCTGGGATTTGCCCAAAGGCACACAGCTACTCTAAAGCAGAGGTGGAATGGCATCCCACATTTCAGAATTCTTTCTAGAATATCTCTTTGCAGTTGCCTCTTCATTCCTGTTCCTGAAGGCTCTTTGTTCTGGGATAGAATAAGAACTAATTTTGTTTGACTTAGTGAGATAAAGAGGCTTGTAATATAAATGACCTAATTTCCTTTGATGAGGAAGATTATCACATTTGAGTCACTTTCTTACATAGGAGAGTATTTTGAATAAGAAGAGAAAGGCATAATTGTGGAGCCAGGAAATCTTGTTCAAATCTACAAAAATATTTTTGAAAAGAAAATTTCCAAATTATATATATATATACATATATATATATATATCAGATATACACATATATGCCAGGTATACATGTATATAGCTTATTACATATAGCTTGTATAGGTGATATGTAGCTCAAAGCTACACCATGACTTACTGTAATTTGCATGTTTGAGAAGGAAGACTTCCCTTTATTTCTCCTCAGCTATCCCTTATTAACATTTTGATTGGCCAAGTTCCAAGCCTCTGTAAATAACAAACGTTGCTTGAAATTTATAAGCAGTGACCATGATGACTCACCAGTGGAAAAGCCATTGCTCCTTCTGAAAAAGGGCAGCCTTGAATTTGAAGCTCTCTGCATGGCCTGCTATCTATCACATTTCCAACACACAGTTCATATGGACAGAGGCTCAGAGTTCTGCCTAGAAACCTTTTTACCTAACCTAATCCTCTCATTTTGCAATGTTAGTCCAAATCATGTGATCCTGTCACTAGAGAGATAGACTGAATTAAGTCAATTCTCTATAGACCTTAACCTAGCATAGGTTGCATTTAAGTCCTTTGTTCACGTTTACTATAAGCCAAATCCAATTATCCTAAATGAAAACAATAAGGCAAAATTCATTTTAATAAAAAAATCCCAATACATATTCCCAGAGCATTAGTCTGAATTTAAAACAACAACAAACAAAACAAACAAAAACCACATGAAATCCCAGGATAAGTAGCATAAATTCAGATCATCTTTCGAATTTCTTATAATGAAATGTTACTAAAAATCTCAGTTCTTTAGATCTAGGCATCCTCAATCAGTTACGATGTACTGAGTCTTCGCATTCTTTCTCATGAAATGTCCAATATGGGAGAGAAGTACATATTCTTTCTCAAATAATCACTCTCTATTTCAAGCTCTTCTTGTCACAGGCAGGGAAAGTCTGTGAAACCCCCAAAGAAACTCCTATTTGAAAAAAAAGATTCAACACTACAGCTTCAACCTTCCTAATTAAGGTTATTTTCTGCACTGGCTCCCAGCTACCTACATGTTGGCTATTTCCAGAATTCAAATCTATTCTCAAAAAACCAGATTTATTTCTTCTGAGAAGAGTCAATATTTATTTGATTGAATACATTCTGAGTATTGACTTTTTAGATTAATCACATTACCTTATAGTTTCACCTGTACAGATGAAAATATTATCCCATGTTAAGTATTTCTGTAATTGAAATGTTGAAAGTACACCCTAAGATTTCTACAGGATGGTGGATTCGTCTCACCTGCCTGGACATGTTGTTGAATTGAGGGCACAGTTACGCAAATGACATTCCAAACATTTTCTCCCACTGAATTAAAAGGGGGCAGTTCAATCTTCTCTCTCTCCTGTTGGTTAGCAGATTCTGACACAGGGACCTAGAGAGTTCTCCAGTTCTAGAATGAAGCTATTGTTATTCACATGACTTGTGTGAGTTCATGAATCCTCTCTCCTACCTCCCTGCATTATTATGGCCCCTTAGTTAGCACAATTCAACACTTGGAAACTAGGCAACCTGACCAAGAATGTTCTACTTCAACTTTTATTGCTTTCAAAAGAGTGCCATGTCTTAAATGTTGGCCATTTACTGATTAATTAAAAAGATAGAATTCCCCCAAACTGTGAAATAAAATTTAAAGCGAACTTTCTTTTTTATACTCTGGATAATGGGATTACTGCACACTACATCTTTGGGGTATTTCTTCTTTTTTTTCCCCCAAGATTCCCTGGCCATTGGAAATTGGTCTCTTCCTTATCAGGCACATCCATCTAAAAAATGATAAAAATAACTGCTGATGAAAGGGTTACTATCCCATAGTTATAAAGAGGTTCCTTTGATACCTATTAGAAAATAGCTTCAAGCATGTGATAATAAAAACATACCAAACATGACTGAGGGCCAGACATGAGCTGTGTTTATAGCTGATGGCATAAGTATATTTATTGGAGACAATATTTCCACCTATGATACCAATTTACACCCATATACCACACTATTTTACTCTGAACAGTTGAGCTACCAATTTGGGAGTGTTCTTTCTTCTTCAAGAGTTTAAAGAGAAGTAAAAGTGTTTCATACATTTACTATAAGAGTGATTAAAGGTGTACTGGAGGAGGTAGGGATGTGTGGAGGGAATAAATGTGATTAAAGGGAAAAGAGTAAAATAAGACAGAAAAAAACAGTATTTGTTTAGGATGTCCCCATCAAAAACGTCCTGGCTCTAAATTCGGTCACTTTTTCTCATAAGAAATAATAAGAATTAACCTAAGAATTAGTAATCACGATAATATTTGCTTTTATTACTATCTAAATTCCATCCATCTAAATGTTCTGTTCCCAAAAGCAACCCCAAAGAGATGACAGAATAAGTAGCCCTCTCTGAGTTAAACCTAAAATTGTTTCCGCATTGTCATCCTACCCAGCTTCCTTTCCAAGCCATGTTCAATCCTGTCATTGATATACTTATCTGAGCTCTTTTGGAATCCACTTATCTCACAAAGAGGTAAAGCAATTCAATTGAGAACAAAAATATGTGTAGTCTTTTTGATAAAATTTCTCACTGACTTTTTGTTGTTCTGAGAGTATATCCTGTCCATGCTATAGCTTAATTTTTTTTTTCTCACAGGAGCGATTGCTCTCAAGTGAGCTAGATAGTTTTATGCTATTGTTACCTTTAGTTTATATTCAAACAAAAGGGATAAGCAAATTTCTCAAAGAAAGTACTACTATCAGTAATTTCCATTTACTAATATCTTTCTTTAATTAGTATCTAGCTGGTGAATAAATACCTAGTTCAAATAATTCTGATAGGCTCATAATGCCATCTAGTGGACAATTTTCAAAATATTGTCCCATGGGCCATTTTCTCTCTACCCATCAAAATACACTTATTATTCTTGAAGAAGTGGCCCGAGCTACTAACCAAGGATTATTGTTAATATCACTGAATTCTCAGACAAAGCCATGAGAGCATTTCTAATATTGGGGAAGTCTTAGGAAAAACTAACTTACCATCTTGTGTGACTTGATCTCCACATCTCTTCAATGGATGCAGCCAACGCCAGTAGGGGAAAAACAAGAATTACCAAAAGTAGTAACGCAATGTAGTCCGTTTATCCTTATTAACAGTATACTAGGTAACTTATGCTATCTGGAGGAGACAAGACTATCCTTTCAGTTCTCTTGAATACCATAAATAATAAGTGATATGTATATAACTTTACTATAGAAGAATTTTACAATTTCATCTAACCCTAACATCTACTGTGTGAATCGGGTAGAATACACCCATATTACACTTGAGGAAATTAAAATTAATAAAAAAATAAGTGACATGATCAGAGTCAGAATATCTAGAAAAAAAGCACAAACTCAACCACAGGTTTTTAAAATCTTAAAAATTGTTTTAATAAGCTAGCAATATATTAAGAAGGATACTTCATGAGAAAGAACACCTTTTCTCAGAAACACAGAGGATTAAATATATGCTTATCTATTAATGTGACACACTAATTTAGCAGATATCAAAAGAAAAATATATGATCTCAATAGATTCTTTAAAAGTATTTTATAAAGCTCAACTCTGCTGCAGTACCAACCAGTCCTTGCAGCCAAGTGGCATGGGGGTGAATCCCTCCCAGTGGCACCAACAGCAGTAAAAGCTCCACTACAACAGGACAGTTCACACAGCCTCACAGGGGGTGACTGGGGAGGCTATGCCACTGGGCCCTACAAGACACCTATTATACAAGGCCATTCTACCAAGTCTGGGAAACGTAGCAGCTCCACCTAACACACAGAAACAAACATAAGAATCAGCCAAAATGTGGAGACAAAGAAACAGGTACCAATTGAAAGAACAGGAGAAATCTCCAGAAAAATAGCTAAATGAAATGGAGGCAATCAAACTATGAGATACGGAGTTCAAAACAATGGTTATATGGAGACTCAAGGAACTTAGTGAGAACTTCAACAGCATGATAAAGAACATAGAAATCATAAAAAGAACCAGTGAGAAATGAAGGATACACTAACCAAAATGAACAATAATTGCAGAGACAGTAGGGTAAATGAAGATGAGAATCAAATCAGTGATTTGAAATATATAAGGAAGCAAAAAACACCCAATCAGAACAGCAAAAAGAAAAAGAATCTAAAAAATGAAGATAGCATAAGGACAACTTCAAGTGTAGCAATATTTGCACCATGGAGGAGGTGGAAGGAAAAGAGAGAGAGCAAGAAATTGAAACCTCATTGGAAAAATAATGACAGAAAACTTTCCTAACCTGGTGAAGAACATAGATATACAAGTCCAAGAAGCACAGAGAATACCAAATAAGATGAACCCAAAGAGGACCACACCAAGACATAGCATAATTAAAATGCAAAAGGTTAAGACAGAGAGAATCCTAAAAGCAGCAAGAGAAAATCAGTTAGTTACTTACAAAGGTGCTCCCACAATACTGACAGCTAATTTCTCAATAGATACTTTGCAGGCCAGAGTGACTGGCAAGAAATAGTTGAAGTGTTGAAAAACAAGAAACTACAACCAAGATTACTCTACCCAGCAAAGCTATCATTTAGAATTGAAGGTCAGATGAACAGCTTCCCAGACAAGAATAAGCTAAAGGAGTTCATAGCCACCAAACCAGTATTCAGGAAATGTTAAAGGGAGGAGGAGGAGGGAGAGGAGGAGGAGGAGGAGGAGAAAAATATGAATAATAAAATGGCAATAAATATATACTTATCAACAATTGAATCTAAAAAATGAAATAAATGAACAAGCAGAACAGTAACAGACGCATAGATACAGAGAACATTGTAATGGTTGCCAGATGGGAGAGTGGTTGGGAGGATGGGTGAAAAAGGTGAAGGGATTAAGAGGTACAAATTGGTTGCTACAGAATAGTGATGGGGATGTAAAGTACAGCATAAAAAACATAGTCAATAATATTCTAATAACTATGCATGGTGTAAAATTTATTAGGATGATCATTTAGTTATATAATGCTAATCACTGCAGTGTATGCCTGAAACTAATATAATAATATGTGTCAACTGTAATTGAAAAGTTAAAAATGATTTTAGAAACCTCAGCTCCCATTCTTGATAATAATAGAAGTCTTAGTAGATAGTAAAAGGATGCTCTATAGCTAGATAAAGATTATATACAACAATCTTATTATAATCTTCACATATAATGGTGAAAGATTATAATTCTTTTTAATTACATTTAGCAATATGGCTAATATTTCTACTATTATCACTATTAATTGATCAATGTACTTGAAGCCTGAGGCAGAGCAATATGACAAGGTAAAGATCTAGTAGACTGATTGATTTTTTTATCAAGAAATTCCTCATTCATGGATAATAGGAACCATTATAAACTTTTGAACAATAATAGATACAGAGGCAGAGCTGCCTCAAACAGATGGTCAAACTGCAACGGGAAGGCCGGGGAGGGTTGGGGGGCAGGAGGTAGGGGGGTAAGAGATCAACCAAAGGACTTGTATGCCTGCATATAACCATAACAAATGGACATAAGACACTGGGGGATAGGGGAGGCTAGGGGACTGTCTAGGGCGGGGGGGAAAAATGGACACATATGTAATACCCTTTGTAATACTTAAAGCAATAAAAAAAAAAGAAATTCCAAAAAATTAACAAGTAAAATCACAGCTTACAAAATGGATATGAAACAGTGCCAAAATATAAAATAAACATATAGAAATCAATAACATTCCTATAAAATTAATTAGTTTTTATAATATTAACTTATGGAAGTTCTTTATATACAGGATATTTCCCCCCAAAAAATACATGCACACTTTAACAGCTGATAGCTCAATTTTGAAAATGAAATATATTTTAATAAACACTGCCTTTATAATTATTCAAAGTGTGTGTATACATTTTTGGGATACCTATATTTCAAAGATTAACTTATCAGATTCATAGTTTTCTAATATTTTCTCCCATTCCATAAATTGTTTTCTTTGCACTGCAGAAGCTTTTTAGTTTGATGTAGTCCCACTTATGTTGTTTTTGTTGCCTGTGCTTTTGATATCATATCTATGATATCCATGTAATTATTTCCAAAACAATGTCACGAATCTTTTCCCTTGTTTTACTCTAGTAGTTTTAGTTTCAGGTTTTATGTTTAAATCTTTGTAGTTGACTTTAATGTAGGAAGTAAGAGTTCAATTTCACTCTTCTGCATGTGACTATTCAGTTACCCAATACCATTTGCTGAAGATGCTATCTTTTCCCCATTGTGTTCTTGTTGAAGGCCAACTGATTGTATATACATGGATTGATTTCTGGGTTCTCTATTCTGTTCCATTGACCTACCAGTCTACATGTGTGTTTATTCCAGTGACATACTGTTTTGATTACTGTAGCTTTATGATATATTTTAAAATCAGGAAGTATGATGTCCCAGCTTTGTCTGTTTCAAGACTTATTTGTCTATCTCCTGGTCTTTTGTGTTCCAAATAAATTTTAGAATTAAAAAATGCCATTGGAATTTTGATTGAAATTGTATTGAATCTGTAGATCACTTTGGGAAGTCTGTATACCCTAACAGTGCTAAGGCTCCCATGCATGAACATGAGGTGTCTTTCCATTTGTTTGTGTCTTGCTTAATTTATTAAATATTTCATAGTTTTCAGAACACGATTATTTCACTGTCTTGTTTGTTCTTTCATATTTTCTTCTTTTTTGGTGCTATAGTAAATGATACTGTTTTCCTAATTTTCTTTTAAGGCAGTTCATTGTCAGTATAAAAATACATTAAAAATGAATTGCCTGTGTATAATGTATGTATTTACTGTGTATCCTTACCTTTACTGAATTCATTTATTCTTATAGTTTTTAATGAAGTCTTCAGTGTTTTCTCTACATAAAATTATGAGAATATTGTTTTTCCTTTCTAGTTTGGATGCCTTTTTTTTTCTTGATTAGTTGCTTTAGCTAGGACTTCCAATAACTATATTTAATAGAAGTGATATGAGTGGAAATCCTTGCCTTCTGCCTGATCTTAAAAGAAAAGCTTTCTATTTTACACTGTGGAGTGCAAGATTTGCTGTGGGACTTTTATATACGGTCTTTATTATATTGAGGTAATTTCTTTCTATTCCTAGTTTATTGAACATTTTTATAATGATAGAATGTTGAATTTTGTCAAACACTTTCCTACATCTTTTGAGAAATCATGTAATTTTCATCCTTTATTCTGTTAATGTGGTATATCATGTTAATTGACATTCATAGGTTGATCCATTCTTGCATTCCAGGTGTAAATCCACTTGGTCCTGGTGTATGATCCTTTAATGTGTTGATAGATTTGATTTGTTCATATTTTGTTGAGAATTTTGCATCTATATTCATCAGAGATACTGACCTGTAGTTTTCTTCTCTTGTGGTATCGTTGTCTGGCTTTGGAATCGGGGTGATGCTGGCCTTATAACTCGAGTTTGGAACTGCTTTGAGCTTACATTTAAGGAAATGATTAATAGGAAAGAATATACAACCGCCATTTTGTTCATTGTTTTCTCTTAGTCTTGTATTTCATTTGTCTGTATTTTCCTCTCTCACTGTCTTCCTTTGTATTTTATTAATTTTTGGTATTTATATACTTTGATTCTTTTTCTTTTGTTTAAATTTATATAAGTATTGTGTTTATATGTATTAGTGAGCACCGGCACTAATTCATTGAATCAAAGGAGAAGAGAGAAGAGAAACCATCTGTGCTTCTCTTATATGAAATTAGCATGGACTGAAAGGTGAGCCATTGAGAAAATGTACCATCCTCTATGTATACATTTAATCATGTAATTAAAATATATTTTATAATGATCTATGTCTTTATTTCTCCTTCTTCCCCTCCCATTGTTCTGCAGTATAGCTACATGGATACACATAATTTTCTACTAAAACTAATTCACAACTTTAAATACAAAAATTAAGGCAAAATATAAAACTAAAATGCTAAAGGTTACATATTTTATCTAAAATTCAAGACTCCAATTAATTATTGTGTTTGCCACCAGCCACATCAAATTATATACAAGATTGGTGGTAGAGGGAGGGTGGCTAATGCATTGTCATCTCTCTATTGTTAGAGATACTTCCATGGAAAATTTTAAAGGGAAGTGAAGTAATAAAACACATTATTTTACTACAAATGTTCCATTCTGTATTTAAGGACTATTCCCATGTAGATGCCCAGAGAATAGGGTTTGCTTTCTTTGAAGTTCCTTTTAGTGTTTTTGCTCCATTTTACTTTCTGCAGTTGAACGCTTTGGTGACTTCTGGAGGAATTCAGTTGCAGTCATTTTTGTAGAAATAAAAGTGTCTTGTAAAAGATCTGCTCTTCCTTTGCCTATTTTAACAGTTCCTACCATCTTTTCTGTTTTAGGACAAGAAAGCAGCAATTCAAAATCAACTGACTTGTTCAAGATCAAAGACCCAAATCAGTACCACAGTTGTGACTTAAAGCAAGATTCTGGATATTCACAGACAAAAAGTTTGTGATCATGTTATCATAGGACTTGGGTGGCGGCAACCCACTTTCAAGTGGGTGAGTGAGGGACTCAGATTTGGATAACTATTTTAACATGTCAGTGCCTTGATTTCCTCATGTATAAAGAGGAAGCCACATGGACTAAATCATTGGTTTTCAAATTGTGGTGGTATCTCAGTGACCTCCACTGGGAAAGAGAGAACAATGCGTTCTAGGCTCCTTACTCCCATTTCAACCACAGTGGTTCCATTTTTAACTGTGGTATATATTGAATTCATGAGGAAACTTTTATTAAATAAAGAATTGCATATACTTACACATGCAAAGTGAGTGTGTGTATTATGTGCGATATATATATGTATATATATATATGCTGAACCATTTACCAGACTTCTTCTGTTTCCTTTAAATCCTTTTCAGACATTACGGCTGTAAGTAGAACACCCAATTGAAAAGAATTTAATTCCCCTTTGAGTTCATCTCTACTGACATAAAGGAACAAGGTCTACAGGGGTCTTCTTCAAGAGCTAAACAATCCAAGGAAAATTCTCCAGGGTTTTTCATTTATTTCATAGGTTTTTTATTTTTATTCATTTTGCAAATGTTTATCTGGATTAAAATAAATCAACTGTTTATCTACTGGATTACATTTAAATTTAATCTTTGAGAACAACAACTGTCCCTATATATTAAACAAAAAGTTAATCTTCTTAACAAAAGCTTATTCTTCCTCCTATATTTAATTTAGTCCATGACAAATTAAAATAGTCATTTCTTCCTCTACATGAACTGCATTCATCTAATACATAGATTACTTATAGATTTGTCTTTTGAATCTTCTTCTCTTTAACTAATGAGGGAACATAATTTTCTAATATCCAGACAATTCACATTAATATAAACAACATGGATGAGTCCCTATTCCATCCATCTCTTAATTATTCTGTTTTAACTATTTAAATCATCCCATTACGTTTAATACATCTGTAAATCATGCATACTATTTTAAAGAAAAGGAGTCATCAAAATACTCCTTGCAATAGTATTTTCGGGTGCTCATATTACTGAAAACATCATCACTCTCACAAAACACACCATAGGAAAATGACTAGGACATTATGATGTAATTTCATCAATAATTAAAACTAAAGCACTCTTGCTGAGATACAAAGTTAATTTGGAGATGCCTAGAATCATAGATCTCAAATCTAGAAATAAATTCAGAGTCCACTGAACCAACCCCATTATTACAGCTGATTTTATAGTTGAGGACACTGAGGATCAGAGAGGCAACTTTCAAGGTTATCCAGAAATTTACTGGTAGATCTGGGGCAAGTATCCAGGAATATGATTTTGTTCAAAAGTTCTCATGAAAATGAGTTAAAATGACTAGGGCTTTTTGTTACTTAATAACTGTGGGAGAAAGAACAGGTTGCTTAATCTCTGTGAGTTTTACTTTCCAGTCGGGATAAAGGACATAATTATCACCACCTCCCAGCAATGTTGTTGTGAGGATCATTTGAAGTAATTGTGTGAAAGCGCCCTACAAATATAGCAGTCTTACTAGTGGAATACTAATGCGTAGTTTGGAACCTAAAATGGGAGCCGTTAATGAGCTCTGCAAGAAACCAGGATGTTATGGTGCCCCTACCAGGGGCACTTTACTTCTTACCGAGATTAAAAATGACTGATACAGATATCCCCTTGGTTCCTTGGATTGCCTTAAAAACAGGAAATTGGTTTTTGCAAATCAATACTTGCTCCAGCTCTAACTATAACTTTAACAGCTGTTTCATCTGTCTTAAATAGAACTAGCCATACCACTGAAATCTGAGCATATTCCCTGTGACTGACAGATTTTTTCTTAAGGCTATAACTGAGCTTGTTGGATAAAGGTTAATTGCTAACTGTGGAGTGCTAATGATACCATATTGATGAAATTACGGGATCACTGATCGGGAACGGGCTCCTAAAGCCCTGGAAGCTGCAGGGAAGCTCTAAATAATAGTTATTGATTTGTTTCTCTGAAGGCCGTAAGTAGCACAAACTACTCAAAAGAATAAAAATTATCCACAGAGTTACCATTCTTTTATAATTCATCTCTTTGCTTCCAATTTTCTACCTGCCAATAGCCAATTATAATTTTAATAATTATGCCTCTCACAGTAAGTAGTTTGTAGCTTGGGGAAAGAATTGCTACAAATTTTTTTATTCCCTTCTATTGAATTTCCTCTCCTCTATTGAATGTGTGTCACAAAGCATAATAACCAGGAAGCAGTTCCTAAACCTCATGTCTTTAAGACACATGAGGCACCAAAAGAGTGGTAGATGGAAAGTATTAAAAAAACAGCTCATTTTAGAAGAGGTTCCATGACCCTTAATTCCCAAATCAGGCTTCACTCTCATCCACATTTGAATTTAGGATTTATCTCCATGGCTTGTTCCATCTCCAGTAGATTGAACCCCACTCAGCTCTCAGCTGATGCTTTCCCCCAATCTCCTTTTTATTATTGTGAGCATGTAGTGACTGAGCACCTCGAAACAGGCTCTGTTGAATTTTATATGCATATCATATCCACCTTAAGAGGTTGGTAGAATTATCTCCATTTGATAGTTGAGAAAACTGGAAATCATGGAGTTAAAAAACTCCCTTAAGTTCTCTGAGTTGGTAAGGGCCAGGCTGAAATTGGACTTCTGGATCTATGCAGGCCACCCAGGACCGCAGTATGGAAAATATTCCTCCTTTTTACTTGCTGAGCTCCTTCCCCAGGGATTTCAAATGTTTCCAACACATTCGTTTTCCTATGAAATGTATTTAGACCAACAGAGAGATCCCTACCAAATTCTCGGGTTTCAGTACGTAGTTTAATCTACCCAATCATTTAAGCGTTTGGTATGAATATAGATCATACATTACCCAAGATTGCTCACTTACACCTGGAAATACACTCAAGGGTAATGGAGGAAGGAGCAATGCTATATTGCATCAAAGAGAAAAGAATACTTAGTTATAAGTTAAGGGAATCAAGGCAGTCTTCACAGAGGAGGTGAAGTTTAAGCCTTGGGGATTATACATATATCACCACAGGAGTACAAATCTATTCTGTAAGTCTAACTCCCACGCTCCAGAAGTGGAAGATATTAGTAATTATCATTCTGCTAATAATAGGTTTTTTAATCCACAAAATTGTGTAAATATTCCAAATAAACAATTTGAGGGTTTTTTTTTTAAGTCTGCAATGGATTAATTAAAGTTCACTATAAAAAGAAGCCAAGTTTCATCAATTTATTTTAGATGTGAGACTTCAATGGTTTAGGGAATCAGAGATGTGCTCTGTGCCAATGATTGCATCCAAAAGAAAGAAAATAGAAGTCCTCAAGTGTAAGGCATTTCAGAACATAAACTTTGCCACAATGAAATTGAAAAGTAGATAATTAAGTCTATACACAGAACTGTCATCGACACACTCTGTGATGAATTCTTTACTGAATGTTTATGAGTTCTCTCCCCAGCTGTTCTCAGCTCATCATAGCACTAGTGAGAAAAAAATAATTGCTGCAATTATGAAAACACAGAATTCCCAAGTTACATATGACCTTACTTTAATCTAGTTTTATGCCCTCCTCATATGTGACAAAGGACACAAAGACCCAGTAAAGTGATGGTATAAGATGCCACAGCCACTTAGTGATGAAGTCAGGCTGCAACTAATCTTTTGGGTCCTAACTCACTGTCTTTCCAACACCACCTTGTTTTCTCCATCACCTGTGTCCTCTCATTCAGGAGAGGCACCTGAAACCATGTCATTGCTATCCTCCCCCACTGGGTCCTCTAAGCAAAGTGAGTAGGAGATCATAGAGGAACAGAACTGTTTGCACCTGGGGTCAACTTTATCCACTGTAACAGTGCCACTTTATCGTCAGTTCTTCACGCCAAAACATACATCTCTCAAAGTGACCTATGCCTGAAGAGACCCAGAGACCTTTCTAGTAAGTTTCCACAGAAACAGTTTCTGAAAACAAAAAATATGACTCAATTTTGGCTGTGGGTGTTTGGTCCTCAAGGGGCTGTTTCTAAGTGCCCTTTATCGGGGTCTTGGATGCGTGTTATTATCACCCTCATGTTGCTCCTACTTGTCACATCTCAGATTCTTCATAATAAAATTACAAGGGGTGCAATCAGCGATCTGAAATTCCTTTTCTCTGCTCAGCAATGCAGAAACCCATACAAACATTCCATTCGTTTTATCTTATTTTGCGGAACATATCGGTTGAAACTCCTATGAATTTTATATAGTCCCACAGTTAAAGAAATCTCAGTAGCTAAGACTTACTGGTTCCAACGGCTATGTACTGGCCCCGTTGAGCATTTCCAGGCACTTGGATTACTACTGTGCTTCCTTTTTGCTAAAGCAAGATGCCTTAGAGCAGCAGTTCTCAACCTGTGGGTCGCGACCCCTTTGGTGGTGGAACGACCTTTTCACAGGGGTCACCTAAGACCATCCTGCATATCAGATATTTACATTATGATTCATAACAGTAGCAACATTACAGTTATGAAGTAGCAACAAAAATAATTTTATGGTAGGGTCACAACATGAGGAACTGTATTTAAAGGGCCAGAAGGTTGAGAACCACTGCTCTAGAATTTCACTACCTCATGTTTGGTCTACAGACCAAGGACTGCATCCCCTGGGAGTTTGTTAGAAATGCAGAATCTCTACCCCCTCCCCAAACCTACTGAATTAGAATCTGCATTGTAGTAAGATCCCTATATGATTCTCTGCACAATAAAAATTGAGAAGCACTGCTCTATGAGATTTTTGCCTGAAAATTTAGGTGATGCAAGACAAATGCATTTCTCTTGTTTGAATCACTTGGATAATTGCCACCATTTTCCCTTGCCTTTTACAAGATAGTTAGAGCTTTAGGCAAAAGCAATCTTTGATAAGAGGATTTTAAGGGATGCCTGGTTCCCCAGGGCTGCCTGAGGAACTTCTGTTTTAAGGCAAATTCTCAGAGCAGGACTGACAAAGCCTCCAGTCTTTGCAGACAGCTGCTCAAGAAAGTGAGTTTGCCCATGGAAAGGCCAAGCAATCCCTACTTGCCTGAAGGTTGAATAGGTAAAGTTCCACTCTGTGTTTATTTTCCTATTTAATTCACTGAAAATCTTGAGTTAATTGTGAACAGTAATCCCAATTAAACGAGTCATAAATAGGTCAGAACTAGTCCCCAGTGTTGGCAACACTGCTTGCCCAAACTTGACTCTGTTAAAACTGCAGTTTCACTTTACTCTCCAGTGAAATCAGTCATTAACCAAGTTGGCTAACTTCGTTTTCTTTTAGATACACCTATTTTCCATGGAATGATGAAAAAGACTGGAATTCAGGTCAGAAATCCTTTATACATATGTTATTGATTTCAGAGAGGAAGGCAGAGGAAGAAAGAGATAGAAACACCAATGATGAGAGAAACTCATTGACTGACTACCTCCTGCACACCCCACACTGCAACCTGGGCATGTGCCCTGCCTGACTTAGAATCAAGTCATGATTTCCTGGTTCGTAAGTCAATGCTCAACTACTGAGTCATGCCGGTCAGGCAGAAATCCTTTCTTATTAATTGGTTTTATTGTGAGGCCTTGAGCAAATCACTTAACCACTGTAAATCCTTTGTTTCTTTATTTATAAAATGGGGGCAATAGTGCCTAACACAAACTGTATGGTGTTAGGGTTTATTTATTCTTTTCTTTTTTTAGGATAAAGAGAAAATCTTTTTGAAAGTACATTTAAAAGCTGTAATGTGTTTTGCAAATATGATTTTTATGCCAAATCAATAAGCTTCAAGTCATACCTCAGAGATTTCAATTCTATTTCAAATAATCCTGGACCCTCTGCTTTTCTTCTTCTTGGGATCTATTCATATCAAGTGTAGATCTAACACTCATACCTGCGAAGACCTTCCTGACACCACCCTTGCACACTCAATTTGCCATCTTTTATCTTTCATCTTCCAACCAGGCTTCTGTAACACAACACCACTTGTGCCCATACAGTCACTGACAGTACAATTTGCAAATGAGATCCTTTGGGACACTAAATCAGATATTTCCCAGAAGTCTAGACACATTCCAGTGAGCCTACTCCACTCATTATTTATGCATGGGTCTGCCTTTTAATCAGCAAAGGTTTCTAGAATAAGAGCTTGCTTTCCCACCCCTTTACATGGTATAGATTACAAGTCAGAGAAATTCCTGACACTGTCATAGGACTTTATATTTTGTAGCGGACTGTAACAGCCAAGATCTATTTTGACTTTTTTTTTTAATCCATGAAATTTATGGGGAAAGGATACTTGCATCCCTTATATAAACCTAGAAATAACTTATCCCAAAGTCACCAGCTATTAAATGGCAGATATGGGTCTAATCTTCAAGCTCTGACCATGATCCCTGGATGTCTGATAGCATAAATGAGAGCCAGGGTGAGCTGTGGAGCAGAAGGTCAAGTGTAAATAGGAATGAACCCCCACTCATCAGTGTCAACTGTTTCCAAATGTACACACACAGACACCACACACATACACACATCCTCTCTCTCACTGTCCCTCTCCCTCCCTGTCTCCCCCCCTCCTCTCTCTCTCTCTCTCCCCCCCCCTCTCTCTCTCTCTCTCTCTCTCTCTCTCTCTCTCTCTCTCTCTCTCCTTCTCTCTCTCTTTCAGCTCCTAGAAGTTATTTTTATATTTTTGTGCCTATCACATTTTGTAACCTTTTTATATATTTTGACTCTGCTGGTTTCTGAACTTCTGGAGGAAGAAAAATAAAGCTGCTTTAATTTGTAGCTCCTGAATCTAACATGCTATCTGGCACTTAGGCCTGCACCCTCTCACAGTCTGGGAGTCCTCAGGGCATGTCCTACTGATGGCTTAGGCCTGCTCCCCTAAGCCACAGTCTGGCCTCCCTCTGCGGGAGGTGACCAGGCTGGCCAATCAGGGGACGGCACTGCCCCCATGACCTCACTGCTGCTGCTGGACCTCCCTCTGCAGGAGGCAACCAGACGGATGATCAGGGAACGGTGCCGCCCTCATCACCCCGCCACTGCCCCCGCCCGGCCTCCCTCTGCAGGAGGCGAGGGCAGAGTATCAGGGGACAGCACCGCCCCCATCACCCCGCTGTTGCTGCCTGGCCTCCCCTGTGGGAGGTGACCAGATGGGCTAAGCAGGGGACGGTGCTGGCCCCCTCATCGTTCCTCCACTGCCACTGGTTGCCGCCCCCCCATCACCATTCCCTCCCTCTACCCGCTGGCATGCACCTTGGCTGGCCTGGCGCTGCCTACTCGATGACCCCACCCCCCGCCGACTGGTCATTCCACCATTCGGTCAATTTGCACATTATGCTTTTATTATATAGGATTACATTATGGAGGCTAAGAACACAAATGAACCTAGACTACCTGGATTTGACCCTTGGCTCCACTAGTTATGTTTCCTAGAGTAAGTTACCTTTCCTCTCTGTGCCTCAGTTTCTTTATGTATAAAACTAGAGGCCTGGTGCATGAAATTCATGCACAGGAGGGGGGTGTCCCTCAGCCTGGCCTGCACCCTCTCCAATCTTGGATCCCTTGGGGGATGTCCGACTGCCGGTTTAGGCCCGATCCCACAGTTGGACATCCCTCTCACAATCCGGGACTGCTGGCTCCTAACCGTGTGCCTGCCTGCCTGATTGCCCCTAACTGCTTCTGCCCGCCAGCCTGATTGCCCCTAACCACTCCTCTGCTGGCCCGATTGCTCCCAACTGCCTTCCCCTGCCGGCCATCTTGTGGTGACCATCTTGTGGCAGCCATCTTGTGGTGGCCATCCTGTGACAACATCGCATGACGCCACCTAGGCTCTTATTATATAGGATGAGGGGAAATTATATTACCTATTTCTTGAAATTGGAAGATTAAAATATTTTATATTTATAGAGCAATTAAGCACACTAATAGTATTTATTAGTATCATTAAAGCCACCATTTCCCATTTCATTTTGGTATTAGGGCCAACAACTTCCAGACTGTTCTGTTACAGGGGTTTTTTAATCCTCACCTGAGAATATGTTTTTATTGATATTTAGAGAGAGAGGAAGGGAGAAACACCGATCTGTATGCGCCTTCTGTATGCGCCCTGACTGGAAATCAAACCTGCAATCTTTTGGTGTACAAGGTGACTCTCCCATCAACTGAGCCACTTGGCCAGAATCAAACTTGTCCATTTATAATGTTAATAATTATGTCAAATGTCCTAACCAGTTTGGATCAGCGGATAGAGCACTGGCCTGTGGACTGAAAGGTCCCGAGTTTGATTCCCGTCAAGGGCACAAGCCCAGGATGTAGGCTCAATCCCCAGTAGGGGGCGTGCACGAGGCAGCCGATCAATGATTCTCTCTCAGCATTGATGTTTCTATCTCTCCCTCGCCCTTCCCCTCTGAAATCAATAAAAATATATTTTAAAATAATAATTATTATGTCAGATAACACTAAATTTTATCTGTTCTTATCTCAATGTCATCAAATGATGCCAAATCATCAAATAACTTCACTTACCTTGCTGTATGAGTGTTTATTTTTACACTTATTATTTGCCTGGCACTATTCTGAGCTCTAGAAAAAAATCTGAACTTTGTGCATATATTTGTTCAGTATAGACAACAGTGCACTGTTGCACAGTGTAAAACTGCACTGTCAAATAGAGTGTATGGATATATAAATTTATACTTACGTTCATTAAAATAAAATAAAAAATTTGGTTCTTCAGTTGCACTGGCCACATTGCAAATACTCAGTCACTACATGTGGCTAGTGGTTATAATATGTAACAGATACAGAAATACTCCTACAGTTCTGTTGTCTAGAGCTGCACTACAAATACCAAGGTAGAAGCTGACACTCTACTAGGGAAGATAGATAATAAACAAATACATACATAGTAATTATAAATTAATAATTTTATATGAAGAAACACATTATATTCAGTTATTAAAACATATTCTTGGAAAAGTTAATTTTGATATATAATTCCTAAGTGAATTACTACATAATTATATTAAAATTATGACTGGCTTATCAATTACAAAAACAAAATATCTTTATTGTAGAAAATCTTAAAAGAACAGAAAATTATTAAAAGCAACCCAAAATATATATATAGTAAAAGATTCATACACATGTGTATCCTGACTTTATTTCATATTTGTAGTTTAAGCATTTTACAATGTCAATCTTCAAAATGTAATTTCCAGTGTCTACATAATAGTCCAATTTGTGAGTGTACTGTTATTTATCACTGCCTCATTGAAATTTAGTTTGTTTTTAATGTTTTTATTATAATTCTAATACCGAATTGAACATTCTGACATTATATATATGTAATGCTTTACTTATCTTTTTGTCATTTCCTCATTACAAATTCTTAGAGCACATTCTAGAACAGTTATTAAACATTTTTACAGCTGACTCCTATTAGGAAAAGACTTTCCAAAAACCTGAACTTTATTTGTTCATATATTTGTTCACCCTTGACAATGCAGATACGTTTTATTTCTTTAATAGTGAAAAATATATTTTGTTTAAATTTGTATATCTTTGATTAATGCTGAGAACAAACATCACTTCATATATAAACCATTTATATTTCTCCTCTGAATTACCTATTTTAGTTTTTATTTTTATTTTAGAAAGGAAAAGAGAGAGAAAGAGAGAGAGAGAGAGAGAGAGAGAGAGAGAGAGAAATAGCAGTTGGTTACGTCCTACACACACCCGAACCAGGGATTGAACTCAAAACCTAGGTATGTGCCCTGACCAGGAATCAAACCCAAGACCCTCCCCTGTACAGGATGACATTACAACCAACCAAACCACACCAGTTTTTCAATTGCAAAATTATATGAGCTCTTTATTTTTTTAAGAATATTAACCCTTTGTCTTTCCTATTTTTGGCAAACATTTAAACATTTTCTCTTGTTCCTGGGATATCTTAATTGTGTTTCTATATATTTTTTTTTTAGTGCAAATATTCTGAAACTCTTATGTGAACAAATTATTTTCCACTGCTTTTAAGCTCTGAAAAGTTCCTGTGTTTAGAAGACTGTCTGACATACAATGAAAACTTAATAAATATATGATAAATAAATGGGTGAATGAACTAATGAAACATTTGACCCATCCTGGCAAACAATAGCCTCATTCTTTTTCCTACATATGAAGGTCAGTGCTCCAATTATTTGAATATAATCTGAAACTAGAAGAAATAATTAGGATTAGTATTGATTTTCTGTTGGGGTCCAACCCCAACAGGTCCAGGGGTGGATGGAGTCAGCGAAGAAGGAATGACACGAATGAGGGGTTTTATTCCCTTCCTAACTCCAGGGAAAAATCCCCACCCGGGGAAACAACCTTTCTCGGAGAGGTGACCTTTGTTAAAACACATAGCGCTAAGTAGGGGAGCAAACATATTAAGAACAGTATGCCATATATGCCAGGTCCTTGAAACATATGCTGTGCAGATGTTTCTTCCCTGCAGTGACTGTGTCAAGCAGCAAGGATGGACCGGCTTCCAGCAATTTTCTGATGGTTGCATGCACAGTATCTTGGAAATTAGCACAGGAGCCTCTAATAAAGCCTATGATCCTGAATCTTGTGTACTTTCATCCCTCATGGTCATTCTAGATGTTTTCCATTCCATAGATGAATGCTTTTTTATTTTTTTCACACTAGAGGCCTGGTGCACAAAATTCATGCACTCGGGGAGGGGGAGGTCCCTCAGCCCAGATTGCAAGAGGGCGTAAGCCAGACTGAGGGACCCAACCAGTGCATGACTGAGGCTGGAGAGGGACGCGGGGGGTTGGCCATCTGGGGAGGGACCGTGGGAGGACTCCAGGGCATATCCGGCCCATCTTGCTCAGTCCCGATCAGCTGGACCCCAGCAGCAAGCTAACCTACCAGTAGGAGCATCTGCTCTCTGGTGGTTAATGTATGTCATGGTGAGCGGTTGATCGGCCTTACCCTATCATTAGCATATTACGCTTTGATTGGTTGAACAGATGACCGGACACTTAGCATATTAGGCTTTTATTATATGGGATTTTTTAAAT
>NW_006292095.1:8715123-8731601 GCF_000327345.1 Myotis davidii | reverse complement strand
TGTGGGCTTGATCCCTAATAGGGGGTGCGCAGGAGGCAGCCAATCGATGTGTTTCTCTCATCAATATTTCTATATCTTCCTTTTTTTTCTCTCTGAAATCAATTAAAAAATATATATATACTAGAGGCCCTATGAATGAAATTTGTGCAAGGGGCTCAGACCTCGAAGCCACAGCAGCTTGCCTCACCCCTCGCAGCCCCAGCTTTGTCTGGAAGGTCGTCCAGAAGGACATCCGGAAGGTTGTTCAGCTGTCTGGTCTAACTAGCATATTACACTTTTATTGTTATAGATTTTTTATTTGTATAAACAGATGAAATTTCTTAACACAAAGAAACTGCTCAATATATGTTACTATCCATGAACCTAAGTAATTATTATTCTATTTCATAGGATGGTTGTAAAGTTTAAATAAGATAAATTTGTAGAAGTGCTTCATTAAAAAATAATTTGCTGTATGAATATAATGTATTAGAATTCTTTTTCTTGTGTTTCCTCCCTTCTTAAATCTCTCTAGACTTTTGGTTCACTTCTTGTATGATATTCTCTATAGATATTCAGTCAGTCTCCTTTTTTTTTTTTTTTACTGGAGCTTCTCTACTTCCAATTAACATACCTTGTCTTTCGTAAACCCCTTTTCATGTTAAATCCTTTGGAATCTCTTTCTTAGTCCTTCCTTTCTGCTTTTGTCTACTCTTGCTGTCAACCTTTTCTGTATGGGGCTCGCATTCCCAGACTTTATGATAATGAGTACATCCTGGCTATTTTTGCTCTATTCCATTACTTTCTTAAGATAGGATATGACAGTTTCAGGCCCGACTTAATAGTTTTAGGAAACTTCTTCCATTTCTTTTCTTCTAAAATGTGTCATCTTTTAATGTTTCTGCAAGGCTCTGAATTGTTATAGGGCTTTAGTTTCCTTTCATAGGAATGATTTTGAGTGGCTCTGCGATTTTCTTTAGCGTGGCTATTAAGAAATCAGCTCAACAAATGTTTATTTAATACATGCTTTGTGACACGTGCTATACAGATGCTGAGGATAAAAGGTTAGTTTCACACACTTCTCAAAACTACCACTAGTGAGAGACGTTTAAGGTTGCTACCAAGCTGTCAGTCCTTTCCCTACACTTTGTTATTTCACTTAAATACATGAAAGGGGAATATAGGAGGTGCTATGTTACACTAATTTTTTTCTTTTGATTCTTCCTACATACAGTAGAGACTAAAGTAAATTTGACAGTACCTAACCTAGATGATCGTAAAAATGACTTCTACTCCTGCTCACCTCCCAACTAACTGTCCTCTCACATAGAGCTCCTTGTATTCAGAGAAGCTGCTCCAGAGTTACACAGTGATTATCAAGGTACTCCCTAGGTGATGTTACAATCATTGATAAGCATAATTCAACCATCATATATGGTCTTCTAGAAACCTCTTTTGGACACAATTGCCAACAAGCTAAATTTATTAGAGAAAAAAAAAGCCTGAAAATTATTGAGGTATAAAGCTTTAATATTTTTAGAATGGGAGCTGGAAAACAATGTTGTTTCCCACTGTAAAAATGACTGTTTCGCCCTAGCTGGTTTGGCTTGGTGGATAGAGCGTCAGCCTGTGGACTGAAAGGTCCCAGGTTCGATTCCGGTCAAGGGCATGTACCTTGGTTGCGGGCACATCCCCAGTGGTGGTTGTGCAGGAGGCAGCTGATCGATGTTTCTCTTTCATCGATGTTTCTATCTCTCTCCCTTCCTCTCTGTAAAAAATCAATAAAATATATTTTTTTAAAAAATAAAATAAAATGACTGTTTCTTTGCCTCAGAAATTTCAGAAATCTATTTCATTCCCTTTCTGAATAATCCTGCAAAGTAGGAAACTTGTTGCTGGCAATATAGTCATAGCAAGCTAATATGTCAGTGTCTCGGATTTTTTTAATTTTGTTTTTTGAGGTCTTATTCCCTTCTTTTCCCACCTGTCCAGAATTTCAAGGGCCAACTTCATATGTGATGCACATTGCCTATGTTAGCTGAGGACTTGCAGTCAATTTTAGGGAGGATTCTTGTGGGAACTCAGAGGCTGTGCAAACCTACTGTCTGGGAGAGCCTTTCTTTTTGTCACAAACACAAGCATTTCTGTTGGCTGCATGTGTCTGTGCAGCCTTCTGAATAAGGAATACTTAGCATTGCTGCATTCTTTCTGATAAAACTCTGGAGAACAAGCCCACTGTGGATGCTGTCTGCCAACAGTGTGTTCCAATCTTCCCTGGTTAGTCACATCCAGAGGCTGAGTTGGCCAAGGAGATCCTGGAGAATTCAGAGCATCTCTTACTTTAAAAACAAAAACAAAAAACAACACACACACGGTTTCCCCCATTGTTAGCCAAAGGAAAGTCTTAAATTCAAAAGAGAAAAAGCAAAAAGGTGCCTGGAAATATCAATGGAAGGCGACAACAAATCAATTATGATTTCTGAAACCTAAATGGCTCCAAGCACTAGGAGATGGCAAATTGTTTTAGTCTCCCAAGCCAATCCCAATTAACTAGCAGTGACTGTCTGGAGTGCTGTTTTAAAAATGGTTCTGAAGCTGTATGCCTGTTCCGTGGAAGAGTGTGCTTCTCCATAAGCAAGGTCTGCCATGAGTAAAGAGAGGAATGGTGGCTTATATGCCTTGAAGTTACCACTCCCAGGTTGAGTTCAATTTCAGCAATAATCACTAACAAAACTCACTGTGCTGGAAACTTCAGGTCAGGAACTATATAAACTTTAGTAGCTTCAAATAATACCAATCAAAAGAGAACAGGAAATTCGCTCATTTTGATACATAGGTGTTTATAGGGTGGCATTCCTATAATGATGGCATTCTAAAAATGAATATTGTTGTTTCTAATTAACACTTGAAGCAAACTAACAATGTCGGAGTGGGTGTGGCCTAGGAACAGGCTGAGGTCCCTGAGTGCGTGCACAGAGGCGGAGCTGCTTGCCAGCCTGGACCATTGATCCCTACACTGTTATTTCAGAGAGAAATAAAGTTCTACCTGGTTTAAGCCTCTCTATTTTAAGGTCTCCTTTTTTCATAGAAGCTTTACCCCAAAGTTAACTCAAGTGGTAATCAACAGGAAGTAGGGTGTATAAGCAGATTATCAGGACGATGGTGACAGGGATGTCTAGCCTAGCTAGGGAGGTCCCCTTGTAAGTATTGGATTGGAGTTCAGGATCAGGATTCAAATCCCTGCAAGGTGTTCAAGGATAAAAAGGACTCAAGTCCTGACTGACATTGAGCATAAGTCAAGTAACTAAGTCAGTACCCTAAGCAAAGATGACAAGAAGCCAACCAGTTACTTGGTCAGAAAAGAATACACAGGAGGCTGACTTGATGCTGCCTAAATTATTTTTACTAGTTCTTCCCTGCTTAAGATCTAGATTGGTCTTAGACACTGGATGTGAGTGAAGCTCTATGTGAAAGTTAAGAAACCTCAACTGCAAAGGTTGCAGGATTTTGTGTCAGGAAGCCAAGCATGTCATGGTTTAAACTCTTCTGGAATTCCCACTTTTGCCATATCTTTACATGCTTTCACCTCCCCACACAACCACCTGTACTAGGCCTGTTCTGTGACCTCCAGTTCAAATGTCCTTCCTAGTCCTAGGGCCTTATAAGCCAACATGCGCCCCTTAGTTAACCAACACAAAGACTCTTTGGATGGCACCATGAATTAACTTTCCCTTATCTTTCATCTGGAATTCAGTCAAAGGCTAGCTATAAAGGAATTCCCATTAAAAATGGGCACCATTTCCTTGAAAATCTGCTTCTTCTATCCTGTTTTATTTCTCTCAGTGACATCATCCATTCCACATTCTTTCTTCTGTTTTCCTCTAACTCTATCATCCTACTTCAGAAATACTTCTCTGACCACCCTCTCTGATACTATCTAGAGCAGGCTTTATAAGCACTTCTTAAATTTTGTTTTTCAGGTTCAAATCTCTCCTTATTCCACTATATCCAGCACCTGTCAGATAATTATTTATAAAATACAGATTCCGTCATATTACTGCCTATCACCCTCTATCCGGAAATCTCACATAACCACCCATTTCTTTCAAAAGGATATAGTCAAAAGTTTCAAACCTTTAAAAACTGTCTGGAGATCTCTCCAGCCTTGGCTGCCATTATCTACTCACAGGATCAACACAAAGACCAGTGGAAGCCAGTTCACTTCCTGACTTTAAACCCCAAACAGTGAGGGAGTTAGGTTGATTTCATTTTTTGACCCCTTTAGAGAGTTCACTGTAACTGATGGCCTAAAAGCCTTCACGTTTTACAAAAGGTCCTTCTCTTGTTAGGCACAAAATTCTAAGAAATAATGGCAGGGATTTCTGCCCCGTGTTATATTAGTAAATGTGCCCAAGGTCAATGAAGAAGTCTGGGACTTTCAAAAATATTCTCCTTGTATTACTGCACAGAGTTATTTTCCTGGGGCTGTATGGCAAGGAGTCTTTTATTTGATATTTTCAGAGTTACAGTGATATGATATTGCTCTGCCATGTTGACCATATCATAGAGTACCGTTTTCAGGTCACCCTTTCTTTCTATCAACTTCTCTTATCTTTATGGCTCCTAATCTTTATAACCACGCTCCATCAATAAAATCAAGCTGCAGAAAATAAACTAGAGATAAGGCTCACTGACGTGATAATGGGGTTTTCACTGCTTCCCTTGAATTTTCTATTTCAAAGATTCTTGCTGCCAAAATTTCCTTTTGATCCCCAAGTCAGAAAGTCCTTTGATGTGAATGGCAACTTACCACACTGAAATATAAAAACTGGCAACTTGTAGGCACCTCATTTTCCTTTGGATTTTACTGCCTCTCACATATCAGTAATTTTTTTTATCTTGAGATAACTCTTTGCACTTATGTAGTTAAAGTATATTATTTGTTCTGTTATTTGTCCTTATCAATAACTTGTTTCACTTAATTGTTTTGAGGGCTTGTTAAGTTTTCTTCACCCTATATTATTATGAATTCATTATACATTGAATTCAAAATGTGTGCAGTACATCACCTCATGTTCCTTTCTATCAATAGCTTCGTTGCATTTATTTTACATTTTATCTTGAATTTTTCACCCACTCTCACTTCTGAAGAACATGTACATCCTTAAATGACTATAGACTGAAATAAGCAATGAATTTGCTAAGGCTGTGGGTTTACAAAAATCTTATGAGGCTGATCTATTCTACTAAATTACTTTGGAAGTTGGTTGATATGAGGTTCAGCCAAGGGAACTATACCATGTCATGTTACCTCTCCTCCAGTGTCACCGTTCTAAGTCCTCTCTCCCTAGAAACCAATAAGAAGGCCCTGGATACATCTCAAACCCAGTATGTCCCTCGATAAACTTTCTGTCCTCTTCCATTACATATCTGCTCCACCTCTTAACCTCGCTCTTCTTATTCAGATGACCCTACATCCCAGTCTCCAGAATAAAAGTGTTCCTTAGACCAGCATTCAACCCCATCGTCCATCTGGTCATACCTACATCTCCAACCTTATTTCCTATTCCTCTCTTCATATGCTATGTACTCCAGCCAAACCTTCAGTAAGTAATGATGTTCTCTCTCCCCCATTTTGTATGTCCAAATCTTATCCATCTTTAAAAGCTGAGCTCAAATATCTCATGCAGAGGGATAAAGGGAGGCATAAATTTACATATGCAGCCATATTTCCAGTAATGAATGGTTAACTATCATTTCTTTTAGCAATAGTTTTTTAAGTAAGCACACTTAGTCAGCTGCCAGTCTAGAAGGCAAATGCTTTCTTTTTTCTGGAAAAATGGATAAGTTTTCTGAGTGTGACCTGGGGTGCCTTCCTGACAATTGCAGAAGGATGAACTGACTGATGGTAGGGTTTGAATTCAGATTGATAAATGGGGAATGGATGTTCATCATCACACCTTGCTTTCTGAGTGTGTATGCCAAACAAGGAAGTTTCCCACTTTTACCTTTAAAAAAAAGTGTTTCCTACAACGAGAAAAGAAGCAAGAGAGCCATTTCTTGGCATCCCACTGAGGAGTGTGGCTGAGAGGATGGTACATCCTGAACTGTAGGCTAGAGATGTGTCAGCTGGAAGAGATCTGTGAGGTCATCTAGTTCAGTCTCATCATTTTACCATTGGAGAAACTGAGAGAATACCTTGCCCAAGATTGCAAGAAACAACGTGACCAGGGCTCCCATGTTGCCTCCAAGGGCATAAAGTGGAGGAAAGTTGAAGAAGCTGCTATACTGGTTATGAGAAGAGCAGAAAACCTGTCAAGCTCAAACACAATCTTGGGGATCCTTATATGTCTTCTAAGGGAAACAGCATGACCCTTAGACTAAGAAATACAATAAATTATGTGCTTCTGCCATTTATGGTATTCTTGAGCAAAGCGGTTTCCTCATCTGTGAAATGTGGTTATCTCCTTTACAGGGCTGTACAGAGGATTGCAAGAGATGAAACATTTGGACCAAGTCTGACACATAGCAAACAACCAATATATGTTGCTTCTACTTTTAAGAAGTTTAAACTTGAAATGCAAAAAAAAATAAAGTTAGGGAACTGGAAGAGAAAAGGAAAGCTAGGAAATGTCTATTCCAATCAGCAGAGGTTTGAAAAGGCAATCTGAAGCATATTTAGTCTCTTGGACAAGTAACAGAGGATATAAAGGAATTAATCTAATTTTTCATTAAGTGTTTAAGACATATGGACAATCCAAGCCTGGCCTTTTTCTCTTTGCCCAGAAAACATTCTAGCCACAATAAAACTTGGAGCATGATCAATGTAATATCTTCAATGGAGTTTCTGGTGTGTGCATACTTTCACATAACTTTGTCTCGAGGTCTCTCGGTGGAATCTCTCACCACCTTCATCTAATGGGCAGCAGCTGCCTGGAAACAATCCTTCCATATTACTCACCTTATCAGGCCACAATAAAACATCTCCCTTCATTCTACCCTGGGAAGACTATCTGTTCTTCTTGCTATTTGTAATGTTGACAATCCCTTTTAGGGCAGTTTTTCCTACATCAGGTGCTAATTCCTCCCTGAGTTTATTTGAATTTTAGTTTGTTTCTTTATGAACAACACATTTGTATTTTCTACTCTCTCCTGGACGCCTACTTGGCAGAAATAATAATAAGCAGCTGTCCACCCTGGGAATTGGCATGGAGATTCCCGTGTCATCATTATGGTTGAAAGCTCGTCATACCCACCTCGATCAACCTGCTCCTTTGGTTTATTGCAGTCAGCTTTCTGATTCAAGGCCAGATCAATTTTTGTACTGACAGGTAGGCCATTGTTTTTTTTTCCTACTGTTCTCCCATTATATATCCTTTATTGGATATGGGGGAAAGGAGGCAAATAATGTGGGTTTGGTCTTTGTATTCTTATCATTTTTAGAAAGTTCAGCCCTCCACAATATATATTAATCAACTGATTAATCAATCTATCAATAAATCTATGACTCTTTTCAAGTCTTCAAACGCCAGAATGATTATAATAAACCTGTGAGTAAACTTGATAAATAAATAGTTAATACTAAAAGAAAAAAACTGGAATAAATGGCAAAGGTAATTACGAAAAGATCCCAATATCTTATGCCCTTATAGCTTCAAATGTATGATTTTTTTTAGATATATATTACCCACTACTATAATTTAAAATAGAGATGATAATAAAGTGTTGACTCATGGACCTTTTGTCTTCTCTATAAATTTGAGAATGAAATACAATAAAATGAAACTATTTAATCAACTAAAAGTTACGCATCCTAGTCTCAGGTTCTAGATCTGGCCCTGACTATGTGATCTAGAATTATACACACACATATACATATATGTTTGATATGCATATATACACATGTGCTTATATGTATGCATATATGAACATGGATAGCCATATGCTATATACATATATATTGAAATACATATACTAAAATTTTAATAAAGATACTTTAGAAACAAATTAAAAATAATTTAAGAAATTCATATGTGAGAATACAGCAAAGGTAAAAATAATTAGAATGTTTTCAATACTATTAAAATAGTTGGATAATTGTGTGTGTGGCAAAGGCTAGCTAGCTATTCACTGAACCCAATTTCTCTTCTTCTTGGGTTTAAAGGCAGACTATATTTCCCAGACTCCTTTGCAGTTAGATCTGGCATCTGACTGATTGGGGCCAATAGTATGAGTAGAGGGGCATACAGCTCTTCCAGCCCTGGTCCATAAAAACCTCTACCAAGAATTTTCATTCTCTTACCCCTTTCAGTGAGGACAGCAGGCCAACTTGGAAATCCCATGTTTCAGATTCATGAAGCCTAAGTCCTAGCATTGCTGCCTGGGAGATGCTGCTGGCCAATTAGAGCACTTGTTTAGAAAGACATGGACATGAAATACACTTCGTATGGGGTTAAACCTGAGATTTGGAGGTTTACTTATTAAAGCTATAGAAGTGATGGGTGGTAGAATCAAGTGGTCAATGGGCAGGTTGCCAAGCTGCTGGAAGTCACATTTTAATTGGGAAGAGCCCAATGCTGACTGTTAACTAAAAAAAATAGGTCTATATGAGGTCTATGCAATGACTGGTCTAAACATAATCTAGTCAAATTTGTGGTGCCAACAGGGATAAATTTTGAGGTGCTTGGAGAAGATTTCTGCCAATCCTACAGGACAGTAAAGGTTTCTCAACCATGGGAAACTATCTCAAATGGTCCTGATTACCTTTTTTTTAAATGCTTGCTCATGGGTTTGTCCATTATGGAAAAATATTATTGTAAATTCTAAATTAGGTGGAATTTGAATACCTGGAATTATCAAAAAATGGTATATCTCAGACTGTCTCCTTTAATTTGAACTCAATTTTCTACATTTCTGTGAGGCGTACTTGACCAAGGAGCTAGAATTGTGCATAGCTAACAGTCACTCTTTTTATTGACACCCCAAAACCACTAAGAATAAATTGAAAAACAACTCAGACAAAAATGGTAAAAATAAACAGTTCCCAACTTTAAATAGTATTCACATGCCAGCTAGTAGTCATAAGTCTCAACAGAAACCTAAGATTAGAAAACAGTTCCCCTCCAACATAAACTCTTCTAGATCTGGTAAATGCTATTGCATATTTTCCACATCATTATTACCAAATGTGAGGCCACAAAACTTGTATTCATTAAATTCCTAGGAAGTTATTTGTTTTTTAGCTAATTCAACAATGAGGGGGTAGTTTTTTCCTTTCTCCTTGTCTAAGGTCTGTGTGTTTTAATAACTCACACGTCACTCCCCATGTCAGATTATTAGAGATTTGACCCTTTGGCAGAGGCAAATCAATAAAAAGTAAAGTTAAACCCAGGGGAAAGACCAGAAGCACAATCTGGTGCTTTTGGTATGGCTGTCTGGTAACTCCACAAATCCTACTGTCTGATGTTGCTCAAACATCACACTTTCACATAGGTACAAAGTATCAGCAATGAAATGCAATCAATAAGATCAGTGAAAATTGAGTCATACCAAAAATTCAATTAATATCATAACTAATAACACTCAAATCTGATTTATTCACTCAAAAATCAGTCTAGCCCAGCTGATGCAGCTCAGTGGTTGAGCGTTGACCCATGAACCAGGATGTCACAGTTCGGTTCCTGATCAAGGCACATGCCCGGGGTGTGGGCTTGTTCCCCAGTGGGGAGCATATAGGAGGCAGCCGACAAATGATTCTCTCTCATCATTGATGTTTCTATCTCTCTCTCCCTCTCACTTTCTCTCTCTGAGATAAAAAAAAAAAACAACATTTTTTTAAATCAGTCCAGTGGAGGACTCCCAACTACTCCAAACATAGCTTAGTGTTATTACTGCCATACGTGTTCTGTCTGCTAAACCCACAGCTTCAATGAGGATGTTGACAGTGAGACCTGCCCTGACATTGGGTGCCACTCCATCTCCCCCAATAAACACATAGTCAATGTTATTTAATGTTTTTATGGTTTCTGAATAAATTACTCTGCATCTTTGCAAAAGAGTCATTCCATTTTAGTCTCTAAAAATCATCTTAGTAAGAGTGTCCCAAACAAGAAAATACTACTTTTTTCATCATCAAGGTACAAGGATAGTCACTTTTGACTTAGATTACAATAGGTCCAACCTTTACACTGACCAAATTATGGACAACTAGTAACTTTTACTTTTTGATAGTGCTAATGCTTTTCAAAAGGCACCCCTAAAAGAAAAATTGAAAACATAAAGAAAAAAAAGATTTTCCCTCATCTTAAACTCAAAATAAACTTGCCATAAAATCTGGTGTCTAAAAGATAGATGCTATATATACAATATTAATCTCTAAAAACAATTGTCTCATAAGTTCAACAAATCTCTCTTGCCAATATCCCTATTTGTGATTCAAGGTTTCTAAAATGAAATTCAAGTTAGAATAAAGACATCTCATAAATTACATGGTTAAGTGACAAATTATATCTAAATCAAATAAGGTTTTGCATTTACAGAGCTGATCTAGATAACTTGTCACTTGATATTAGTTTCTCACAGATCTATAATTCCTGATGCCATAGCCGACATACTTATATGGGGAAGGAATTTCTTTCCTGTAAAACTCTTTTAGTTGTAAGGGTTCTTCACTTTGTTAAGTACAAATCTTTTTATTTTTTATATATTTTTATTGATTTCTAAGAGAGGGAGAGACAGAAACATCAATGATGAGAGAGAATCATTGATTGGCTGCCTCCTATATGCCTCCTACTGGGGATCAAGCCTAAAACCCAAGCATGTGAACCTGACCAGGAATCAAACCATGACTTCCTGGTACATGGGTCGATGCTCAACCGCTGAGCCACACCAGCCAGGCAGTACAAATTGTTTTAAATTAATGTATGAAAAAAAGACAACTGCATTAGTCATCATATTCACCATGCTGTACATTACATCTCCAGAACTTATTTGTCTTAGCATTGGAAGTTTGTATCCTTTGAAAACTTCTCTTTAACTGGCTGTTTGCTGTATCAGTTGTGATGCATATTATTATATAACTAGAGGCCCAGTGCATGGATTCATGCACCAGTGGGGTCCCTCAGCCTGGCCTGTGCCCTCTCACAATCCGGGACTCCTCAGGGGATGTAGCAGTGTGCCAAGCGGCAGGCAGCCAGGAAGCAAACAGAACCAGGACTGGGCGCCACGCTGCTTGCGTTCATCCCTTCCCGCTGCACCTGCAGCTGCCACTCGGTAGTGCTACCACAAAGTAGGGGGAGGCTCCCTCCACCACAGCTGTGCTCACCAGCCATGAGCCTGGCTTCTGGCTGAGCAGCTCCACCTGTGGGAGTGCACTGACCACCAGGAGGCAGCTCCTGCCTTGAGCGTCTGCCCCCTGGTGGTCTGTGCATCATAGTGACTGATCGACTGGTCATTCTGGCCATTCTGGTTGTTCTGTCATAACGGTTGCTTAGGCTTTTATATATATACTAGAGGCCCAATGCACAAAATTTGTGTAAGGAGCTCAGCCCCTGCCACCTCTGCCTCAGACCCTGCCACCCTCAGCCCCTGGCTGCCACAGTGGCTGCCTCTGCCTTGGCTCTCACAGCCCTGGCTTCGTCCAAAGGTTGTCCAGAAGGATGTCTGGTCTAATTAGCGTATTATGCTTTTATTACATAGGATATAGATGCTCAGTAGCCACTATTCCAGGAAATACTGTCCATTAGGTCTGTATATCACATGCTTTCCAAACCATAGTTCTCAGTTTTTGAAAATATAGTTTGATTAACAGAAGAAATAAGATGGGCTGAGAGGCCCACGGACCTCTACTATAGAAAGATATAAGAGGTAAACACAAAAATGGCCTCCAAAGATGTTAATGCCCTAATCCTTGGAATTTATAAATGTATTTTATATGGCAAAAGGGACTTACAGATGTGATTAAGTGAAGGATCTTGAAGCTCTAGTCATCCCTCTAGCAGTCTAAAATTACTCTTGAATTAGGCAGACAAAAACCCCCTAACTATACTTTAATGGACCCCTGCAGAGATACTCTGTGTGGTGCTGGAATTCTTACTACATTTGTCCAATTATGCTACAAGAAAGAACTCCATGAAGCTCAATAAACAGGTGGGATTCTTTCAATGCAAGTAATAAAAATTCTTAAACAATCTGGTTTAAACAAAAATAATTTACTGGCTATTTTGCTAAAATGTTTACAGTAAGTCTGAGTCAGATAGGAGTCTCCCTGAGTTGAGGCAACAGAATTAGGAAACTGAGGAGTAGAAGGCAACCAGAGTTCACATGAGAAAGTACCAGACAGGAGAGAGCTGCACAGACAAGAGGCTAGAGATTCACTGAGGGCTTCCCTCAAGTCCTCAGCTGAACACTCATCAGCACAAGCCTCTGAGGAAAGTACGTGAGCCCAAGGGAAAACTAAAACACTCTGGTGGAGTAGAGGGAACAATCTCTGGCACCTATGCAGCACCAGAGTGGTAAATCTCACAATTCATGGAGCATCAGGTAGAGAACTCAGAAGAGTGCTCCCTCAGTAATAGGGCAAGTCAGCCCTAGACTAAAAGATGACCCAGTCCCATCTAACCAAGCTTATAAGCAGGTCTCAAAAGAATCAAACCATCTCTAAGTACTTTACCTGTGTCTCACCATATAGCTTAAAACTACTTGTAGGAATATAAAAATATCTAGCTCTAAACATGATAAAATTCACAATGCCTGGTATCTAATAAAAAATTACCAGACATTACCCTGCCAGTGTGATTCAGTTGGTTGAGCAGCATCCCATGGTCTAAGAGGTTGATGGTTCTATTTCCTGGTCAGGGCATATGCCCAGATTGCAGGCTTAATCCCCAGTAGAGAATGTGCAGGAGGCAACTAATGGATGTTTCTCTCTCCTCAATGTTTCTATCTCTTTCTCCTCTATTTCTCTCTCTCTAAAATCAATAAAAAACATAGTTTTTAAAATTTACCAGACATCCAAAGAAGCTGGAAAATACTTTCCATGTTGAGGAGTAAAACTGATTAATAGAAATAGACTCAGAAATAACACACTTGTGCCTACAAACAGCCATTTTAACTACATCACATACTTAAGAAGGTAAAGAGGAAGCATGTTAAGAAAAGGCATGTAAGATATAAGAAGATGCAAATCAAAATTCTCAAGATAAAAATACATTTTAGATGAAAAGTACACTAGATGGGATTCACAGTAGAAAAAAATAATGAACTCAAAGACATTAGAATAGAAACTATTCGAAATGAACCAGAGACAAAAAGGACTACAAAATTGAACAGAGAATCAGTGAAGAACAACTTCAAACAGCCTCATATGTAATTGTAGTTGCAGAAAAAGGATGTGAAGAACAATGTCTCTCAGAAATGAAGGTAAAATGAGACTTCTTCAGACATATGGAATCCTAAAGATTTGTCACCAGCAGGACTATAATATACAAATGCCACAAGAAGTCATTTGAGCAGGAGGAAAATAATACCAGGTAGGGATCTGAATCTACATTAAGAAATGAAGGACACCAGAAATGGTAACTATAGGGGTAAATTTTAAATTTTTTTTGAAAAATATGTAACACTTTTTAATCAGTAATTAAATAGAGCAAAAATCATAATATATTACGGGATTTATTCAATTTGTAGAAGTAAAACATGGAATACTAAAAGCACAGAGGCAGGTGACAAGACAAGGGGATGGAAATAAGCTACTGTAAGGTTTTTAGACTGTGTGTACAGTGAGGTATAAGCATACTGATATATGGTTCTTATATTGCATGTCAAATGTTACAGTATTACTTGAATGTAGGTTGTGATATGTTACAAATGCATCTTAGAAACCATCAAACAACCACTATAAAGACAAAGGATTAAAGCTAATAAGCTAAGAAAGGGCATAAAATTAAGTCATAAAACATGTACAATTCAAAAAAAAAAGGCAGAAAAAAGGAAAAAGGAACAAATAAAAAGTGGGAGAAATAATAACAAGATACTACATCTCAACACAACCATATTGGTAATCACATCTATAATAATAAAAGTGCAATATGCTAATTAGACTAGACAGCCAAACGACCTTCCGGACATCATTCCAGACGAAGCTGTGGTGGCAAGGGCCGAAGCAGAGGCGATTAGGAGCAATCAGGCAGGCAGGCAGACGAGCAGTTAGGAGCCAGACGTCTCAGATTGTGAGAGGGATGTCCAACTGCCGGTTTGCCAAGGAGTCCCATATTGCGAGAGGGTGCAGGCCGGGCTAAGGGACCTCCTCCCCCTGTGCACAAATTTTGTGTACCGAGCCTCTAGTTAAATATAAAAGGCCTAGATATCCCAGTTGAAGAATGCTGGATTCAATAAAAAAGCTATACAGCTCTATGCTGCCTACAAGAAATAGACTTTAAATATAAAGACACAAATAAGTGAAAAGGCAAAGGTTTGAGAAAGATATGCCATGCTAACCCTCATCAAAAAAACTCAGATTGACTTCTTTAATATGTGACAAAGTAGACTGCAGAGCAAAGAACATTACCAGGAATTTAAAAAATCAATTCAAAAATAGGGCATAAGTAACAATTCTAATTACTTATGTACCTAATAACAAAATTTTAAATACATGAAACAAAAATTGATAGCATAAATGAAGAAATAAACAAATTCACAATTGGGATATAGAGTTTAACCCTGTATTCTCAATAATTAATGGAAAGAAATAGAAAAACATTTTCAACCAATTTAGCCTAATTGATTCTTTTGTAACACTCCACCTGGAAACAACAGAAGACACATTCCTCTGTAGTTCAAGCAGAACTTTACCAAGAAGGTCGAGTAGGTATTGATCAGGTGGGTAAGGATTGATCAAAGAAGGAGGGAACTTTGGGGGTATTTGTCACATGGATATATTCATTTAACAAAACTCATCTTGTACATTTTACAACTATATATTGTACTTCAAGTAAATTTTAATACACTGAAAGTATACAAAAGGCATACATGACTACAAAAATGATGCATATGTACATTATCCCTTTTGATCTTTAACTTAACTTAGTGTGAAATTATTGGATCAATATTTATCACAGGCTAGTCAAACTTGAATAATTCAGTCATTAGTGGTAGTGTTCTTAAGCATTTATTATCATAGATGTTTATGAATTTCATCAAGAAAATATAATAGAAAAGTGTATTTTACTAATTTACTTAATTTAGGAAGCATTCTTACAAATAAATTGAGAAAAATATAAAAATAGAGATATGGGCAAAACATGCATTTTATAGAAAAAATAGTTCAAAATATAGAGGGTTTTTCATCTGTATTAAAATTCGTGGTATACAGAATAAAACATTTATGTCACCTATAAAATTAAAAAAGATCTGTTTGACTGGACACCATCTTTATTAAGAATCCCTCTCATTCACTTTTAATAGGAGTATAACTGGTAAAAATGTATTTGGAGGATAATTTGATGACACCAAAATTAAATATGCTCATATTCTCTGGCCTAAAAATTTAGGTAACAGGTACACTTGGACATTTCAAAAGATACGTATACATGGATATCTATTGCAGCAAAACTATAGCAAAGATCTTAAAGAACTATGACTGCCATTAAGGGACTGGTTAAATAAATAACATACACGTGTATAAAAAATAATACTCAGCAGTTAAAACGAATGAAGTAGAGGCTGGCTGGTGTGGCTCAGTGGTTGAGCATCAACCTATGAACTAGGAGGTCATGGTTCAATTCCCATTCAGGGCACATGCCTAGGTTGCTGGCTCAATCCACAGTAGGGGACATGCAGGAGGCAGCTGATCAGTGATTTTCTCTCATCATTGATGTTTCTATCTCTCTCTCCCTCTTCTTTCCTCTCTGAAATCAATATATACATATACATGAATGAATGAAGTATGATATGAAGATATCACTAGTATTATATTTAGTAATATATATTCTCTATCCTATATAATAAAAGCCTAATATGCAAATTGTTCCCTTGGGAGTTCGACTGACTGGGAGTTCACAGGGGGAAGGAAGGCCTTGGCCAGAGGCTGGCAGCCAGGAGAAGAAAGGCCCCGATTGGCCCTGACTGCTGGCCAGGTCTAGGGACCCTACCCATGCATGAATTTCGTGCACCGGGCCTCTAGTATTATAGGGTATATTCTATGATACTAGAGGCCCAGTACATGAATTCGTGCATGGGTGGGGTCTCTCAGGGTGGCCTGTGGAGATTGGGCCCCAATTCATGCCCCCAGCCTCGCAGCCCCGCAGCCCTGCCTTGGCCTGACACCGCCGCCATACCTGCTCCATCATCCCACGTGAGGGTGATTGATCAGGGGCCGGGCCCTCTGCCCGGCTCCCTCAGCGCCTGGGAGCCAGGCAGCGGCCCCGCCCCCACCGCCACTGCTGGTCACCATCTGCAGGGTGATCAGTGAGGCAATCAGGCTCCCACTCGCCTGCCTTGAC
>NW_006292095.1:8708555-8714978 GCF_000327345.1 Myotis davidii | reverse complement strand
GCTCCATCATCCCACGTGAGGGTGATTGATCAGGGGCCGGGCCCTCTGCCCGGCTCCCTCAGCGCCTGGGAGCCAGGCAGCGGCCCCGCCCCCACCGCCACTGCTGGTCACCATCTGCAGGGTGATCAGTGAGGCAATCAGGCTCCCACTCGCACCTGCCTTGACCTGGCGCTGCCCACTCACCTGTTCTACCATCCCAACCCGCAAGAGGTCCCGCTCTTGCTGGGGCTAATCAGGGATGGCAGTGCCGATGCCCGCCATGTTCTGTGCCATCCCCTGGTGGTCAGCACATGTCATAGCGAGTGGTCGAACTCCCAATCGAACTCCAGGTTGAACAACCACCCATGAGGCAATTTGCATATTACACTTTTATTATATAGGATATGTACATATTTAATAAAATCGTTCGTTAAAAAATGCATTTATTGTGTAAATGTGTATGCATGAATGCTTGAAAAATTTTAGGAGAGACACAGAAAATCTGTTGATGGTGACTACTTTCCTGAGTTTGGGCTTAAAGGGAGACTTGATTACTATATACCTTTTAGTATTATTTGACTTTTCACCATATGCCATATTTTAATAATAATGGCACTAATAAGTACGTTCACTAGCAATATTTTTAAATCCTTTAAATGACAAACAAAATAAAACAAAGAAAGGGACAGCTAAATTTTGAGACACAGGTCTCAAACAAAGGCCCAATTGGAAGGAAATTGGTAGGATTTTTCCTGTGTTATTTTTTAGTATTTCGGCTTTTTGTGTGTGTGCGTTTTTGTTTTGTTTTTTTAGCAATGATTACTCCAAAACATTTCTGTTCAATAGTTGCAAGGTGCTAACGTTCTAATGTACAGTTATTTTTTTCCTTTAATCTTAGAGAAAGTATAATATGGGATGCTGTAAGAGATTTTATGGATGATATAATATGACAGGGTTTTAAATTTTTTACAGTATTTTATTGCTCGAGTTTCCTCTGTAATTCTTTGGGAAACTGACAGCAATTATTAATCCTTTGCCAAAAATGCCAATGAATTCCAGCCACTTCTATTGAGTAATTCAAAAGTTTACCTTCCAGCTTTCTTTATATTCTAAACCATATCAGATCCTTATCTAATAATAAGCCCAAAAGACTGTTTATTAATCTAAGTAGTGCTGATATGCTGATAATTCCTAAAACAAATTCTGTTTTCTTCATGAACTTTTCTAATTGTACTTTTTGAAAAATCACCTTTTCAAACCACACTTTATTAATAAATTGCAACCAATTCTCTTTCCTTAATATACAATTCTATCTAAACTGCTTCTACCTGAAAGTAAAAATTATGTGTCTGTTTCTTTGATTAAAAATATTAATCTTTCTGATAAGAATTGAGTTCTCTTACATAGTGTTAAAAGCCACTTACAATGAGTTTAATTTAAAATCTATTAGCTAAAACCATGTTTGCTGGCAGCTAACATTTTCTCAAAAAGAAGATAATCTCTTATTTAATTACTTGGAAAAATGGTTCTTCACACACATTCTAATTGGAATTTTAATAACAGTTAACTGACAACTCACCCTAGGAAAACAGATCCAATTTCAGTAATAATTATCAAAGACTAAGAAAGATTGAAAACAAGTTTAATCCAATATGTGCTCCGAGTTTCATCTTTTCTTTTTTAAGGTGGCCTAGTAACTTTGGTGGGAGAAATATCGATCAATGGCAGGCAACCAGAAAAAGAAAAGGAGTATAAACTAATGGTCAAATGAACTTGAAGTTGGGTTTGCATCCCAGCTCTCATACATACTCACCATTTTACCTGGACCCATATCTGTAAAATTGTAATGATAATTTCCTACAAGACTACATGGGCAGATGTTATAATATGTGAGCTTAGTTCACAGTAAGCACTGAAACACATTTATTATTGATAAGAGTAAAAAGGCCATTTTGGTTTATAAGAAAAAACACAAAGGTATTACCATTGGTGATTGGGACTTATTGTGAGACAAAACAGAAAAATCATCTCAGCAACTATGTAGTAACGCTGGACTTTGGTGTATTTAAGATTGGAATATATATAAAAATTCATGTACAACCAGTATAACAACCTGAGTCCTTAGCATTGCTTTTTTGTTGTTAGTTATGCTTTCCAAGAGAGAAGATCTGAACTGCTCAATTAGTTACTATCCAATGTGGAGTGAAATTTAGGTGCAAAATTCATGCTAAGCAACACCTTTATTTTCTCCTTAAGCATGAGCACTGATCTCTGGCCTAATTCAAAACCAAAGGATGAGGGATTCAAAGCCAGAGTCACTGACGGGTCATCACACTAAGTGGCTATCCCATGGCCACTTCAGGCAGAAAGAGGAGAGTGTCCCTTCCGCCAAAAGGATGTGGGCATGGCCAGAACATAAACCTTCACAGAAATATCTCTAGTACAAAAGTCTAGCTGGTAAAATTACAGATTAATTACAAAGTTTGTAGGAATTGACTGTAATAGTTTACTTGAATTCCCACTTGCTGCACAGTGGCCTCAAACTCTCTCTAGGAAGTAAACTGGGGCAATCATAGGTTCAGCTTGTCTGTTCACCCTCTCTTAGGGACCAGTGCCTTGTGCTGCCTGATGTCCAATGTCTGAATACCATGTTTCAAATATTTATCTTCTATTTTTAGTTGTTTCAGTCAAGTGGATAAATCTGGTCCCTATTAGGCTATGTTGCCCAAAAGCAGAAGTCAGCCCAGTATATTTGATCAAAATGTTTTTGAAAATATAAAATCTCAGAAGGATGGGGTCAGGGGGTGATGCCTGAAGGGATATAGAAATTCTCAAAGGAGGTTAAATTTTAGATAAATTGGTTTGAGGCAAAACAGTTGGTTTCTAAGATTTTGGTTAAGCTGTCATTTTTCTATTTGCAAGTGTTAGTATCATTCCAGGAAGCAGTCAAGGGCTAACTAGAACTTTAGTCAGACCATGAAAAATAGCAGCCCACCCCCATGGCTGACTGCATGTTGCAATTTTCCAGGTCTCTCTCACACAAGGTCCAAGAGAGATGAATTGTAGGTGTCAGTTAGATGGCAAGCCTCCTAGAATCTTTCATGTATCAATGAAAAGATAGGACAGAAAGGAGAGTGTAACTAATAATCCTAAGAAATTCAATGAAGTCATAGAATTCCATACAAGTAAAAGCTTCTATAAACTGGAGCTGTAATCAACTTCAGAGACACAAATATAGAATATTTCCATCTCCACAGAAGAGTCTAAGAAAATTCTATTGATATTTGGTTTCTGGAGGCAAAGTGCTAAGAATCCCCTGGCAGAGTTTCACCAGGTCACAGAGCCACTGCCTTCCTGGACAAAACAAGAGTCATAGCATCCATTCAGCCATGACTATTGCAATACGTGCTCAAGAATGTCTCTATCAGACCCTGCTCTACAAGCTGCAGATATGATTACAACCAAGACATTCCTCACATGTTTTTCTCTTCTTCCCAAACCCATGGGGCCAGTGGGCCTGCCAAGCCTGCCTGATAAGACTAATTCCTAGTTTACTGAGGAGAAATTAAGTCCTATGTTATTTGGGTATTTTTAAGAGTCTTGTTTCAAATAAATTAAAAGCTACCAAGAGTATAGGTATTACGTAACCCACAACCTCCCACCATTCTCTTCACAACCTGTTTTGAGCAGCCAATGTAGAAACATTTAGTAGCTATTAAATGTTGCCCACCACCTGTATATATTCCAGGCTGACCAATGGTGAGGGTAGTACTCCAGAGGTGGATTGCTAACCTCTGCCATCTTCTGTGTTCTTCACCCACCACACATCTTCCCGCTACTCTCAAGGAAACTATGCCCAACTGTGTCCCTCTATTTCTTTATCTCTCACCCTAAATGGAAAACTATCAAATTTATTTTCTTTTTAGTTTGCATTTGTATCAAATTGCAACTTTGGTGTTTTCAATAACTTTGTATAGCAAATATAGCTCCACTTACATTTTGGGTTAAATGAGTTTACTTAGATTGCTCCTGTACCCTGAGTCCAGGGGAAACCCTATCCTAAATTCCACAGATGTAATTCACAAATGAGCCTTTGTAAGTCAGCCTCTCACAAGTTGAGGATGTTCTGTGTCTGTACAATCCTCCTTACATATTTCCCATGTGCTTTCCCCTGTATATCTCATAAATATGGGGGGAGGCCGATGCAGTGTGATCGGGTCAAGAAGGGAATGAATGACATACCTGGAAGAAAGAACATTTTGTAAAGGAGCCTTGCACACTTAAATTATAAAACTTGGAGCGAAATAATTCAGAGAGAGCCTCTGAATGAATGACCTCCTTTAATGAAACAAATGGTATACTGTCTAAGGCTTTAGAAGTGAAGAGCTCTAGAAAGATCTCTAAGTGAGAGGAATTGTAATTTAAATAAATCCTGAGTTTCTCTCATGAGTTTGTTTTTCCCTCTTGAGCTCTGCTCTTTCATACTAAAGTCATGAATACTTATAGCCATTTAAATGACATTTAAATGTATCATTTAGTTCCTCAGTCACACTGGTCACATTCCAGATGTGCAGTGAGCCTGAGCTGATTAGCTACCATATTGGACAGCACAGCTACAGAACATTTTCACTGCTGGACACAGCTCTGTTGGACGGCATTGCTGGAATTCTTACTCGATTGCCAACTTTCATGAGTCCACCAATTGCCAAAACATGGACAGAAATACTTTTACTTAGCAGAGACAAGAAAATGATGTCAAGTAAAGGCCATTTAATACCAAAACAAAATGAAAAGGTATTATTCTAGACAGTAACAAAGGAATAAAGATGGTCTCATTCAAGATAGAGATTTCTAATATTCCAAGTTTAAAAAAAGAAAGCTGGTACGTCACAGATCCAGGTTTCCTTTCCCACCCCGAAGGGTGAGTCTTATATCTTCCTGAGCTAATTTACACCAGAAATTTTGTTCAGACTCTTACATAAGCACAAAAGGTTAATTTCTTATGACCTCAACGTTTTTCCTCAAATATCACAGGCAACTGACAAAAAAGCCTTACAAGTCAGTTTCAAGTTTATCAATAGTGCATGACCTCATCCCCAGTTTTATCTGACTCTTATCAACTGACATTGTTACAGCTCTGGAATAGTGATTCTTAATTCTGTTTCAACTTCAATGCAACCAAGGAACAGCACATGCCTTATGGTAAAAAAAAAGAATCATTGCAAAGATGACTTTTCAAACCAGAGGGGTGGGACCACCAAAATCTCTATAAATAAAGCTGCTGAATATTTTAAAAATTCATCCAAGTAATTCTGATAGGTTGCTCTGGGAGGAAAAACACCCATCGTCATTAAGAATGAGTGTTACTAAGTTTTGCACAATGAAACTTTGGCAAGTTCAACCATTCCCATCATTCCTAGATTGTTAGATTTTCTCTGGAGCATTTTTTAAGCATACTCATATACAAGTTCTGGACTTGCTTACAGAAATAATAAGTAGACCATGTAATTAGTATAACTAAGGTTTTTAAAAAATAAAAATAATCTCAGTATCATATGGAGATAAATAATAAAACGTCTTTCATACCTCACCTTCTGAATTCCCTACCTGCATTGAATTTACAACCTCCAGCACTCAGACACTATACTGAATGTCAGGTGTGAGTCAATGGATACCAAAAAGTCAAATGAGATAAAGAAAAGCTAACACAAAGGTTTGAAGACACACTAGTGGTAGATGAGTGTGTCTTGGTCAACCCAAGATGAATTACATGAAGTTTTTGTTTTTTACAAAAGAATCAGCTGTGGTGAGTGCATTACCTTATTAAAGAGGACGTGTATGGGTACCAATATGAAGAGGGGGTGTTACATTATGCTATAAACTAATATCATTAACAATGTGCTGTTCCTTGTTGTTTTATATATGTAGTTGAAGGAACACACATAGATATATTCACACCCTTTGGGGTTCGCTATTAATAAGAAGGTAATAAATCTTGACACCACCTTTCCCCCACATATTAATTAATGAGACTTAATGAGAAGAATGTCACACTGAAGAATTTAATATGTCCCAAAGTAGGGAAGAAAATCCATTTCAAAGCCACCTGGGCATTTAGCTACCTCCTGGTGACAACAGGAGGACATGGATCTATGTCTTGCAGATCAATGAAACAGCTCTAAAGCCCCATATCTTGTCATCATCTAAACAGGAGACTGGGGCAGAGAATCTTTTGCATGATAATATGAAGCTCTGTTTCAAAGTGGAGAAAGTAAATAGGGGTTGTCTATACAGATGATGGTGTGTTCAGAAATTGTGTCTCTTCCTTATTTTGGAGGAAGGCTGAACTGTTTCTAAAAATTATTGTTTGTTTTTGGGAGATGTGTATGATTACACACTGCATGATTCTATTCATATAACATTCTCAAAATAAAATTGTGATGG
>NW_006292095.1:8698323-8708525 GCF_000327345.1 Myotis davidii | reverse complement strand
TGAGTGCAAAGTGGGAGCCTAAGGCAGTTTCTCTGGGGCAATGGAAGTTTGGTATCCCAATTGTGATGGTGGTTGCACAAATCTACACATGATATCAAATTTTATACATTTTAAAAAGTGCATAGAAGGACTGGTGAAATACAAATAAGGTCTGTAGTTTAGCTAATAGTCGGCATCAGTGTCCTGGTTTTGATAATTATGCAGTGTGTTGTAAGTTAGTATCATCTGGGAGAAGCTGGATACAAGGCATATGGGAACTTTTTCTACTTTTGCAACTTCAATGTAAGTCTAAAATTATTTCAAAAATAATTTTTAATTGTTAAAAAAACTAAACAGAATATATAGAAATTTCTTACATCCTTGAAAATTTTGTTAGTTCTAAATTACATCAAAATTTTAAAAATTAACCAAAAGGATATTGGGTCATTTAGAGAATCTTCAGAGAACCAGGTTCTGGGGCCATGCAGCCAGGTATAAAGCCCAAATAATGCCATGAAACTGGTCCAAGTCCTGCCTGCTGCTGTCACTATACCAACACTGCAGCTTCCAACATTGACACCACAGATACTGGCCCCTCCCACTGTCACAGGCACCACTGCCATGGCTGCCTCCACAGATCTTTAACTGCTTCCACAGATTCCCAGAAAAGCTGAGTAGTTCCTACATCTTCACAGAAGTATATTCTATTATTATATCTGATGGACAGTGTAGGGTGTGTGACATAGCCCTAGCTGCAAAGGATGATGGGAATGTGATTATCTAGCACTTTCAACTTTCATAGTGAAAAGTATGAAAAAAAGGGATTCCCAAGAATGACAAATATCTACTGCAAATAATAAATAGAAGCATGACCTTTCTCAGATCATTCTTCTACTAAGGCCAACTGAGCCAAATTCTTAGCCTCCTGAGAAGGTGGTCCTGGAGTTCAAGGTTACCACTGATGCCAGTAGCCTCGGCTAGAGCAGCCGGCAAGGCTCTCTCAATAGTGATGGCTCAGGGTTGGATGTAAAATAAATATCATTTCTGTCCCAAATATATTTGAGGAGGCAGTTGATTCTTAAGGGGAACTTAGGTTGTTTGTGTATTGTGAATAGGTACCAGGTATGCTGAATAGGCAAGTTACTGTCTCACCCTTAAGTAAATACAGCCAGAATTTTCAGATCTCTAGCACATAAAATCAGACTTAGTTCAACTTTTTGGGGTTTTTTTTTTTCCTGCTTGCATAATTGGTAATAGGTAGTCTCAGAAAACAGTAAAAGATGAGATGGCCAGAAATTAAAAAGTGAGGGAGAAAGAGAAGAAAAAACTTAAGACTTAAAGCGGTAATAAATTATATTGGTAAGGGTAGAATTAAGGTAAAATCATTAAAGGAATATTGTTTGATTTGCAAATACAAATGACCCGTATGAAAATTATTCAGGCTTAATAGCATAGAAATGCAAATACAGAAGTTAAATCCCACTGAGTTTCATTAGAATCATGCACACTTTCAGTCAACCATCAATCCCTAATACAAATATGACCTCAGCGCAAATTCTCCAGTGCTGGAGTATTATCACTGATAATGAATATATTGTCATTGGTCTTTCCAAAATAAATAACTTGAAGTGTTACTAATTCTAATTATTTTATGCTAATAAGTGAACTTCACCAAAATGGAGACAAACCATTGCTGCCATGAACTGTCAAAGATTTAATAGTATGACATCATTTGTTTCCTCCTTCTGAGACTAAAGATAGTTCTTCATTGGGAAACTAAGGGGAATTTTGACATTCAGGGAAAATGTGTTTCTATCTTGAGAACATAAGTAAATAATACACAAGTCAACTTTCAAATTCATTCAATGTTATCATGATATCTAAATATATTTTATCTTTTGTTTACAAATTTCCCAAGAACATTTTCCATAGGCAATTACTCCTTTAAATTCTATTAAAATGAAGTTCTGTTTGCCAGTGGACCCCAGAGAGAAATCAACCATGAATTAAATTCTAGAACAACCAGGCAATTTTAGAAGGACTTGCAAGATATTTTAATGACTTGTTATTTAATGGCCTAAATGAGGATATTTCATCACCTCCTAAAAAGTAGATCTAAAATCACACAACCTTGCCATTATTTAATTGAACTCTTTTGGGGGGAAATGTTTGCCAATTGTCACAAATATCAAGTTTCTGTGCAGCCTGAGTACAATACCAGGAGGTTTTAATGAGAAGCTTGAAGTCTTACTGAGGGAAAGTTCATAACCTATGCCGCCATCTTGGTTCTCCTCCATAATGATATTCTGGGAATCTTTTTAAAATCCTGATTTCTAGGCCTCATCCTCCGGAAATTCTGTTTCTTTGTTACTAATGTTGTGGCCTGACCCCATAACAAAAAAAAAAAGGAAAGCAGAAGTGAGGAAAAGAGATGAGTCTCAGATGGGTCCACAGAGGCTTGCCCAAAGTATGTCAGGGATAACAGTCTAGGTTTTAATATGCCATCATGATTGATTTTCATTGCTAGTAAAAAAAGGAAAAAAATTGGGATTTGGTAGTATTGTTCTAGTAATTCATATTAATTATACAAGCATTTACAAATACAGGGGTGAGCAAAAGTAGGTCTACAGTTGTTTGTATGAAAAAAGGCATGCAGGTTATCTATATATATAAAAGGCTAATATGCAAATTGTTCCCGCAGGAGTTTAATCGGGAGACTGGGAGTTCAATTGCTCGCTATGATGTGCACAGGGGGCAGTGCGGAACAAAGGAAGACCCCAGCTGACAGCTGGCAGCCCTGGCTGGCAGCCAGCAGCAGGGGAAGGAAGGGCCCGGCCAGCAGCCAGAAGGCCCTGACCTGCCCTTATGGCTGGCCAGGTGTAGGCACTGTACCCGTACACAATTTCATGCACCAGGCCTCTAGTAATTTTCATAATAACTTTATTAACTCAAAAAAGATCACAATTCAACTGTAAACCTACTCCTGTATAGAACAACTTAAAAATGGAAATAATATCCCACAATTCTACAATACAAAGATAAGACAAACACCATTAATTTTTGGTATACATTCTTTAGTATGCTTAATATTTTATACACAGATATATACATATGCCATTATTGAAAAAATAGGGAAATCTAAAATATACTCTTTATCAAATGAATCACATTATTGTGATTTCTCTTTTAGCTGTCTCCCCTGCCAGACAGACAGGGACAATATGTTGCTTACCATCATATTCCTACTACCTACTATAATATCGTGCACAGGAAAATAGGCCTTATTTGATAATGCATACTTCTATGGTTTTTTGTAAATGTTGCCAAATTATACCAATTTATAAACCCACAAGCAATTATGAGAGGTTCATTTCCCTTCATTCTTCACAAAACTGCATCTTCTCACTTTTTAAGAATCTGGCCATTATGACAGAATTAATTTCTCGCATTTTCTGTATTTGCATTTCTAAGCTATTAAGCTTGAATAATTTTCATATGGGTCATTTGTATTTGCTAAACAAACACTGCCCCTTCAAGGATTTTGCCTCAATTCTGCTTTCACTAATATTATTTATTGCCACTTAAAAAACTGAGTTAATAGGTGTGTTTTTTTTTTGTCTTTTTGTTAGCCTCCCCCAAGAACGATGACACTTTACCAGTGGTTCTCAACCTTCCTAATGCCACGACCCTTTCATACAGTTCCTCATGTTGTGGTGACCCCCAACCATAAAATTATTTTCGTTGCTACTTCATAACTGTCATTTTGCTACTGTTATGAGTGTAATGTAAATATCTGATATGCAGGATGTATTTTCAGGGGTCGCAACCCACAGGTTGAGAACCACTGCATTAGGCAGTACCACCTCTTTTTTGTTTTTAATTTCAGTTCAATGCTCATGCATATTAGACATTTAACCTGTGTACTGCGCAGGTGAATCCTTCCTGGAGTAAATAATATCAGAATGAATAATAACAGAGCTTAAAGAAGCATCATTTAGGGTAGGAAAATCATTGTTCTGGTGACAGACGGCTATGGATTCAAATCCTGACTTCTCGATTTACTCACTGAGTGACTTTAAAAGACAACTCCTGTGAGCTTCCAGTTCCTCATTTATGAGAAATAATGCCAATTTATCTTGCATGTTTGCTACAAAACTCAAATGATATAAAACATGTAAAAACACTATATAAATGCAGGTTATTGTTACTCTTGCAACTACTTTCTTTGAGGATAAATATTACATCTATCACCTGTTTTGAGGCAAATTGGCAAAGACAGCTTCCTTGTCAAGGTTAAAAATAAAACACAAGAGAGACGTGGTGCTGCTCAGGAGCGCTTTCATGGCTACAAAGTTTGCACTTTCCAGGAAGCTAATAAAACTAAATAAGAACTTATTCCACTGACACCTTAATGTCATTCTTAGTCGTAATCCAATTTGCTCTACTTGTCTTCCTATAGAAGGAAATTTGTACTGCAAAGAGAAGCACACTCAACTTCCTCTCAGGGGTTATTCAAGCACGGCTAACGTGAAAAGGAAGCTTAGAGCTGAGGAAAGTACTAGAAAGGAATCTTAAATGAGCTAAAACAATTGCAAGCCCAGCTTTCCTGCTTAAAATTTCAGAGAGAGAGAGGGGAAAAAAAGAAACTTAAAAAAAGGTCTCTTGTATCGGTCTCCCTCTACAGACTTCACATAACTCAGACAAGTGTTGCTAACAATGATTTTTACCATGGCTTCCTGACCATGCAGGAAAGTTTCTAATTATCTCAAACAGGAGTACAGAGCTCCTCAAAATGTTAAAAAGCAGACTGTGTTTACTTCATGTTCACTTTAAAATAGTTAAGTATATATCTTACAATATTTTCAAAGGGAACAAAAGAGTATTCTGAAGTCAATCTGTGGTATGCATTCCTCCTTATTCAAGATGAGAGGAGGCACTGCAAAAAAAAAAAAAGTCCAGACCACCGTCAGGAGGGAACATCTAGGTCAAACTCTTTAAATCAGCCACTTTAAATGTTTCAAAAAGCATGATGGAGATTTTATATTTATGTCATTAGGTTGCCTCCAACGATGTTAGCAGGAACTTTATATCTGCTTAATATCAGTGACCCCACTTTCATCAGAGGCTATTTGAGAGGCATAGTTACTGTAAAAATGAATAGTCACTGTTTAACAAGCAGACATTAAAATTGGTGAATAAATGACTCAAAATTAGTTTTTGTTGGCTAAGGAGTTGGGAAAAACAATCGACCATTGACCTAATTTTATAGGTGAGGAAAATCAGACATGACATTGCACAGTGAGTTAGTAGCCAGCCTGGGATAAAGACTTAGAGCACCTGGCTCCTAGTCTAATGCTTTTCCCATCAACCAAAAATCAGTGTTTACATGGAATTGAAAATGGGCTCTCTAAACAATAATAGTAAATAAATAAAATACTCAGTCTTTATTTATATTTTCAACAGACAGCTATTGGGGCCTCTACTCTGTACGTCCTATGGTCATGCTTGTCTTTGTTGGAGGATACAAAGGTGAGTGAAACAAATTCCCTGACATCAAAGAATCTAAAGCCCAAGGGAGATAATGCATTCCTATAAATAAGAAACGTAAAGAATAAAATGAAAGGTGCTATCAAAGAGATAAAGATGATGAACTGTGGGGTTAACAAAGTATGAGATGTACACTGTTTTGGTTTTAGGCCAAAAAATATCTCAGCATATTAAAAGGCATATACTATAGAAGTGCCCAGCTATACTCAACATTGGTCACTTTCCCCCCATGAATACAAACTCTTCTCCTTTCATCCTTTTCCTTCAATCTCTATTATAAAAATCTTGCATATCCTTAAATTAAGACTCAGATCAAATATCAGTTTCTCTGTGTGTATGTCCTAATCATCTGTCATAAACCACCTCTAGAAACTGCTAGAAAATTGAGCATCCCCCACTACACTCATGACACTTTATTACATAAAGTCTGATGCCAGCAGCCCGAAGGCCCCGATCAGCCCTGATCGCCAGCCAGGCCTAGGGGCCCTACCCATGCACGAATTTCATGCACTGAGCCTCTAGTTATTACATAAAGCCTGATGCTATAGTTATGCATATATAAGTGCTTTGGTCCTGCCTGCCTTTCCGACTTCATCTTAGAATCCTACCAAATACTCTCTATGCTCAGCCCCAAATTAATAAATAACTTGAGACACATCCTATTTTCTTGCCTTTGTCCCTACTGTTCTTTCTTTCTGGAATGCCTTTCTGCCTCTTTGTTTTCTCAGCATTATTTTCTCCACCAAACCCTTCTTAAGGCCCTACTCAATTCCCCAATTCCCTTACCCTGTCAGCTGGGGTCTGACAGGAGGCAGAGCTGTCTGGAAGGTTACGTAAGGGCCAGAGGCTCTGAGACACATTTTCTCTTACCCTTGTCACCATGAGTGAAGTAGAGGACATGGGGGTCATGTCCCACAGGTAAAGTTAGAAGTCAAAAAAAAAAAGTGGAAAGTTGGGTGATCATTGCAAAGGAGCAGGGAGAGAGCAGAGCTAAGAAACCATGCTGAAGTGAACGGTATCATAAACTTGTAAACCCAAGAGAGAAAGAATAGTAGAGTGAGTAAATGGTAAGTAGTGTGAGCCCCTGGAAATGGCTCTCCAGTTTTCACTGTAAACAGTGTGTTTGAGTTGGAGAACTAAATAGTGTATGTTGTTTTTATGTCCTTCCTCCAGGATCTATATTCGGATAACAATTGTATAGCAATCTTCAGGATTCTGGAGTTTCCCCAAGAGATTCTTGGACCACAACATTCTTCTCAATATTGGCTAACTTCTGAGCGATATAAGCAGGTATAGGGAAATAGCTAAAACAGATGATATTGCTGCTATGAAAGGAGAGGTGGGGCTTCCGTGGGGGTGTTTATGCAGTAAATGGGAATAGGCAAACTTTGTGGTGTTAAAATAGGTGAGCAGTGGGGTTTGGGTGACAAACAGAGGTTCTTCACAAAAATGGATTTAAGCTATTGAACTGGAAATATTAGATGTTTATGATGTTGACCTAAGATGTAGAGGGGTTTGGGGGAATCTGTCTCTAAAAAAACGACTTGAATCACCTGGCATTGCTCTCACATGATTAACTAGGGAGAAGTCTGCCCCATTAAGTGAAATGGGGAAGGTTCAAAACATTTACAACTCTGAGGAACAACCACTGTTTTTCACCAAAAGACATTTTCAGTTCAAACCAGAACTCAGCTAAAACTGGTGCATCTAAAAGACAGTCTTCCAGCTCTACCTATGTCTCACGCTAATTGCTCCACCCACCTTCCCAATATCCTGTGATTTCCAAGTTAATCTATTACCAGGCGGTTGCTCTGCACTATTTTTATAAACCCGACTGATTGGATGCAGACATGCAAAACCTCAAATAATTCCCTCTAAAACAAAAGTAGGTGCACCAATGGAGACCAGGGGGCTGGGTCGTCTACGAAGGTAAAAGATCACTTGGATCAGCAGTCAAAGCTACAGCTTTGAGAGATTTCGGCCTGGCACTCATGTCTATTGCCTGTGCCTTGTGTTGACATACTAGAATGAGATTTCTATAGAACTGCTTGTATACCTACATTGAAAGTCATGAATGGGTGGGAATCTAAGGGACTATCTATAAAATTTATCCAGCTTTCCAGAGAAAGGACAGATTTGGGGTGGAAAAAAGGGTGGTTCTCATTGAGGACATGGCCAAACATAGAGACAGGGCATCCCTCGTCCAAATGGTTTCTATCGTGGCTACATATTAGAATCACCTAGGGAACTTTAAAGAATTCCAGTATTTAAACTGCAACTCAGAAAAATCAAAATAGAATCTCTACAGAGACCCAAGCATCAATATATTTTAAAACTCGCTAGGTAATTCTACTGTGCAACCAAGGTTGCAGACCGCTGCTTTATTCATTTTGTGTGCAAAGCTGTGGAGCAGAGCACCCTGTCAAGAAGGGGATATGAAGGTCAAAGCCAGAAAGCTAAGCCTATGTTTGGTGGCCAATTCCAGGTACTTCTTCCAGAGTGGATGCCAAGTACATCTGGAAAAGAGTAAGCCCAGAATGAAGTATAGTAGAGTGGACAAAGGCAATCTAGCCTGGAGAATTTCAAAAAATGGGGTGTGTTGACATTGTGTCACCCTCGTGCACAGCTGTCACAAAAGCATGGGTGGGTATGCCAGCAGAGAAACCACCAATTAGTCCCTCCTTCCTCTGACTTCCCAATACATCTCGTGTTTGCTCATCTATCCTGAGATCCATCACAATATATTGGAATTGTTTACATGTCTGGCTTTTCTACTAGACCAAAAGTTTATTTCTTGAATCAGAGACTTTTGTCTTGTTTATTTTTTAATATATTTGCCTACCTACAATATTTCCCAGCATAATAAATGTTTGTTGAATAAATAACTTTATTTTTGTGTATATTATTCACAGAGCTTTTGCATGCAACATTAGGAACTCTCTCCTGTGCCAATTACAAAATAAGAAATTTGAAATTCTTTGATCAAGGGCACAAAGAAAATAACATAAGCATTTCTTATGGAGAGATCTAGAAAATTAAGTAAAATCCTTTCCTTTAAATAGCTCAGCTCATATAAGGCAAACCATGGCCTATATCCTTTGATGCTATTCAAATCCAAAAGTTAAAGACCAGGCAGGAAGGTATTTTAGTTCCAAACTATGGTTTATAATTAATGTATATGGAAAAGTTGCATGATTTAAAATGCCTTTTAAAATTATCTGCTTAAAGAAGTTAGCTATATAGTGTAAATGAGAGTGAACAGAGAAATTATTCTAGGTTCAAATGCCTCAGCCATTTTCAAGTTGTATTGGTTTTCTGTCAAATAAAACTAATGTGTGTTCATAAAAAAAAATTGCCTGTTTACTTGGTTACTGTTGTTAAATTCAACTGCTTTAATAAAAGAGTTTGTGTGTGTAGAATAAAACTCTGCCATTTCATCAGCTAAAATTCAGTCTGCTTATTCATTCCCTCAACATTTGTTGAGACTTCACCATAAGCCATGTCCTTACATCCACCATACATATATTCAAGTGAGTAGTTACTACATTTTGTTAGATAGGATTCAATAAAAGATTGGCAAACTAGACTTAGGTGGGATCTAATTAGTTCATTCAATCATTCATCCAACAAATATGTTCTGAGAAACCCCATGGGCCATGCATTGTCTTAAGTAATATGGTTAACGCTGTGAATATGATAGGCCTGACCCCTGCTTGAATGGCATTTACAGCTTAGTGAGGGGAAGAGATAGAAAGGACGTAAACAACAACAAAAAAAATCAATAAATGCAAAGTGTAAAGGAGGTGTTAGAAATAAGCAGCAGCCGGGGGAAGGTCAAGGAGGGGGGGAGGAGACATTTGTAATACTCTTTGTAATACTTTAAGCAATTAAAAATAAATAAATAAATGCAAAGTGTGACAAGTGCAATGAAGGAAACAGACAGGTATCCATGAAGTAATAAGAGGGACATCTACTTTAGAGTGAGTGGTCAGGAAAATTTGCTCTGCAGAAGTACCACTTACACTGAGGCCTGAGAATAAAATGGAGCACGTAAGGGAGATGTTGATAGGGCAAGAAGGATTACTTCTGGGGGTATAAACATGACCAGTCAATTCATCCCTAAGGATAAGCAGAAAAAGAGATCTTGAGGCTTATCTTGACTAGGAATCAATATAAAGATCAGGAATCCAGGCCAGTTCAGGACTGGTTGTCAGATAAAAATCAAGCCATAGAAACTCTAAGGCAGGACCAGACACAGAACTTAGAAGACAGAACCTAGACACAGAACCTAGAGACAGAACCTACACACAGAACCTAGACCCAGAACCTAGAGACAGAACCTAGAGACAGAACATGGCAAAAGATCCTGGATAGAACCTGGTGACTGAACCTGGCTGGAGAACCTGGACAGAACCTGGCTGGAGAACCTAGTGAGAGAACATGGCTAGAGAACCTGGCTGGAGACCATGGCTAGAGAACCTAGATACAGAACCTGGCTGGAGATCCTAACCAGAACTTCATTGGAGATCCTAGACAGAACTTGGCTGGAAATCCTGGCTAGAGGAACCTGGCTATGATGATCACCCGAAGGCTACCTCCGTGTCATTCCTTCTTCGCCAACTCCGTCCACACCTTTGGGAACCCCTGGACCTTCTGGGGTGGGACCCCAGCATATG
>NW_006292095.1:8670278-8697190 GCF_000327345.1 Myotis davidii | reverse complement strand
GAACCTCGCTGAAGAACCTGGCAACAGAACCTGGCGACAGAACCTGGCTGGAGAACCTGGACAGAACCTGGCTGGAGATCCTAACCAGAACTTGGCTTGAGATCCTGGCTAGGCTGCTGATCAACTGAATGCAGCCTCCGTGTCATTCCTTCTTCGCTGACTCCGTCCACACCTTTGGGGACCCCTGGACTTGCTGGGGCTGGACCCCAGCACTCTGCCTCACTCAGCTCAGCTGCAGGACAGAGTCTCTATGGCTCAGTCCCCTCACCATGCCTCCTTTGTGTCTCCCTCCGACACTTCGACATCCCCTGCACCAGGGTGGTCAAGGTCCGTTATGATGCACCCAGGTACCCAGAGTGGGAGCAGCTCTGGACACTAGGGGAACCGTCTCCTCTGTTGTCCAGTGGATGGCAAAGCCCCACAGTGTCAGGCCCGCAACTCAGTCCTTTGTCTTTCCTTCAAGGGGCTTTTATAAGAAAATTAATTTAAATGGAGATGTGCACAGGAAAGAATTTCTTTAAAACTTGGCTTTTCTTGTCACCATTCCCAATTCTGAAAGAGCCTTAACATCAAAACATCTATGGAATTTAAGTCAGAGACGATCATTCAAGTTGGCATTCTTCCCAACGCTCTGAGACCCGACTCACCTGCCGAAGAGCCAGGGAGAAGAGCTCTGTGACCAAGATTTGCTATTTTCTTTCACCTTTGGCAGATCTTAAATATCACACTTGTTTAAACATTGTATCTGATAATCCTATTTTCTAAATCTGTTTCCATCTTAGGAAAAAATCTTAAGTTTGACTGGGTAAGATGCATGGATGAATATATCAAAAAAGGCTGAAAGAAAATGTAAAACAAAGTCTGAACAAGGCTGAGTAGCAGAAAGGCTTACAGCAGCACAATAACAGCGCTGTTTGAAGAATTTTTACAGCAGTGGTTCTCAACCTTCCTGATGCCGCGACCCTTTAATACAGTTCCTCATGTTGTGGTGACCCCCAACCATAAAATTATTTTCGTTGCTACTTCATCACTATAATGTTGCTACTGTTATGAATTGTCATAAAACATAAATGATGAAGTCTTTTATTGGTGAACATAGTTAGCAGGTACTTGATCCTAAAGAGATTATTAAACCTCAATGGAATATGACTATGGTAAGATAATGTGACATAGCAAGTACACTTGGCCCATACCAATAAAGCTAATTTACTGAATATAAAAAAAAAAAAAAGAAACTCTAAGGCAGGACCGGAGGCCAACTCCAGTTACAGATTCAGTGAGCATTTACTTGATCAGAAAATTAAAGCAATGACAAGTCCTTTGGTCTTCCTCCAAAGACACCATCCCAGGATAGTCCCTCCTTGACCTAAAGAGACCAAATCTATTAACGCTTTAATAACCCCTATCCAAAGTCCTGTCCTCATCCACCCAGAGACCCTCAGAACCCAAGGTGGCCAGGAGTGTGACCTCCCCTCTGCAGATATGGAGCTTAGCTGGGGAATTTAAGTTCCCTGCACTCTGGGAAAAGTTGGTCTTTCAGTTCCATGGACTCCCTCATTGATCTTTCCTTGGAGCCCACCATTAACTGTCTCCTTTGGCCCCCTAGCATCTTGGCCACAGGTTCTGACAACAGAACAGTTGATACAGTCTTGTCAAACCAAAGGAAACAAAAATGAGTGCTGAAATTGCAAACACTAAAGCAACACAAATACGACAAGCCCACAGAATGGCATATCAAATACCGGCATATTTCAATAAAGGTTATTTTAAAGCATTTGGTACTAACAAATGGGTGACATTGGATGTATTTGTGTAGGGAGAAGGAGAAACTTAATGTATTTAAATACACAACTTTTGGCTTAACTAAGCACCAGAGCACATTTTCTCATGCTATATTTAGGCAGTGGGTTTCCATATTTAAGGAACTATGAATTATTGAAAAGCACTTTGCAAAAAGTTGGCAGCAATCCCTGAGCCACAGTCTGAATCAGATTTTCAAACTTCTAATATTTCTTCAGTGTATCCCTCTTTGAAAGGAATGCTCAAGAGAGATCAGAACACTAAGTGGAGTGAGGGTTTTGTCATTAAATAACCAAACCAAGTGAAATGGCAAAATTCAGAAGAAGGCATTTCAGACTAGAAGAGAGAAGACCTGTATTATTCTGATTTCAGCTTTACTACTTCAAAGCCATGAGGCCTTGGATAGCATTAAATCCCTGTGAACCTAATTTTTCTCATAGATAAAGTGGAAAAATCAATGTGTACTATTCTCTGACTATTTGTCAGAATAATTATAAGACATGAATGCGAGTGTGTGTGTGTTTGTGTGTGCATAGAAACTTTGAAGCATCAAACATGTAAAAATAATAACAATGGGGATATTCACAGAACATTGATGACATATTTTCTTCACTTTAACATCATACCTGCTCTCCAGGTGATTTTCAGAAGAGTCCTCTGTGCACATGTGCCTAAAACTAATTATTTCTCTTGCAAACCCTTTCCTGAATTCCAAAAAAGTTTGCTTTTTTGGAAATCTGCCTACATAGTTCCTTTATTAATCTGAATAAATCCATTTCAGTTCTAGATTGAGACTTGCAATGTTTTCTGCTGCACCTAAGAACCTCCAACCTTTTGGCCAAGCAGCTTCTGTCCCTGTAGGTGTCCCCCTAGGTGTCTGAACAACTTCTAGGAAGCAGGTAGTCCTTCCCAACATAACAACTTCCTCCTGGTTTTACCACCAAGCAAGTCTTCCACTTGACACTTGTCCTCTATTTCCTAAGTTGGAAGTTAGATTTAAGCCACTCTGCCTCTCAGCCATTAGGGTGGGCAGGGGAAGGTTCAAACGAAGCTCCCAGGATGGCTGCCTGCAAGTCTCCTTCACCAGATCAGAGATGTGCTTTACAACATATCATTCTTTGCAAATGTCTTCTCCTTCAAAAATCTTCCCTCACCATTCTGGGTTCCCAAACTAAGTGAAGGGGATTTGATTGTTGAAGAACTGGTACTCAAAGCTTCTTTTGTTAAATTCTGCACATGTGTAATTGTCTTCCCTTCTCTTTTGTACCCAACTTCATCATGTTGGTGTCTCGTTCAAGTATCTTATCACAGGTAAAAGTACCAAACAGACTGACCCCTATTGGATAAGGGTATAACATGATGAGCACTATGACATTCACGTGTATACTCTTGTTCCATAGTCATTTTTTTTTTTCCTAAATGAGCACAAAGATTGTGCTACTGAACTCTCAGTGTGAACCTGGCTTTAAAGATCAGGAAGTGTGACTGTCCTAAGATCAGTCAAATTCTCATACCCATCACAGAAGCAACTGTGTATTTATGTCTGGCTATCATGTCCTAAATATAAAACTATCTGATCAATTTGAAAGATGTTAAATAGGACTCAATTTTAAGACCAGAATTTTTTTAAAAAGTGGGTTTTCTTCCTTTGTAAAATTCCCTTTTCCCTCTCCCTTCAAGTCTCTTCACTTATGCATTTCATCAATGCCACTTCTAAAATCAGCCAAATCTGGTCCACAAATAAAGTAAATCATCTAATCAACCCTCCAGATCTTCCTTCCAAATTACAGGAAATACAGGGGACTTAAGAATCAAGAGAGATGCAATCAATAAAATCCAAGTGTGGAAAACTTTATAGGATAAAACACTGGGCTTCTTGAATAACAAAATAGCAAAGATAAAAAGGGAGAGATTGAGGTGAACTATTCGAGTGAAAGAGATTTTAGGAGATATATCAACCAATTGCAAGATATGCCATTTATTTTCTGATTCAAAGAAAGAAAGTGTAAAAACAGGTGAGAGAGTCAGAGAAATTTGAACGTTACTTGATATTTGATAATATTAAGAAAATGTTAATATTTGAAGGGTAGTAATGTTTTCTGTGATTCTGTTTTTTCAAAGCATCGTGTTCTTTAAAGATTAATGTTGATATGCCATGGGTGGATAATATTTGATATTTGCTTCATAATAACACAGTGGTAGGTTAGAATTGGTAGGGTTAGAGAGAAAACAGGATTGTCCCTGATTTGATAATTGTTGAAGTTGGGTCATGGGGCAAAAGAGTTTATTACACTATTCCTCATTTTTTGTAGGCATTTAATTTTTTCCAAAATAACATCTTTTTGAAAGACAGCTGAATAATTTGCTAACCAGATGATTAAATAACATTCAGCATTTCAACTGGCTGTGTTTATGTAATGTAGACCTGGTCAGAATAAGGTATTTTATTTATTCTTTCCTTTATTTACCAAGAGCATAAAAACAAAAAGGCCCAGATGTGTAATGCTAATGAAAGCTCTGTACTATCGACATACCACAGCTACTTGCTTTGTGCTACACTACAAAGTGAGTGAAGAAAATGCATACCATTGTCCTTTGATTTGAGCAGGGAAGGTTCCTTTCTTCTCTGTAAGAGGGGCTAAGAAAAATGCAGCTAATGATCCATCCTTGCTTTGAAGTGTGATGGCTTTGCTCTTGCTATTCAAGTGCCTGTGGGAAAGTGTGATGAGTCCTACATGCTATGGAGAGATAGACTACAGCTAGAATTTATTAGAATGCCATCTGAGCAACTGAAAGAGAGCAGAGACTGGGAAGGGATATGAAGAGGATCCCAACAGTTTTCGTAGCATTTTAGGTCTTTGAAAAAGTCTGATAGAATGAAATTTTAGCATTGTTTGTTCTCATTGACAGGTATATAGGTATTTGTGACATTTTTTCCCATTTTACTTTTATGTTTGAATATAGTATAAAAATATATAAGGTTTTTCTGAATTTGCTTTTACATGTAACTTGAGAAAGAGAACAGTAAATAAAATCAGTATAATTTTGTACTTGGGAATCCAGGGACAGACTTTTACATGTATTGTGACTGACAATACCACAGAGATGTCTATTTCTCTCACTCCTTTCATACCACCCACAGTTATCAGCTACACTACCTGGGAGGGAAAAAAAACAAAGGTGTAAATCAGATGAATAAGTATCATGTCTTAAAATGCAAACACTGTTGAAGAGTAACGACATAAACTGGCACTCAACTCTTTGTGTAATAAGATGTATTCTTTCTGTGGTCTACCTCATTCATTCCAAACATGGGGACTCTTGACTTTTAAGGGACCACAGAGTCATTCCATAAATCCATATATTCACTAAAAATTGCATGTAGACTGAATAGTATGTTTCACATACATATGTGCTACCATATTTCAACTATATATAGATAGTGTTGAAATAAATAGAATATGAATTTGTTTAAAACCTAATGGAACCCAAAATGTTTGGTCATTATATATGTATTTTCTTAATCAATGAATTAATAAAATATGACACCCATCAAGAAGATATCAAATCATCTGGGAGGACTGAAATTCCTTTTGTTGGTCACATAATATTTCATGATGTGAGGTGCTACAATTTAGTCAGCTACTTCCATATTAATAAGCTTTATCTTTGGCTACTTAGCCAAAGTGCCTTTGGCTACTACAAACATTCTGTGACATATAACCTTACAAACAGGCACTTTTGTTTCTATGATTTAGAGTCCCAGGAGAAAAATTTCTAAGTTGAAGTGCATTTTAGGTTTTAATAGATGTTGGTATGTTGCCTTCTAAAAAAGCTATAAAGTTTTTCAATTCCACAATGTACAAGAGAAACTTTGTCCTTTATCCCCACCAGCAATAGGTCTTATAGCTCTTTTTAATGTTACCAAATCAATAAATGTAAAATATTTCATTTTAATTTCCCTTACTACTCATAAATTAGAGCATCTTTTCATGTGTTTCTTGACCATGTGTTTGTTTTTCTGTGAATATTTTTAAATTTTTAATTCAAATCCATTTTGCTTTTCCTACTGTATTGTGTTTTTTTCTTATCACTCTATAAGAAATCTATATATTACAGAAATTTCCCCATAACTTATATTGTTGACTATTTCAAGTCACTCTCTATCATACTCATCTTTTTTATTTTCTCCATAGCAATTACCACTATTATTTTGCTAGCTGTTTCTTCACTGTCTCCTTCAATAGAACAAATGTTCCATGAAAACAAACTTCTTTCCTCTTCTATACCTCCACCACCTATGACAGTGCAGAACACATTACCAGTATAGGCCCTCAACAATATTTGAATAAATAAATAAATAGTGGATAAGTTATTATTTATGTAGCATGTTTGAATCAAGATAATAGTGATAAATGTCATAATTCTGACAACCATATATCCCTCATTTTCTAGAACCATTTTGATTTTCTGTTCCCTTAATTATACTTGTACTTGTCAGAATGTGTCTAGGGTTTGACTCATACATATATGTATAAAGTATGTGTAAACATAGATGAGAAAATAATGAATAATTTTTGAGGGATGGTTAGGAATGGGAAAAACACTAATAGTGATAAGAGGATTTGCCATATAAGGTGGGAGGTGCCCTAGCCAGTGTGGCTCAGTTGGTTGGGTGTCATCCTGTGCACCGAAAGGTTGGCGGTTCAATCCTTGGTCAGAGAACATACCGGGTTGCAACTCAACCTCTGGTAGGTGGCATACAGGAGGCAGCTGATTGATGTTCTGCTCTCACATCAATGTTTCTCTCTCTCCTTCTCCCTTCTTCTCCCCTGCCCCCCCAAAAATCAATAAAAATATTTAAAAGAAAAAATCAAAGAGGAAGGCAGATAAAACAGCTTGATCAAGGACACAGAAGTAGGAAATCAAGAGGCATTTATGGGTAAGCAATCTCGTGAAATTTAATAATGTAATGTGAATTTGGAATAGAGATAAGAGTGAAATGAATTGTGAATAGAGAGTTAGGTGGTGACTAGGTTGTAGAAAACTTACATGTTAAACTAAGTCATTTATGCATTTTCCTCTAGAAAATGTGGAGTCATCAAAAGTTTTTCCGTAGCATAGTGACATAATCAAATTTATGATATAGGAAGAACACTCTGGTGGCAATGCTATGAATTAATTAGAAGGGGAATTTTTTATTAATAATGGTTCTTCTTATAGTTCTAAAATAACTTGTGCCAAACTAGTCCAAGTATATTTTATGGACAGCATTTTTAATAGAAGTAGCAAAGTCAGCACACATTTCCCAAATCAGATGACAGAATACATGCTCTAAATTTTATCTATTAGCTTCTACTACCCAAAATTTTTATGCTAAAGAATAAAAATCATGAGTTGCATTAACTTTCTCAATAAAGTGGCTGATTAAATTGACTGAGTTATATTCATTTTCTGCCAAACTATATCAGCCTCCTCTTCTAATCCAATATTTCTGAAATGCTTCTGAGGAATTTTGTGTGCCAAATACTGTGCTTGACTTATAGCCAGTAACAAATTTAAGATTAATTGGTTAGATTAATATTAGAAATATCATTACCAAGTCTTAGCCTGTCACCTTCCCTAGTTATGGTAAATGTATCTGCAAGTTAAAGTTATGTCTTTATTGGAACAGAAAAAGGAGGTCTTTGTCTTCTTCTTTTGTTAGTTTAATAAATTTCAAAGAATACTATTTGGCATGAATTTTCCAATCTGGACTAGATATTGATCTACTAAAGTGGATAATTGGCACAACTCCCTTTGGGCAGGTAGTAGTTCTGTCTGCAACTATCATTTCATTCTCCTTGGATGATTAAAGAATGGCTCCTCTGACAAAGTGAGCCATACTTTATTGAGAGAGTGTAGTACAGTTAAAAGGACATGACTTTGGAGTCATGGAGTCCTAAATTTAAATCCCTACTTACTAGTTGAACAATATTCATTCAATACATGGTTGAGATCTACTTTATATCAATTATCGGTCTAGACACTAGAGATTGAAAACTCTACCAGTAAGAAGCCAGAAGTTTACTAAGAGAGATAGATAAGGAAATCAACATTGCTTAAATAGAGTAATTAACTAGGAACAAGCAGGGCATGAACAAAAAGGTAATCAGAGAAGGTATCTAAATGAAAAGGTAACCCGGACCAGAGGAATATGAAGAACAAAAGTTTAAAGACATACCTAGGGATGGCATATTTGCTCACCCTAAAACAGTGAAGTTTGGCTTATTTACATATAAACTTCTGTGAGAAAACTTGTCAGACTTTACCACTGTAATTCCCATCACCTAAGATAGGACCCGACACATACCTGGAACACCGTAAGTATTTGGTAAAAAAAATATAGGTAAAAGATATGTTGGAAAGTAATAAGAGATAAAGCTAATACACACACACACACACACACACACACAAAGGATATCTTAAGGTTGGGTACAAACAATTTTCTGACTCCAAGATTAGATTTTCTTATTTTTATTCTGATCTGATTATTTTCCAACCTTAACTGAGAATTCAATTAATCTGAATTCTGGATCACCTGTTAAAAATGTGGATTCCAGTCTTCTTCTCATAACTGAATCCAAATCTCTAGGAAAGAATCCTGGAAATACTTACTTTAGCTAGTATTCATTTTATTAAGAGTGTGATTCCAATTACTAAGAGTGTGAGGAAATTGGGAGAGGCAAAAGAGTATAAGGGCCTGAAAAAAGACACTAGGACTAATAGAAAAAACTAGGTAAAAAAATGCACACACACACACACACACACACACACACACTAGAGGCCCAATGCATGAAATTCGTGAAAGAGTAGGCCTTCACAGCCACAGAGGCTGCCTCGATCCCAAGGCTGCAGCCCCGTCTTCATCGGAAAGGTCATCCGGAAGGACATCTGGTCTAATTAGTATATTAAGCTTTTATTATTATAGATGCTAACTAGGTTGATCTGTCAGGAACCTAGTGGTCATTTGAGATTAATAACCAGATAGGCATGTAAGTTTCTGACTTAGGTTCCTGGCTTAAATTGTTATCAAGAAATACAGTAAAGAATGCCAAAAGAAAAACTGGTTTGGAAGAAAAGAAATTTCAGACAAGTTAAATTTGAAGTGCTCATTGTAAAACCAGGGGTTAGGTCTAGAAAATAAGGAAGAAATGGAACAGGCTCTTAAGAGAAGAGTCTGAGGTTGAGTTATACAGCAGGAGATATCAGCATTTGAAAGATGTAATGTCTTAATCTGTTCAGATTGTCTCAAAAAATCATGCCATGGAATTCTGTCATATGATATGGCTCCAATGGTTCACTGGCAAATGTTTATCAACTGGCTTCAAGGGGGGTAGGGATGGGAGGAATGTATAGTAATCGTCAAATTTTTATGTTGGCAAAACCCCCACCATGGCAGATTCCAAGCTACCACACACATCACTTAACAGGAGATTGGGAAGAGATATGCCATTGGCTCTCACCAGCCAGGAGAAGCCGTCTCCAGCACACCACTGCATGCTCCCCTTTTGCCCTCCAGATATTACTTACAATTTCCTTTGGGCCACTCTCCCTAATAAGTAATGAGCAAAAAATGTCCCATTGTAGCAATAAACACAATGCAATTTTTTAAAAATTTAAGCTCAGTACATTCAAAGAAAGTAATTTCTTCCCAAACTCCCCATCTGTTCTTCACAACCCTCACTAGGTTGCCGCACTCTGCTCCATGCCAGCTGGCATTCCAGAACAGCAAGGTAAAATCATTCCTCACTGTCCAGATGTACCATAATTCAGTCCGACCTGGCTCCTCTTTAACCCTTTGGCCTCTGTAACTTCCAGCAAAGGAATTAGCTTAAGTAGTCATTCTAGATCCTCTGCTTTAGGGCCCAAGCTCCAGGCTGGTTGGAGTCTCATGGCTAGCTGCTAGCTAGACTGGCAATTTCTCACACCTCCTGCATTCACATTTGCATCTTTATTCTGTTGAGAAAGTTTCACATCATTTATTTCCCTCCTACTATGCTGTCTGGTAAAGAAGCCTTTTTAATCACTTCCTGAAGGATGGGAGAGGAGATTGGGATGAGACAAGGGTTCATAATTGTCTTTGCTTCTAATTAGTTCATGCTTATACTAGTACAGACACTGCAACTGGTGTTACCTGGCAGGATAGTCACAATAAGTGATGTCTATCACACTCTCATATCGCACTGTCTTCACACTGTTCATCTTTAGGACACAGCTGACAAATTACGATGTGACCCTACCCTATCGTTTTACCCTGACTTGGGTGCTTGTTGTGTGACAGATTCTAATTTTCTTTCATCATTTCAAAGATGACATTTCTTCTCTTTAAATCTGACTTGCAGCATTTCTTTCAAGATATCAGCTGACAGACTAATTAATGATTCTTTTAAAGTGTCACTTTTTTTCTCAACTCCTATAAGTTTTTCACTTTGTCATTGTTTCATTGGCATTATTATGATGTTCCCCTGTGGTTTTCTTAGTATTAGAAATTTCTTGATTGTGGTTCAAAGTATGTCTTGAACCTATGGCTTAATTCTTCCATTAGTTTTGGGAAGTTCTCAGCCATGATTTCTTCAAATTGCTTCTATCCCATTCTTTTCCTCCTCACATATGGCTCTAATTATACTTATGTCAGGCTGTTTTACTGTCCCATGTATGGCTTTTTGGAATTTTCTGTTTCTTTTTTCTATACTTTAGCCTGGATGTTTTTCTTCTGACCTTTTTTCCAGTTTATTAACTCAATATTTAACCATATCTAGTTTGACATTAAACTCATCTATTAAGTCTTTAGCTTCTGTTATAGTAGTTTTCAATTATAAACAATCAGTTTATTTTTATTGATTTCTATTCTCTGCTGAAATTCTCCATTTTGTCATCTATATTCTTGAGTGTATTAACTGGGTTGTTTTAACATCCATATCTAATAACTCTAATAACTGGATCACAGTGGGTCTGTTTACATTATGTTTTTATTTTAGTCATCTCTTGGTTTTCTAAATAATTTTTTCTTTATTGATTAAGGTATTACATATGTGTCCTTATTCCCCTTTTGCCCCCCACAACCTCCTCACCCCCCTGGTGTCTGTGTCCATTGTTTAGCCTTACATGCATGCATACAAATCTGTTGGTTGATCTCTCCTCCTTACCCCCACCCTCCTCTACTTCCTTCTGAGGTTTGATGGTCTGATCGATGCTTCTCTGTCTCTAGATCTGTTTTTGTTCATCAGTTTATGTTGTTCATTAAATTCCACAAATGAGTGAGATCCTGTGATTCATTTTTAGTTTTTTGAGGAAACTCCATACTGTTCTCCACAGTGGCTGCACCAGTCTGCATTCCCACCAGCAGTGTACAAGGGTTCCTTTTTCTCCGCATCCTCGCCACCACTTGTCATTTGTTGAATTGTTGATGAAAGCCATTCTGACAGGTGTGATGTGGTACCTCATTGTTGTTTTGATTTGCATCTCTCGGATGATTAGTGACTGAGAATGTTTTCATATGTCTCTTGGCCTTCCTTATGTCCTCTTTCGAAAAGTATCTATTTAGATCCGTTGCCCATTTTTTGATTGCGTTGGTTATCTTTCTTTTGTTAAGCTGTCTGAGTTCCCTGTAAATGTTGGAGATTAAACCCTTATCAGTGGTAACATTGGTAAATATATTCTCCCATGTAGTGGGCTTTCTTGTTGTTTTGTTGATAGGTTTCTTTTGCTGTACAGAAGCTTAATTTAATGTAGTCCCATTTGTTTATTTTCTCTTTAGTTTCCATTGCCCTAGGAGCTGTATTAGTGAAGATGTTATTTCAGCATATGTCTGAGATTTTGCTGCCTGTGGATTCCTCTTAGATTTTATGGTTTCCCATCTTACATTTAAGGCCTCTATCTATTTTGAGTTTATTTTTGTGTATGGTGTAAGTTGGTGGTCTAGTTTCTTTTTTCTTTTTTTGCATGTATCCGTCCAATTTTCCCAACACCATTTATTGAAGAGACTGTCTTGCCTCCATTGTATGCTCTTGCCTCCTTTGTCAAATATTAATTGAGCATAGTGGTTTGGGTCGATTTCTGGATTCTCTATTCTATTCCAATGATCTATATGTCTGTTCTTGTGCCAGTACCAGGCAGTTTTGAGAACAGTGGCTTTGTAATACAGCTTGATATCTGCTATTGAGATCCCTCCTAGTTTGTTCTTCTTTCTCAGGATTGCTGCAGCTATTCGGGGTCTTTTTTTTATTCCAGATGAATTTTTGGAGAGTTCGTTCTAGGTCTGTGAAATATGCCGTTGGTATTTTAATGGGGAGTACATTGAATCTAGAGATAGCTTTGGATAGTATGGACATTTTATTGAATGGGCATTAGTATCTACATTTTGTTGAATGGCTTTGAGTTATTTAAAAAAAAAAGGTAGAAGTTGTAGAGGGTGCTATCTTCTTCCATAAGGATTTATGTTAATTTTGAGCAAAAAGTTAAAGCACAAGTTATTCATCTTAATCAGATCAGAAATTGAAGTATTCAAGGCTGAATTTCTGTCTTTGAAATGTCTTATCTGCTGTGGGTTCTCCGTTACTCCTAGGTTGCAGACCTTCAGGAGTTTTAACTGAAAGTCTGATATGTTTACAAGGGCCCTGAACTCTAAGTAACATCTCCTCAGCATTATGAGACCGTAAAAAGTATCTGCTTAGCTTCATGGTCTCTCAATCCTTGACCTCTTATGAATAGACATATGCTTTGGTGGGAAAAATCAGTATATAATATTGAACTCAGGTAACTTGAGGGAAGCTCTAACCAGCTTCTTTGCCTTTTTGCCTACCAGTCCCTACAGAGCTTCTTAGCTTTTTACACCATGCAGTTATGAATCAACCAATATGGAATAATGGCATAAAATTTTGAACTTACCCTCAGTAAATTCTTTCCTTTCTGAGATTTCAACCACCCAAGTCCTGGATGCATGCATAGCTCTCTGATGACTTCAAATTGATTTTCTTCTGTTTTATCTGGTTTCCCAGTTGTTCTTTGAAGAAGGGTTGTCAAAGAACAACTAGCTATCATAGCCAGTAGTAGAAGTCCAAGAAAGCACTTGCTCTTTTCTATGAACTGAAGTATGAGAGATGAATCCAAGGCTACATTAAGGCCTGTGGACTGAGCGACTGGAAGGACTGACTGTAATTTATAGATATGGTAAAGGCACATGAAAGGAAGGCTTGGCAGGGGAATGTCAGGAGTAAATTCTGATATGGCTGCTAAAAAATAAAGAGGAGGTTCCAGTAAACATTTTCAAATATGAGTCTGGAGTTCAGAGCAGACGTACAGTCAGTCTGGAAATATAAATTTTGAAACCATGAGTATGTGGATGGAACTTAAAACCAAGATAGTAAGTGAGGTCACCAAACACTCCCTACAGTATAAATAGAAAAGGGAAAACGGTCTAAAGAGTAAGTGGGGACACATCTAAGATTTATGTAGATGTCAGGGAGATGAGGAAAAATTAGCTAAGGAAAATCAGAACTTGAAAGATTAAAGAAAACCTGGGTGAATGAGATGTCCTAAAATCCAAATGGAGGAGCTATTCCCAGGAAAAGATAGTAAATTGTGCATCAAATACTACTAAAAGACCAAATAAGGGGACTGAAAGGGAACCACTGGGTGGGTTAGCAACAGAGAGTCACTGGTGACATTATAAGAGTGATTTCAGTGAAGAAGTGGGAGTAAAAGTATGACTGCAATGGGTTTAAAACAAAATGGAAGGAGGATTTCTTTTTCTATCCCAAGTCAAGTTACATTAGAAAATTAGTTCCTGGTGCCAATTTTATTGAGGTTTCCAGAAAAATATCCCATCTAAAATTCATCTAATTTCTTGGAACCGATTGATATAATTCATGTATTCTCAAATCACTAATTCTTTAAGCATAGCTCCTTTAATGTTATCTTCAAGATCTATCTTTGACTAACGATCTTTGCCCTAAAATAATTAACAATCAGATATATGATGTAAAGATTTTGTATGGGCTCCACAATGATGAAAAAAAGGTACCTTCTAACACATATACTATAACAAATGCTTGTCTCATGGGGCTCTTCGACAGTTGCCTCTATTTTCTCAATGCAGGACTTGCAACATTTCAGAACTATTCCTGCCAAAATTCAAAAATCTATATATATAAAATCCTAATATGCAAATAGACTGGACAGCAGAACAACCAAACAATGGGTCCCTATGACGTGCACTGAACACCATGGGGTGCACATGGAACATGGTGGGCATCGACCACGGTGAGATAGTGGAGCAGGTGAGCAAGGGCACCAGACCAAGGCAGGGCACCAGATGCTGTCATTGGGGCAAGCCTCTGGTGATTACTGAAAATTCTTTGCTCCCACGCATCGTGGTCCCACCTGGCACTTGCGCCTGCTGCCAGTGCCGGCCCTGCTTGCACCCACTGCCAGTGTTGGAGCCACCATTCACACTTGCTGCTGGTGCCTGGCGCCGGGCCAAATTGCTCAGCACCATCAGTGGTTGCGAGTGGCAGCTGCCAGCCCCAATTGCCCCTCAGGGCTTCTCCATCTCCCCTGCTCTCCTGAGGGCAATCGGGGCTACCCGACGCCCTCGCATCTGCTGCCAGTGCCCAGAGCCGGTCCCAATCGCTCAGTGCCATCAGTGGTTGCAAGTGGGGGCTGCCACTCAGGGCTTCTCCATCTCCCCTGCTCCTGAGGGCAATCGGGGCTACCCGACGCCACTCGCATCTGCTGCCAGTGCCCGCAGCCGGTCCCAATCGCTCAGTGCCATCAGCGGTTGCAAGTGGGGGCTGCCAGCCCCAATTGTCCCTGAGGGCTTCTCCACCTCCCCCTGCTCCTGAGGGGCAATCAGGGCAGCAGCCACTGCTCATACCCACTGACAGTGCTAGCCCCAATCGCTCATGCCATCAGCAGATACGAGCAAGGCCAGCGCCATCAGCATGTGGGAGGGGTGGCGGTGGGAGTGGGGCTGCAGGCAGACAGGCGACCAAGAGCATGGTGGGAGGGGCCATGAAGGGGCACAGAGGATGGGCCGAGACTCACCCCTGTGCCCATCGTAGCCTCGCAGCTGACAGTTCCTTTAAAGGTGCACAAATTCGTGCACTGGGTCCCTGTACCCCTATAAGACTAGTACGCCCTAAAGAAACAAACACACAAATATACAAAGACACACACACACACACACACATACACACACAAGCGCACATACACCCAACTATTAATAGTCACTTCTCAAGCTACAATATTTACTTTAAACCAACTTCAGAGTCCAGGCCCTCACAAAAAGAACTCCTATGAACCTTGGAAAGGGAGGGGCATTCTTGATAATCCACAATTTTGACAGGTATTTCTTTCCTTCTTTCTCTTCACAATATTTAATTTCTCAAAAATGCTGAATTAAGAGTGGTCCACCACTAAGATAAAACTCCCAAAACACCACCAGCATTAATCTTCCTTTTAAACATGCGACTCAGTATTTGAACCCATTCAGGGTTTGAAGTTATTCTGGAGATCCGATTGAGAAACTGTGTTCTTTCATCTCTAACAATAAAAAATGACATTTAAAGTGGTCACTCTGTATCATCACAGAATATGGTGTGGTGTATTATTCAGGATATGCTACCTTCAAGAACAAATACCCCCAAAATCACAGTGACCAAATATTATCATAGTGTTTTCTTGCTAATATAAATTTCAAAGTCTAATTCCCGGTCCTGAGATGCTTTTCTCCAAGAAGCACCTCAGGAATGCAGGATGCTTCCCATTTTGTGACTTCAAGGTAGCCCTGACACCTTCAACCAGCAGATAAAAGAAAGAGAGAATGGGGTTTTGCACGAAGAGTTTTGTGGCCAGTCCCAGAAATAGCATGTATCACTCCTCCAACATATCATTGACCAAATGTCGGTCCCATTATTTTCATCTAACTTCAAGGGAAATGGAGAACTGCATTGTTCTCATGTGCTCAAGAAGAGGAAATGTGATTCTTGAGAATTCAGTCAGTTAGTCTCTGCCATAGACTTTCTTCTGGCCATCAGATTTTCAGCTCACTCTTCCTCCTACATGCAAAGTACATTCACCCCCTCACCAGTGAGGACAACCCAAAGTCACACCCAATCATTACATCTAGCTCAGATTCAGGATCTCCACACACTGCTCAGTCCTTCCATTAGGGATGGATAGAGTTCCTTGTGTTCTGATGACCTATGAATTAAACGGTAGGCTATCTGCCCCCCATCATCACACACACAGCAAATACACAATGGTGGAACAGAGGCATGATAACAGTAATAAATGCTCCCATTTATAGAGGGAACAAGTGAAAAAAAGTGTAAAAGGCAATGGTCTACAGAATACTAACGGCCCTTTGGGTAGAAAATGAAAAGAACCCTAAAACAGAGGCAGTAAAAAGTGTTTGATAAGGTTTTTCCAATGTTCTCCAAGAGGAATAACTAGTCCATCCTCCTCTGCAGTCTTGGCTCCACCCTCTATGAGTTCCACTTTGTCCACTGTTCTCTTTGTCCACATGTGAAGTGGGAGCAACAAAGTATGCCCTCGGGGAGCCTTGCAAGTCAGCCTCATGCATATGGGAGTTGGGAGTCCCAGTGAGGTCTGAAGTGGTCAAAATTGTTTTGTTTGTGTGTGTTTGTTTAGTTGTGGTTTATTTGAAAATAAAAATTCCTCCAAAACTTAATAGGCTTTTGATCAATTTGCTCCCGGCCGTTATATGTGCCAGAAACCACATTGAAAGATCTTTCCTAGACATAATTCTCAAATACTTTTTATCTCTCTGCTTCCTTGCCACCATACTAATCTCTCTCAGTTTAATAATAGCTAACTTGAGGCTCTAACTTTAAATGGGGAATCCTTTCCTCAAACTGATCTTTTCTGTGAATCACTTTAACACACTGAAATGATTTCCTGGGCTATTAGTGCTTAATAGGTTTTTCTGTGTATTTTTTTTTAATTTCCATTTCTCTCATTTAGATTCTACAAACAGCAGACTTTTTCTTTTAACAGCTGACTTTTTCACCTCTGCAAAACTAAATTTTCTGATTCCCTTTATTCCCTTGCAAACAAGCCATTTCTCTCTCGAGCTTTTTCTTGGCCAACACAACCAATAAAAACCACACACCACTAGAGTTATGTTTCTCATTTCTTCCCTCAGAGTTCAGTTTCAATAGGCACGTGTTCTACCTTCCAAGTGTTCACAGGAGAAAGTTTACCCAATGTCTTGCCACTGCATAACAAGATTAGCATTTTTCCAGCTGCCAGTTTTTGTTTCTTTACTGGCCATAGCCAATTGCTAAGCTAATAACAATACTTCAAATTTTTGTTATGAAAGAACCCCATTTTAAAATATAAACATCTGTATTTGAATAGTCCACTGCCATAGCAAACAGCCCAAAATCTTATTGGTTTTATGCAACAAAAATATTTTTCAGTCAAATCCAATGCAAATATTCCTAGTTTGGTGATTCTCTTGAGTGGTAATCTGGCAAACTGTGATTTAGTAAACTAAGTGATTCTACTTTATGGCGTTGCCATTTTACAAGGTAATCCTAGAGAATAACCCAGTCAGCAGATGGGAGAGGTGAGAGGATGTAACTCACATTATTTATAACCATGCCTAGAACTGATATACATAAATTCTGTACACATTTTTTTTTCTAGAATTCAATCACATAGCCCCAACCTAATGGCAAAATTTGGAATAGAGATTATCATCCAGTCTGAGTGACAAGGGGAGAAGATAAAAGGCAAATACAAGAAGCACATTTGTGTAAAGGGTAGTAATAAAAAAGAGCTGGCAGACACCCAACATTTGCCAGGCCTGGGGCCAAGAGTACACAAACAAAGGCCCATATTCTACATATTTAATACTTAAAAGTTGTAAATTAAGCCAACACAATGTTAAATAAAATACACTTTATCCTCCTATCTTGAAAAATATATTAGCATAACATTCTGGAATGCCAGGTTGAATTCCACGCCAGAAGGTGGTGCCTTTGAGAGGAACTGGCCCCTGGTACCCATCTTCCTCCTTCTCCCACCCTGGATTCATTTTATACCATAAGGGGCCTCTCAAGCATACAGGGAGATATCCCAGTGTGCACATTTGACCTTGTCCACACCACCTCAGCAAAGAGCCACCTCTGGGTCCATCAAGAGGATGATCCAGGGCAACAGGTATATATTGGAAGTCAGCTTGTGCTGTTTAAAAGGAAATTCCTGGGTCCTGAGTATCCAGAATATGGTCTAGGTGGAAGAGGAACATGGATTCTGGCTGAGCACATCCGCTAGGCCCCACAGAATCCTCACATTGTGGGCAAGGGCATAGCCATAGGAAGCCCAGAGCAGGACTCTCTGAAGAATCTGACTGAAATCTTTGAGTCTCCATCTAACCATAAAGAAGTAACAGATCAAATTTATTCCACTGCTTCCACTATAAGACTTGAATTACAAATAATGCTCAAGGAAGTTCTGCAGTCACAGGGAAATGATACCAGATGATAATTAAAAACTACACAAAGAAATAAAGATTGCCAGAATAATAGCTATGTGGGCAAATATAAGATAGGTCTCATTTTTAATCTCTTTGAAATATAATTGACTATTTAAATACATATCACAAAAACTCTAAGCTACAAAAAGCTAGAGTGGCTACATTAATATCAGACAAAGATTTCAAAACAAAAAATTGTCAGGAATTAGGAGAAATATCTATATAATAAAAACCTAAGCGACCATTACAGCAGAACGACCAGAATGACCGTTTGCTATGATGTGCACTGGCCACCAAGGGGCAGACACTCAATGCAGGAGCTGCCCCCTGGTAGTCAGTGCACTCCCACAGGGGGAGCACTGCTCAGCCAAAAGCCGGGCTTACGTCTGGTTAGTGCAGTGGCGGTGGCAGGAGCCTCTCCCACCTCCACAGCAGCACTAAGGAGCAGTGAGCCAAGCGGTAAGTAGCAAGGGATCCCGGATTGCGAAAGGGATGTCCATCTTCTGGCTTAAACCCAATCCCCCTAAGCTGGCAGGCAGACAATCCCCAAGGGGTCCCGGACTGCCAGAGGGCGCAGGCCATGCTGAGGGGGCTCCCTGCACACCCCCACCGCCCGCCCAGTGCACAAATTTTGTCCACTGGGCCTCTAGCTTTATAATAATAAAGGCACTAGTTCACCCAAAGGACATAACAATCCTGAATTTTACGAGTATGCTCCTAATAACAGAGTTTCAAATACATAACACAAAATTGGTAGAACTAAAAGAAAGAAATTAATAATACAACTGAAAGGGGAAATAAACTGTCACAATTACAGTAGCGGATTGTGACACTCTTCTACCAGTAATTGATAGACAAAGATAGAAAATCAGCAATACTATAAAACACTTGAATAATCGTCTCAACCATCTTGACCTAGTTGACCTTTCTAAAACACTCCACACAGCAACAGAAAACACAGTCTTTTCCAGTGAACATAAAACATTTGCCAAAGGGGGATAAAAACCCATATGCTAGGTCATAAAACAGGTCTCAAAGGGATTAAAATGCTACAAAGTATGTTCTCTGAGCATAACAGAATTAAACTAAAAACCACTAGCAAAAAAAAAAAATACCTGGAAAATCCTCAAATAACAAAGAAATTAAACACAATATCTCTAAATAATGCATGAATCAAGAAAAAAATCATTGGTGAACACACACTATATTATAAAAATGATGTATTATAGAACTATACACCTGAAACCTATATAATTTTATTAATCAGTTTCACTCCAATAAATTCAATAAAGTAGAAAAAAAAAGAAGATAGGAAAAAATGGGGCAAGAGGAGGTAAACTTGTATTTATTTTCAAATGAAATGATTGTATACCTAAAAGCCCAAGAGAAAAAAAACTATACACTAATAAAATAATTCAGTGAAATGGCTGAGCACAACACTAATGTATAGTAATTAATACATAAACAACAATTATTTAGGATATAAATAATAGGAAAACTTATTAGATTCTATTCTAACAACAGAAACAATAAAGGTAACAAAAATATGCAAAATCTATGTGAAGGAAATATATAAAATAAACAAAACTTGAAAAAGAATAAAAGTATGCCATGTTCTTTGATAAAAAGACTTAGCATAATAGGAATGTGAAAATAAAGCCTTATAAGTTTAAGACCACTAACATGGACTTCCGTTACTGGCAACCAAATAAAATTGATAAGAGAAAAAAAGAAAAAAGAAAAAAATCACAAGAGAAATTTGAAAATATTTCAAACTGAATAAAAATGCAAATGCATGCAAATTTATGAGCTACAGCTAACTCAACGCTTATAGAGAATTTTTAGTATTAATTGTTGACAATAGAAAGAATATGTGTCAGATCAATGATCTAAGATTCCATTTAAAAAACTAGAAAAAGATAGTACAATGAAACAGAAGTGAGGCCAGAAATAAGCCCATATATTTTTGGTCCTTTGATTTTTGACAAAGTGCCAAGGTTAATTCATTTTGGAAAGGACAGACTTCCCACCAGATGGAGCTGGAACAATTGGCTATCCATATATCATTAAAAAGAAGAAGTTAACCATGATCCTGAACTCACACTGAAATGAATCATAGACCTTAATCTTACACCTAAAACTAGAAAAATTCTAGAAAAAAAAAATGTGGAAGAAAATCTTTATATCTAGATTGCTTAAGATTTCCTACAAATCAATAAAACAATGAAAACCCAGTTTTTTAAATGGACGAAAGATTTGAACAGACACATTATCAAAGAATGACGAATATGCACTGAAAGGGTGCTCAACTTCACCAGTTATCAGGGAAATGCACATTGAAACCACAAAGAATAACCATTACACACCCACCAGAATGTGCAAAGTTAAAAAGACTTGAGTACTGAGTGCTGGAAAGATTGTGGAGAGATGGGAACTATAATCACAGATTGCTTGGAAATGTAAAATGGTACTATCGCCTTGGAAAAAATTAAGCTTCCACTCACCTTAAGATCCAAATATCCTACTTTTAGATAGTTACTCCAGAAAAATAAAAGCCTATGTCCACACAAGGACTTGTATTCAAATTTTTATAGCAGTGTTATTCATAATAGCTCAAAACTGTAAACAACACAAATGTCTGCCTGGTGTTTGGATAATAACTGTAAACTAGTAAAAAAGAACAAACTACTGATATGGAACAGAAGAGGTTAATCTCAAAACTGTCATGCTGAGTGATGGAAGACAGGCACAAAAGACCAAATGCTGTATACTTTCCATTTATACACAATTTTAGAAAAGACAAAACTATAATATCAGAAGGAAGGTTCATGGTTGCCAAGGCCCAAGAGTAGGGGGAGAAGACTGATTGCAAAGTGGCACAAAGACATTTTTAGGGTGATGGAAGTGTCCTCTTTCATGATTATGGTAATGGTTACATAACTATCAGCCAAGCATTATCAAACTGAACTCTGATAATTAATGAATCTATTTACATATCGTATATATCAATATAGCTTATTTTTTTAATGTGAAGGTGAGGATGCACTTGCATGTGTCTAAGAGCAGGAGTTACAAACAAAAACTTAATAAACAAAACTACAAAGTTATAATTTATAAGGCCATCCAGATTAACAAGGACAGACCTTGGTCAGTGTGTTAACAGAAGTCTAGGATTAACAACCACCACCACCCACCACCAACATCTAACATTTAATGAGGATTTCTACTATATTCCTAATACAGCTGGTCAGGTACAGACATGAGAAGAGACAGAGAGAGGCTCAGAAAAACAAAGTTTGATATGCTCACAAGTCCAAGAGGCAGGAGACATAGCACACTACCCGTGCCACATGGGAAAACACCAGGGAAGTCCCGAGGCAGAGTCAGGAAAGGGGAGCACCTGGGCATGGCCTTTATTGGGGTTTGTGCAGGAAGGACAAAGCAGGGCAAGTAAACAGTTTCGGAGTGGCTTGTTTGAATCATTTCAACGGCCTTTGGGCTAAAGGGATGGAATCTAGTTGCTGGGTCCCTGGCTTTGGGTTAATTGAGATAGAGAACTAGCGCCTCCTAGGGTGCAAAGGTCAGATGGAGAAGATAGGGCTCTGGATTGGTTAGTTTACAGGTCAAGACATGATCCCAGCTGGGCGCTCAGTTCTAAGAACTCGCTACCTTAGGGAAGGGCAGCCTCCCCGCAGCCAGAGGAGTTCTTGTGTGTTTTTTAAGGTGCCAAAATAGCATAATAGGCAGAAAATTTATATTTGCGCATGAATATGTATGCGTATTTAAACATACAATTTCCTATGTACCACAAACACTTCTAATCTTTTTGAATTGTCTTCTTTACATTTATCTTTATTGTTGTAAGTATTACAAATGTCCCCTTTTTCCCCACTGACCCCCTCCACCCCACACCGTTTTTTAAGGTGCCAAAATAGCATAATAGGCAGAAAATTTATATTTGCGCATGAATATGTATGCGTATTTAAACATACAATTTCCTATGTACCACAAACACTTCTAATCTTTTTGAATTGTCTTCTTTACATTTATCTTTATTGTTGTAAGTATTACAAATGTCCCCTTTTTCCCCACTGATCCCCTCCATCCCACACTCTCTATCACCCCCCCGCAGGCCTTCACTGCACTATTGTATGTTATGCATGGGCTATGCATATCCTATATAATAAAGAGCTAATATGCTAATGGTCATGACACCCTCACACCATAACAACCGACCAGCAGGGGGCTGCGTGCGTGCCAGGCAGGTGCAGGTGGGAGGGGCTGTGACGCTGCGTTCCCAGCTGGTGCTGGGTGGGGACGCAGTGTCACGTCCCTGGCCAGCACTAGGCAGGGACTTGATGCTGCATCCCCGCCCCCACCGGCAGGGCTTGACGGGGGTGGGGCCAGCCGGGTCTGGGTCTTGCCCAATGAGGATGGGGCCGGCCAGGTCTGGGCCTCTTCCTTTTTAGTGTGCATGAATTTCATGCACCAGGCCACTAGTATTCATATAAATCCTTTGGTTAATCTCTTCCCACCACCCATGCCCCACACCCCTACCTTCCCTCTGAAATTCCTTTGTCCCTTCCATGCTTCTATGTCTCTGGACCTATTTTGTTCATCAGTTTATTTTGTTCATTAGATTCCACATATGAGTGAGGTCTTGTCTTTCTTTGACTGGCTTATTTCACTTAGCATAATACGCTCAGGTCCCTCCAGGTGCTCTCAAAGCGTAAGAGACTTTTTTCTGGATGGCAACCCTAGTAGTGAGTTAAACTCTCTAATGCTGCATGCCAGAGGAAAACCAGAGTGGCCTATTGTTTTGTGCTAATCAGGTGCTTAACTATTAGAAGGGTGCAATTGAAGACAAATTTCTATAGATTGAACGTGAACTGGAAGTAAAAAAGCAAAACAAAGAATGTGTGTATAATACTTCTTTAAGGGCACTGTGAAGAAAACACATGATACAGAATTAGACTCAAAGGAAGATTTGGTGTTTTTAGGTTCTGGGGTATTTAACATGTTTACATAGTAAGGGAAAGGAGCTGAGAAAGATACAGATATTGAAAATATGAGCAGTTATGAAAATACATAAAAAAGGAGAACTTGGATGAATTACTTGACCTCTTTGACCCTCACCTATTTCTTGATCTGTAAAAATAGTCATCATTATCCAAACTGCCAAAATTTTGGTGAGAATTTAGTGAAATAAAATGAAATATAGCACATTTAGCACATATTCTAGCATAAAGTATTGCTCAATAAATTATCATTTTATTTCTTCCCCCTTCTTTTTCTTCTAATATCACACCCCTACTCATTCTCTGAAGTCCAAACCAGCTGCAAAATATAAACTTGCCATATTTCTTCACCTTTTCAGGTTTTTCTTTGAATCATTTTCAAAGTAGCAGGTGCAGGGGGAGCTGGAGAACTTCAAATAAGTTATTGAGAACCTGATAGATGTCAATGGCTACCTCCCAAGGCTGCCTAGGAAATGAAGCATAGCAATAAATACCATGCTTTTTGGAGATGAAGAAGGTAGGAAGAAAAACTGAAATAAGAGAACACGTTAACCTCAAGGATAAACATTTACTGAGTTTGTTAGTGAAGCAGAATTACTGATATTTTTATCTCAGATGATTGTAGCTTTAAACTATACAGGCCAAAGTATTGTATCCTTGATTACCTTCCTTAAGTGACATTAGCCATGTATATCAACGAGGCAAATGAACTATGTAGAATTAACTTAACTATGCAAATGGGGGTGAGAGTGAATATTGGTTTGTTTGTTTGTTTAAATGTCCTAAGGCAAGAGAAACAAAGGAAAAAATAAACTATGGATGAAAAAGGGGTCACATGCTGACCTGACAAGCTCAGGGAAGGCCTGCATGTAGTCTTGCAAATTCAAAGACCTAATGTAACCACAAAGGATGGTCTGAAATTAAAACTTTAACTAAAAGCAGTTATGGTGGGTAGTCACGGAGTAGGCCTGTAATCTTCCCTGACAAAGGTCAGTCTTTACCTTAATTGACTCTATTGTCTTTGCATCTACAATAACATATCATTGAAATGTCAGGGTAACTTGTAACTTCCCTTTTTCCGGACCCCTCGGGGCACAACCAAATGTCCTGGGCTCCAGGATGCGTACCACACATTCCTTCATTGTTATTTTTATCATGTTAATTGTTGACTGTTAACTATCTTAAAAATGGAACTGCTGTTTGACCCAGTGATCACACTTTTGAAAATATACCCTAAAAACCCCAAAACACCAATCAGAAAGGATATATGCACCCTATGTTCATGCATCAAAATTTACAATAGCTAAGATTTGGAAACAGCCCAAGTGCCCATCAGTAGATGAATGGATAAAAAGCTGTGGGACATTTATACACTGGAATACTATGCGACTGTGAAAAGGGGGAATATCTTACCATTTGGGACAGCATAGATGAATCTGGAGATTATTATGCTAAGTGCAATAAGCCAATCAGAGAAAGACATATATCGCATGAGTGCACTTACTTGTGGAATGTAGTGAACAAAATGAATTGACCAAAAAATAAGACCTGAAACATGGAGGCATGGAATAGATTGACATACCTCAATGAGGGGGTGAGGGGACGAGGAGAGGTAAACCAAAGAACTTATATACAAGACATCCATAATACTGTCAACAATAAATGTATATGTAAATATAAAAATAAATTTTAAAAATTTAAACTACAATGACAGCTCCAGGGACATATAAAGGCAGTCAGGAAATGTCAAAGATTAAAATGTTAATTAGAACATTTGGTTTCTTCTTAAAACAAGCTGCAATGTTGTCCCTTTTTTGACATTTGGAAAGCTGAAATTCTTCTCTACAGTGTATCCTTGACTAATATACTTCTTCATTTAAAAAAAATCAGTGAGAATAATATTTATTTTTTAGAGTTCAAAAAGTATGCCCTCATTGGGGGCAGGTATCATGGAATCAAACTTTGTCATTACACCAAAGGTAAAAAAAATCTGTAGAAATCTTTGCTTAAAATCCTCTGGAGAATACTCTGTATCCCTCTGAGTAATGAGCAGAGAGTCAGTCACTTCATGGCTCTCTGTAGCACCCGTATTATCACACCTGTAAAGAAAGGGCACTAGAGTTGCTAGAGAAAAAATGGGCTTCAATGCAGCACAGAAAGGGTACATTTTAGAGAAAGTGGGTCTGTGCATGAAGCCATGCATCAGCAACATAGACTTACATGCTCCTCGCACTTAGAAAGCACATATAAACCTGTGTGTACATGTCTGTGTATATAATGTGTGCATAAGAATCTTTTGAAGATCTAATTAAAATACAGATTCTTGTTCCCCCCAACTCAGCCCCCGACTCTCCCAACTTTATTAATAAGGCTCAGGTTGACTCCTGAGGAGTAGCATTTTTAACTATCATCTCAATTGATTTTAAGCAGGAGATCTGAAGACCATACTTGCAAAAACACTGTTACTGAGCTATTTTTAAGTTACTCAACATGAGAAAAAGATTGATGCTGTAATTAATACCTTTATCTGAGCTGATCTTACCTTCAGCAGAGTAAAGTAACCTAAGTTATCTGATGTCTGGACTTCTGGGTCCATTCTGTAATTAGAGGGCATACTGAATAGGTGCTTTCTCTTTGTAAGTCATGCATTAATTTCCATTCACACTCAGAGTAAAATTACTCATGCAAGCATAGGTAGGCACCTTTGTAGTGTGCTACATATGTACAGCTATTGGAGACCACCCACCAAGGCCTTGGCTTTTATGTTTCTTGACATGTTTCACCTCTAGTGACTCTATTATTCCACTCCCATGACCACACCCTACACAGCTGAGCTTCAACCAGATCTGTTGAAACTGGAAAATCGTTTAATATTCCCCCCGATGACCACAAAACTCTGTTCTTCCAGACTCTGTAGTCCAGAGACCTCTGCTCCTCCACTCATCTCCCTTCGCCTCATCAGAGTCCACCCGCCTTTACTTTTCTTGTTCATTTTGGATTTCATCATCTCAACAACTTTCTTGATACTCAGCGCAACTCCTTTCTTCATTACTGTTCTAACTTTCATACCTGAAAAAACGCAATCCCACTAACCATTTTCTTTAGAACTCACACAGGGATGTTCAGCTGTTAGAGAAACTTGAAAAACAATCAGATGATTCCAACTCTAAATTCACCATTTACAAACTTCAGCCAGGTTCTCAAACTTCTCAGAAATCCTTGTTTTATTTTATTAGTGCACAGTCTCCCATTCTCTATCATAGCTATTTCCAATCTTTAACACTCTCTTCAAACTTCTTGACTGCTCATTCTGAGGGGAAAATTCATCTTCTATTTTATAGAGAAAATAAAACATACCATTCAAGAACCCCTGTACTTTCTGTCGCCAAACAACACAGTGCCTACACATGCTCCTGTTATAATAAACAAAATATCCCTTTTCCTGTCTCCAGAGAATCCTACCATGGTTCCCTACCTTTCCCTTCTTTTGTTTCTCAAAGCATCATCTATGTATCATCCTCATCATATCACCTAGATACAGAAGGCTT
>NW_006292095.1:8607163-8670227 GCF_000327345.1 Myotis davidii | reverse complement strand
GATTCTCTAGATTTGGCATCAAACAAACATGCATTCTGTATGCTTTCAGGTGATGCTTGTTCTTCCTCAGGTCTGAAAATGACTGACCTGCAGCCTCATCAGAGACCTACATTGTTCACTTCCCCTCATCCCTGGGTTTTAGGTTTCTCTCATCTATATTTAAATTTACATAATTTTCTCATCAACCTTAATTGTCTGGTCCTCACCCAGTTAGACTCTTTTTTCTCTTCTGCTTCATGGGAAAAATTTTTCTACTAGATTTACTTTCTATACTTACTACACTGACATTCCCTATTCTTTTCTTTTCTTTTTTAAATATATTTTTATTGATTTCAGAGAGGAAGGGAGAGGGAGAGACAGAAACATCAATGATGAGAGAGAATCATTTATCGACTGCCTCTTGCACACCTCCTCCTGGGGATCGAGCCCACAACTTGGACAGGTGCCCTTGACCAGAATCGAGCTGGGACCCTTCAGTCCCCAGGCTAAGGCTCTGTCCACTGAGCCAAACCAGCTAGGGCTGACATTCCCTTTTTAATCAACTGCCCTCATCACCACCATTCCCATCTACTTGAATGACTATGAAAATCACTAATCACCTCACTGCTGAATCTAGGAGGCATGTTTCTGGCCTTATCTTACTTGACCTGTTGGCAGCATTTAACTCAGGTGACCACCTACCTGGACTTCCTTGACACTATCCAAGTTGCTCCTTCTCTGTCATGGCTCACACCCATTCTCTGCCCAACTCTATTCTCACTCACTCCACTGCAATTTCCATACTTTTGTTCAAACTACCTCCATCTTTTGCCTCTGCACTATTATAACTTACTTCCCCTATGAGCCATGCTGCAGCAGGAGATTTTTCAAATATAAAAATCATGTTCTCTTTAGTATTAAATACTTCCATCACTCCCCACTGCCTTAAAATACCATCCTGAATCTTAACCATGGATCATCAAGCCCACATCAGCTAGTCTCTGCTCTTCCCCTCTCAACTCTCCCCACAAATCTTGTCCCACCGCCAGATGCCAACTCTGCTGAACTGCTTGCAGCTCCTCACACCCACCTTGTTTTCCTCCGTTCTCTCCTCCTGCACCCTTTGCTCAGATAAGACCTATTCCTCCTTTGGTGTCACCTTAAACATCTTTTCTTCTAGGAAGCCATGCCAGTTTGGCTCAAAATACGCCTGATGACCTTAAAGTTTAGAAGCAGGATTTTATGGTTTTTCCAGTTTATACATCTGATAATTCACATTATTACATTTTAGTTAGAGCCTGAGGAATGCATTCCAGCCTTGGCTTTGGCTTCAATGTGTGGAACAAAAGCATTTCGGGGGGGAAAAATACTCAGCCATAGGTTGTCCCTGTGCAAATATATCTGGGCTGGATATTAGCCTGGATCCAAATGAGGACTCATAGGCTCGATCCCATGTCACAACCAAAACAAAGTTAAAGTGACCCTTGAGATAGCTAACAGGTCATCACAGCTGTTCTGGTACGGATGCAGGCAGAGTGCTCTAGGTGACAGAGACAATTGCCACAGGAATAGCTCTGGTGTGTTAAATAGGCATTAAAAATAGTCCAGCTGCACATCAAGAGTCACATGGGCTTGGAAGGGAGAGGTGAAGGGTCAAAGCCAAGGTTAAGCTCTGAATTAAGAACATGCTTGGCCCTCAAAAAATTTAAGACAAGAGAAGAGACAAATATTTTATCTAACACCAGAACCTAACATGGAAAGAACAGATATTTTCTTCCGTTTTTCAAACAAAATTCAGTAAGTGACCGACCTCCAGTACAGGTGATGGTAACTGCATCCCCTAGAAGCACTGGGCCTGCCTTTGTCAACAACACAAGGCTCAGATTTTAATTCTGTGAAACTCAACTTCAGAGGCGGAGGTTTAGACAAGGGATAGAAATGGTAAACTGGAGAATGTCAGTCAGTACAGGCAACAATAGTCCTGCCCTCCTTGGTCTCCCCAAACACCCAGAGCTGGGGGGATCTGAGGACACTGAATTGCTGAACTTACTGTACAATGAGGCATACCACCATTCACTTCTATAGCTATCTGGACACTCAGTCATCTGCCCTCTGCATTAGACCCTCCAATACTATTACTGCATCCTCCTTGGAGCATTGGCTCACTCATTCATTCATTCACTCATCAATCATTCAACAAATATTCACTGAGACCAGGCACTAGAGACACAGTAATTAATAGGCCAGACAACATCCTTGATCTCATTGAGCTAAATCTCTAGTCGGGGAAATAATAAACAAATATACATGCAAAATAATATAGGGGAGTGATAAGGGTTACGAAAGGAAAAAACCTAGGGAAGAAAATGAATGCTGTTTCTGATAGAGTGGCTCAGAAGAGCCTTTTGAGAGTAATGTGATCATTTTCATATGGTAATGCTATGTTTAAATTTTTGAGGAACCGCCATAGTATTTTCCATAGCAGCTGCACCATTTTATATTATTGGATTTCTGTTTTTGAAGAATCATTCTGGCTGCTGAGTGGAAAATAGATTGTGGAGGGATAGGAATAGAATCAGGGAACCTAGTTAGGGGGCTGTTGCAATGTTGCAGGCAGTCAGTGAAATGTTGATTACAATGCTCTGCTGGCTGGGGGCGGTTAGAAGACTAGTGAAGGCACCAATCATGGTGATGCTGGGCTTGATGCAGACCACCAGGCTCACAACAGGAACAGAACAAGTGTGGGGGCGGGGGGAGGCGGGGATAGATGATTCAATTCACACTCTGCTTAGTCAACAGTCTCTGTGGGAACACTGCCAAACTTGGCTGGAGGCTGAGAAGTATGACAGATACTACATACAACATCTCACACACTCAAATATTCAGCTAAAGAGACTGGGAAGTGAGGCAGGCCATTCCTTTGGAAATCAACTCTCAGGGGAAGACATGAATCTAAGGGACCTGCAAGGCACCACCATTCACTGATTTGGCTAGTCCTTTGGTCATTGAGTATGACTTCAGGTCCAGACTAAGGAATGCAGTTTGTTCTTTTTAAGAGAAAACTGCCACTTCTCATTTGTGTTTAGGCGCAGGGACTTGGAAGGATTTGGAGATATAGGGAGCTGCGATTTCTCAACCCTGTAGTTGTTTCTAAGAATGTTCAGTTATTTTATTTTTGAGAAAAACCAGCACCCCTTTTGCTCAGTAGAGCTAAATAGTCATCGAAATTGTTTTGTTAATAATGACATTTAATAAATGGCTTCTGTTTCACGCTTTTAGAATATGATCCACAAATTCTTATGGGAATCTAAAGAGTTCCTGAACTTTTAAAATGACAAGCATTTCATTTAAAATTACTGGGCTGACCCACTTCGGATAAGAAGAGGTGTGCATTTGTTTTAACACAGTGATCTATTTTAGAATAAGAGCACAATACAGGCAGCTAGAAAAGCTAAGCCTTGAAAAAATTGACTCGTCTACTTCCCTACTATCCAATTAGCAGTTTTTCATTTGCAGAGTATGCACATCCCACTGCTCTAGGAGAGCCTTTGAACCCCGAGCCATAAAATCTTATTGCTGATTTTCTACTGAAATTCCCTCTCCAGTCGGATTATATACTAAACCAGAGGCTCAGATGAGAGACGGTGGACAGGGACCTCTCATGAAAAAAGTTAACAAAGCGTAACTAAACAGCTAAAGTGACCAGGGAAAAACTGGGGAGGACCTATAAGATTTTTGGAAGCATTTCCTCACCAAAGTACTTGTTTTTTTCTGTTTGTTTTCATCATAAAATATTACTTAACACATTCATATGTTTCTAGGCTTGTCCACATAGCGATAACAATAGTCATTTGCATTTAAGTGTTTAGTTTAAGAAGGGATTTCCTTATGCAATATTTCATTTAAATAGAAAAGACTTCTACGAAGTAGGTGACCCCACTTTCTAGATGTACAAAGTCTAGGTTCCTTATTCAAGTCACACGCCTCTTCCTCTTAAATACTCTGGGCAGCAGTACCTCAGAAGACAGACATTCGTGGAAATAATTTCATTACATTTTTGGTACATGGAAAGGAGGCTTTTCAATTAGGATGATATGTTTATTTAAAAAAGAATGAGGGTGTCTGTTGTCACTTGAGAATTTGGTGGCTGCTCATGCTCTGTGCCCTAAGGAAAGGCAGAGAGCGTCTTGGTTTATGCTCAAGCTCCAGGAGTGGTGGCCCTGGCGTCTGAACTCAGATCTGCCCAGACTTACCATGTGACCACAGGGAAGCTCTATAACCTAAGCCTCAGTTTTACTAATATGCAATGTGGGGAAAATAATAGTGTCCCCCTGTAGAGAGCACCTGGGAAGGCACACGGGCATTTCTTTAATAAATTGTCAGCTGAATCCAAGGCGGTAGGCAAAGCCACATCCTGGATACGCATTTTGCAAAAAAGGCAGAAGTGTTCTCAGCTTGACCTTCATTTTTGCCCAGGTGTCTGGGAGTGGGTTTTATTATGTAAATCCAGCCAAGCACCAGGAAGGAATATGGGCCCACCCTTTGTCTTGACCTTTGGTGACACTTCCTGGTATTTGGGGTATAAAATAAACACGCTGTTTAGGTGCTGGGTCCCTGTCTCTCCATCAGAAGAGGGCAGTGGTCCCACAAGGTCCCAGCTTTTTCTTCCATCTCTGTGTCTGTCTCTTTCTTTCATTTTCTCAATACCCAGCTGCTCCTACTCAAAGAACCGGACCACTCTCTAGCCGTGCTGGACGCGGAAATGAGAGAACCCTCCATATCCCCCACTCAGCGAGGCTCTGAGAACTGAATGTAATGCTGATCATAAAGTTTGCCCAGCGCCTGGCACACAGTAGGTACCCAGTGAGAGCTAACCATTGTAATGACTCTTGTTCCTACCCTCCTCCCACCACACCCCCAAAGAAACCTCCTAAAAGCCAGTAGGGTGAGAAGTCACACAGCCCTGATGGAGCTGCCAAGTTTGAGCTTAGGGAGTCCTCTCGTAGCTTAATAGGCATGAGCAGCTTAGCATTCGGAATGGGGTCATGGCAAGGAGACCAGCCAGAACAAACTGGAAAATACAGAAAGGAGTTTCTTCTCTTCCTGGCTCTGAAATACTGTTGTTGGCAAATGCCCTCTGGGCTCAGAGAGGATGGTCCATCTGACTCTCTGTGGCTCACCACTAGCGAAGTACTCTTTAAGAATAAAGGATTTGCTTTTTTAGCCATTTGGTTGCCCAACCTATTTTTAGAACTCGAGCATTCTTTTAGTGCTTTTATTTCAATCACATATCCTATTCTAAAAGTACTATATAACCCATAGTTTATCTTTAATTCTAATACTTTCAAAGTCATTTCATTTTTTTTTTAATATTTTATTGATTTTTTCACAGAGAGGAAGGGAGAGGGATAGAGAGCTAGAAACATCGATGAGAGAGAATCATCGATCAGCTGCCTCCTGCACATCCCCCACTGGGGATATGCCCGCAACCCAGGTACATGCCCCCGACCGGAATCGAACCCGGAACCCTTCGGTCCACAGGCCGACGCTCTGTCCACTGAGCCAAACCGGTTTCGGCTCATTTCATTTTTAAACTTTGATATCCTTAGGCTGTTTTGTATCTATTGGTTGCACTAAAATAGAAGCTGGCTTTGGCCAGCGTGGCTCATTTGGTTGGAGTGTCATCCCATAAACCAAAAGGTGGTGGATTAGATTCCCCATCAGGGCACATACCATGGTTGCAGGTTCAACCCCTAGTTAGGACACATGTGGGAGGCAACCAATTGGTATTTCTCTCACATCAATGTTTCTTTCTCTCTCTTTTTCTCTCCCACCCTCCCTTTCTCTCTCTAAGGTTAACTTAAAAATAAATAAAATAAAATAAAATAAAAGCTGTTTCATGAATGCAGAAAATGTTGATTCAGTGGATAAATGTGAAGTATAATAAGGTGTAGGAAATTTGTAGTTTAAAATTGTTAGCTAAAGAATATATGCTGGCCTATGTAATTGAAACATCTGTCTGTGAGTTGTCAAAAATGATAGAGTTGTACCTTTAAGAACAGTGAATGTGATCCCCTGATGGATGTGTCCTTATAACTTTTACATAGGTCCCAGTGCACAAAAATACTTTCTACCTTTCTTTTTCTCAAATTTTCCCCAACCTCTTCCTCCACTCCAACAAATAGCTCTGAGAGATTGACTGTACAGATATCACTAACTGTCCCCAAATCTGTTCTCTCTCTTTGGGATCACATTTTCTGGATTGTCTTGCAGTTTGATCACATTCCCCAGTGGGTTGCAAGTGGATGTGATGTCTCCAGAACAGGCCTATATGTCCCCTCATTCTCTTTTGCCCATCTTCTGTGCAGAAATGGAGATATTCAGAGAGATCCTAGAAGCCACATGTTGAAGAGCTCAGAGTAGACCACTACATGGAGGAGTCCCATCCCACTGACCTGAACCTCAGCCTTGTACTGTTGGAGACAAATAAATAAACTAGATGTCTTTTGGTCATTAAGTGTACAAGGCCTTCTATTACTATAACTTAACCTACCTTAACTAATGAAAAAGCTGATGTTATAGACTATGTCCTTTATCTATGCACTAGAGGCCTGATGCACAAAAATTCGTGCAAGAGTAGGCCTTCCTTCCACTGGCTTCCAGCACCGGCTTCCCTCCAGCACCCGGGAACCGGGCTGGCTTCCCGTGGGCTGCCTGCAGGCACCTGGGACCAGGCTGGCTTCCCTCCGGCCCCAGCTTGGTCAGGAAGGATGTACAGAAGATGTCGGGTCTAATTAGCATATTACCCTTTCATTATTATAGATTATTATTATAGATGGGTACTAGTACATTCCAGCATCCCTCAGTCTTGTCCACCCATCACCTCTGGCCAGGGCTTCCCCATGCTCTTCCTGCTTCTCACCCTGCACACATGCAGGAGCCCAGAAAGCCTGCCCTGTGACCCTCACTGGAACCACAAATAACCTCTGGGTAGCTGCTTCTAGAAAACACTTTGGAATGGCTATTTATGGAAGAGTGAGAGGCATCAGATTGGGGAGTGGAGATAAAGGGAATAAACAAGATAGAGGGAGGAGGGCAACAAGCTCCTTCTGTATTAGTCGGAATCTAACCCAGATCTGCTCCCAACCCCACTTCCTGCTCCATGAGCGACATCTTGGCATTCTGTCCACATGCTCCGCAGCATCCAATCTTGGCTTGCCCTGGAGTGATCTTTTCTTTTCTATCTCAGCCCACACAGCTGGGAGTGCTGCAGAAGCAGAAGTCTGCCAAAAACAATAGCCTTCCTAAATGTTCCACATCAAGGGAATTGGTATATAAATTATCAACCGTCCAGCCAGCGGAGCATTATTCAATCATTAAACAAGAAAAACATGAAGCCTTTGTAACAACATGGAAATTGTCCCTGAAATAATGTTACTGAAGTTTTCCTCTCCTAAAAGCAAGTCATAAAATTACATCTGCAATATGGCAAAAACATTTTGAAAAATGTACATATGGGAATAAAGCTGTGGATTAAACTTGGAGAAAAAAAACAATTGTTAGGTTAGAATAGTGGGGATTCAATGAATTATTTGTTTAATTAAAGCTATTCTATGTCTAAATGACAGGGGGAGAAAACAGCCTTTGCCATCCCTGCCTATTGACCTACAAGCTCTCCCTGCCTTCAGGGGAAATCACTCCAGCGAGAGCAGAGGGAGCCTGGCAGAGCTCAGAGGGCCACCTGACTTCAGATGCCCGTGGTCTGCACTGATTCAGAGTCTGAGCACAAGTCCTACTGCTGCGTCCATATGGCCTCGCTTTATTTTTAAGTCTTTTCAGATTCTAAACATCTTACATTCTGATGGTGGTGTTGTCTCCCTTAGTAACTCAAACACCCAAATAGAAATAGCCCTACCTTCCCTCCCTTTTCATGATCCCAGTTAATGTGACATTATTTTAGAGAGCTAGTGGAAAAGCTATGTCCTTAGCTAATCTGAACATGTTACTATAACTGTTGATGAAACTGGTGATGTGGGACTTGCATTCCTGTCACTCTTCAAAAGGCATTTGTAACAGGGTCAAGTTTTAGCTATTTCTGTCATCTTTTTGAAATGTGCATGGAGAATGTATATATAAACAGCATGCAATACAAGTAGGATGCAAATTAATGCACGTTTGCACATATTTCTTACTTCAAAATATTTCATATCTCAGAAAGTTTATCACTGCCCTCCCATCTCTATCCCAGAAGCTCTGTCTTCTCTGGTCAAGGAAAAGTCGATGTGCACGTGTCATTTGTACACCAGGCCCTTGTCCTGGCTTCTCTAACGTGAAATCTGTGAGCGGAACTTTCCTTCTGACTACAAGCTTTACAGAATGCAACTTCAGACAAGGCCTTAGGCAAAGGAGAGAAACCCCCGCTGAAAGTATGCTAGACACAAGACTAGGGAGTGACAGCTGGACAAACTGCCGGGATTCTTGCTCAGGGGGATAAGGACTGAAAAAATGTGAGCAGCCACTGCATGAGATTAATGACATTTTCACAGAGAGTTCGGCCCTAAAACTCATTTCTCAGTTCAGTGGGGATAGGAACCAATCATGGGCAGCTGAGAGATGCAGGGAGCGTACTGTGAGGCAGTGCCCACAGGAACAGGCTTGTCCAACGCACAGTCTTCTCTGTGGCCTGATACTCAGCCCCTGGGCAAGGCTGCCAGAGCATCTTGGCCCTGGAAAACCACTTACGCCTTTCCCAATCTCCTTTCCCACTCAGCCCTCTTCTCTGATCTTGCCGCCTGTCGAACATGATTGTCCAAATTGCCACTCCCTTCTTTGTCTTCTGCAGCCTCTCTCTCTTCTATAAGAACATTCATCACACTTTCCAGTAATTGTCTACTAGTCCGTGTTATGCCGGCTTTCACATTATGCTTTAAGGATTCCTCAAGACAATGATCTTTTAATAAGCCCTCCAGTAACGTCCTTTCATTTGTCATTTTGTTATGTTGATGAGTTGCTGTAGGAACTTGACTCTTGTTTTTATCCATTAGCCTGTGGTGAAACTGGTTTCATTATATATCATTTCACTTAAAGTTGTAGCATCTACCGAAGACCTTAACTGAGGATTTAGTGGACTTCTGTATCAGTGATGCCTAGTAAGGTGCCTGGCACCTAGTTGGTGCTCAATAATCCTTTGTTGTATTAGTATTGACTTTCTAACAGGGAGACTATCGGTATGCTCTCTCTAGGGTGGAAAGCCCATGGCAGGAGAAAAGGGCTGTACTGTTTACCACTCTAATCCAGTCCTCAGCAAAGCAAGCGCCCAATAAGGATGAATTGGAAATTACATGCATCTTTAAACTAGTCTTCCCAGAGATGCCTGATTCCTGCAACTTCTTCCTGGATATTTCTCCAGCAGTACCAGGTGAGAGAGAGGAAGAGCTATCAAGTTGTTCTCCACAAGAAATCATTTAAATCATCCTCTGCTGCAGTCTTGACTCTATTTGGCATGCCATGGAATTTGAGGAGCAAACACCGGACCTCACAGCGCTTTGGAGGCGCTAAGAGGCTCCTCAGGGTGGCGTGGAGCCTGACACTGAAACAACTGGTGTCACTAAGTCTGAATGTCTCTACACCATGCAGTGATGGAGATGTCGGCTCTTAGCCAGAACACATTGGGAAGATTGAAGGTGAGCATTAAGCTGCATTCTCCATGTGACCATCAAACCCCAAAGACTTTTCTTATCATATTGGAATGGAAAATTCTTATCTTTTACTAGGAAATGCAGAATTGTCTTCTAAATTCATTAAAATTTTGTAGGCAAAATTCTAGTTAATGATTTAAAAATCTAATAAGGAAAGATTTCTTTCTGCCTTTCATGGTGAGTTTGTGAAATGTGAAAATATCAAAAGCTACATTGAGGAATCAGAAACATTCCTTTAGTCAACATCGGTCACCATACATAGTTACAAATTTTTCTTTCTTGTGATAACTTTTAGGATCTACTCTTTTAGCAATTTTCAAATGTGCAATAGAGTATAACTATAGTCACCATGCTATACATTACACCCCAATGGCTTATTTATTTTATAACTAAAAAAAAAATCCTCCAATCAAACTTTGTTTCATCAAAGAAATATCGCTAAGACACTCGAAAATTTTGTAATGAGAATTAAAACCATGATTTTTGCCTCTGTTCAGGATGCCAATGCTTTAGCTGTGCTTATGAGTTAAATTCAAACAAGGTCTTATCAAGAAAGCATGTCTTACTAATATAATGTGACTAATATTGAAGGGGGTAGTTTAGGGTAATGAAATGATGGAAGTTGAACAAAGAAGAAAGTAGGAGTGAGTTATGAAGAAGTCCTGATAAGTCAAAAGTAAATTTGTTGGTAGACCATGAAGGAGCTAAATGGCTAGTCATTATTTCTCTTCCCAAGAAATGATCAGTATTTTAATAGTTCTTCAACTGAAGTGTTTTTTAGGAATATTGCAATGGTCAGGAGAGCCAATAAAAGCTGGACAATTAAAAACGGGCTTCATAATTTTACAAATTTGGGCTCTCTTGTAGGGTGAACAATTGCCTTGGTTTGCATGAAACTAAAGGGTTTCTCTGGATGTGGGATGTTAAGTGCTAAGTCCAGGACAACCTCGGGTAAACTGGGAAGGCTGGTCCCAGTTCCAGAAGTAACTGGCTAGAGGACCTCATTCCAATTACTTCCCGAAGCTTCCATTTTGTCCCTCTAAGATGGAAATAATGGATTGTTGTTAAATTTTAAAATATAAGTATAGTGACTGGGACATTCAAATTGTATTTTTCAATCCGTTTTACTGATAGAACTATTCAGCAACAAGACCAAAATATCACCCAAACTCTTTATCTGATCTCTTATCAAAGAGGGCATTTGTAATTTTTTTACTATGTTCTTTTTTTGTAGCCAATTATAATCTTCACATTTCAAAATATTTTTCAATTCAATGGGGTTGTAAAAAACTATAATTGTCTAGACTCTGAATATAGTCATTGATTTCTTTTAAGCTTTTTTTAATTTTATGTCCATTCCAAAGGTCAGTAAGTTTTCCCTCTTTCAGAAACTCTATGCATTCTGAGAAGTCTTTCACAAGCCAGAAGCAGGCTAACACTGGAACATTCATCGTCTTTGATTATAGTGAATACAGACAAATCTAGATTGATGTCAATACCCAAACACTGATTGTGCAGGAGCAGGAGCCACTCATGGTTCTGTCTGATGTATGTCTGAGTTGTAAACAAAGCAAACCTTTGGGTCAATGTGAGGGATGTTGGAAACTACTTCCCGGGTCAGAAAGGAAACCTCAGGAATTACCTGAGGGTTATCATGACTCCCATGACTGTTTGAGATCAGGGACTGCTGCAGCCCCAACAAGGAACTGGAGTGAGAATTTAAAAAAAAAGGCATAAAGACAAGGTAGTCAAACAAATGTGCCCAAAAGATAGTGATAATAACTCCAATCACACCCAACATCAAAAATGGAAGCTGAAAAAAATAATTGCCGCTCACTCAGCTGCAGGCAAGTAGTCGCTGAAGTGGTGCTACCATTGCTTTTGGATCTGGGAAGAACTGAGCCAGGAGGGAGCAGGTTGTCACTGCTGGCAGCAAAGCAGGGCTGGGCAAGCAGAGACTAATGTCATAAAACCAGTGGTTCCTATGCAGATGCTGTGTTATAGAATTGTACATTGGATGCTTGTATGGCTTTATTAACCAACTAGAGGCCCAGTGCAAAAATTCGTGCATGGGTGGGGTCCCTGGGGGCAGGGGGGGGATGCAATTGGCCCTCCAGGTGGGTGGTGGAACTCCCTTGCCTGCCAGGAATCTGGATCAGTTGTGCTGATATTTGCTGATATTCACGCTGGCTATCGGGAGCCACCTGGCGGCCGCTTTTATATTGTTTCTTCCTTGTGGAGCATCTAGGGAAGGGAAGCAGCTGTGATACCTGAGGCCAACTTCCAGGAGGCTGGCAGCACTGTCAGGATCATGCAGGCGGTGATGCTGGTCCATCAGTGCCTGGCCTGTTCTCCAGAGATTGGACCTGCAGGACTACTGAGGGAGTGAGTGGCTGCCACGGGCTGGGCCGGTGGGCCACTGGGATAGGTCAGTCAGCTGAGCGGTGCTCCCGCTGTGAGAGCGCACGGAACACCAGGGGGCAGCTCCTGTGTTGAGCATCTGCCCCCTGGTGGTCAGTGCATGTCATAGCAACTGGTCATTCTGATCATTAAGTTGTTCAGTCACTTTGGCTTTTATATATATAGACTAGAGGCCCAGTGCATGAAATTCATGCACAGGTAGGGTCCCTAGGCCTGGCCAGCAATCAGGGCTGATCTGTGGGGTGACTGGTGGGGTGATCGGAGGGTCCTCGCTGGCACCCGCCTTGGCCGGCCTGGTGCCACCCACTTGCTGGCCCCACAACCCACTGCCACCGCCAGTTACCTCCCTCTGTGAGGTGACCAACAGGGCGATTGTCAGGGGCCCCCGCTGGCACCCACCTTGGCTGGCCTGGGGTGTGCAGGTTGGGGGCAGTTCCTGCATTGAGCAACTACCTCCTGGTGGTCAGTTTGCATCATAGTGAGGAGTTGTTCTGCCATTCGGTCGATTTGCATATTAGGCTTTTATTATATAGGATGCCACACCAATAAATTTAAAATTATGAATAGAACAAGGTAGTTTCCCAAACCTGTTTTTTTAAGCTGTTTTTTTTTTAGTTAAAAACTAAATTAAAATGCCATTAGTTATTTTAAATCAATGATTGAATTTGTGGGAGGACTATAAAACCCATTTCTACTAATTTTTCACTTTTTGTGTGAAAGGATATGTATTTCTTGATCATCCCTATTTTCCATGGATCTGAGAAAAACAGCTAGTTGAAGAAGAGATCTCTAATTTCTCTCCTCCACCTTGTCATGCCTGACATGATAAACATGAAGATGATTCATGAGTACTGGCAAATCTTTTAAAAAATTGTATCCTGACAATATAATTACAAATGATCCCGGTAAGAAACAAAGAGAGGGCACAGCTAAAGATACTAATGTCCTTGAATAATGAAGTCCCTAGAATCTCCAATTTCAGGAGGCATATGCAAAAAAGAATGACTGGGGGAGGTAGCACACAAAGAAAAAAGAGGGGAAAAAGGGAATTGGCTTAAATATCTAAGAATGATATAAAATATCTAAACTCTCAAGTAGATGGGAAATGTCAAGAATGTTAAGAGAGCAAACACACATTCTTTGCTCTATTGAAAGTAAACAGAATAATAACCAATGGAGTTATCAGCTGCCTGGGCTACTGATACAGTGTTAACAGATGACAGTGAGGTAGAAAGGAACTCAATTTGGATTTTACATTGGTCTGCTTTGTCAGCAAGCATGATTTTTATTCTGAAAAGGGTAGACAAAAATGTTGATAGATGAGTAAGGTATAATAAAGCAGCACCTGGCATCTCTGAAGTGGTTGTTTCCTGTCTGTAAAAACACACATCGTGGTATAGTGTTCTTCAAAAATGTACAGCACTTTGTGGAATTATGAAGACTGGATAAATGTGTTCCCACTTATCTAAAAAAAGATACAGATGGAGCTTGTCATTTATGAAGCAGCAAGCTTGACATAAGATCCAGACAAGTTTCTGGGATGGAAGGTTACTAGGTTGAATATGAGCACATACAAGGGAATGTAGAGAATACTAGGAGATGCCATGGGACCCGTCAAGAACAGATCATGCCAAACTGACTTCATCTTCTCTCTCTCTCTCTCTTTCTCTCTCTCTCTCTCCTCTCTCTCTCTTCTCTCTCTCTCTCTCTCTCTCTCTCTCTCTCTCTCTCTGAAATAAATGTTTCAGATAAATCTAAATTTCAGGAAACTCTCTGACAAGGTCTCTCACGACATTGTTATAGAAGGAGTAAACTTCTTTAGTGAGAAAGACAGAGGATAAACTCCCACCCAGTGGATGACCTTTCCAAAAGGGTATAAATTAGTGCATTTTGTCTGCATTGAGGGGGTCTTCTCAGCAGGCTAATCAGTAACAAAGGACACCACTTTGACCAGATGCGTGAACTTTATGAAAAGGGGAGGGATACCTAATACATTGAATGGCACGTTCATAAAACTGTTTTAGGGGGAAAGTACCTGGAAGTCATGTGATTTTTTTAAAAAACTAGTTTAACTATTTTACTTGGTAGGTTGAGCACTATTAGGTAGCATCAAATGTAAATATGTTAGGGAAAAAATTAGTTAAGTCTTAAGAAAAGTTTAATTTATTCTGTGAATTGATAAGAGAGCACATGGATTAATTTTAGAAGTGCAGTCTGGAGAACTCCAGGCTCAATTGGAGCACAGTCTGAAACGCATTGAATTGCACTGCTGAAAACAGGACAAGTTCAAAATAGAGTCACTTAATGCTAATCCCCACATCACTAAACTAAGAATTACAATTTCGGCTCTCCCAAAAATGAATATTAAACCAACCAGGAATGACCTGATTAACACTAGTTAGGCAACCTGCCTGATAGGCCCCTGCAACTCCCTAAAGGAAAGTAATGTTGTAATAGCTTTTGCCTTGTTCCTACTCTCATCTATAATTATAAAAACATAATATGCTAATTAGATCGGACAGCCAAACAACCTTCCAGACATCCTTCTAGACGACCTTCTGGATAAAGAGGGCCTAAGCAAGCCGCCACGGCTGCAAGGGCCGAGCCCCTTGCATGAATTTCATGTATCAGGCCTCTAGTCTGCCTATAAAAAGTCTTGCAATTCCCTGAGATAAATTCTAACTGCTAGATTGAATGCTGCTGGGTTCAAATAGATTTTTGCTCAAATTAACTCTTAAAATTTTACTGTTCCTCCATTTTATCTTTTAACAATACTTAGTGTCAAGTTGCTTCGGTTTTGTTTTTGTTTTTTTACAATATCAAGCCATTCATTGCTATATCAAGCAATGCAAAGTGGAAAAGTTACACTGCCTCATTTTATTTTATTTATTTTTAACTGAATTTATTGGACTGACATTGGTTCATAAAAGCATACAAGTTTCAAGTGTACAACTCAATAAAACATTATCTGCACACTGCATTGCACACCCACCACACCAAGCAAAGCCTTTCTATCCCCATGTCCGCCCCTCTCTGCCCACCTCTAACTACCTTCCCACCCCCTTTTTCTCTAGCTATCACCACACTATTGTCGGTGTGTATTTGTTTTATATATCCTTTTTTGCTTAATCCCTTCATCTTCTTTCACCCACGCTGCCTCATTTTAGTCACTTAAATACAAATAGAATGACTGGCCTCCTCTCTCTGAGTTCTAGGGAACTGGAAAACCCCAATGATCATATACAATAAAAGGTAGAAGTGGCTCCACTAGAGTCTGGGAACTGTCTTAGTGTGAGGTCTCCTGGGAAGACCTGGGTATTCCCAGTCCTCCATACCCAGGGGCTTTCCTCACATCCCTGACCTGTTTATAGAAACTAAACTGCTGTGCCCTTTCAGCTAATATCAATGTATCCCTTTGAAATTTCCACTCAGGGTCTGACATCAATCATTTACCAAGTTCCTAGGTGACTCTGTGATGTCATCATCAGGTATGCTCAAACGCTATCACGGGCATTGTGATTACAGGAAGTAATTGATTTTGATTGTGCCTGGCTAGAAATAAATGTCCACCTTCTAGTCAATACTAGAGGTAATGATTTTTTTTTAAATCTTCACCTGAGGACATGCTTTTCATTGATGAGAAAGAGAGAGGAAGGGAGAAGGGGAGAGAGAGAAAGAAACATCAATGTGAGAGAAACTTTGATGGGTTGCCTACCTCCTACATGTGCCCTGACCAGGGATGGAACCTGCAACTTGTGTATGTGCCTGACTGGGAATCGAACCTGTGACCATTTGGTGCACAGGATGATGCTTTAACCAAGGTCAGAGGTAATGACCTTTTTTCACCTTTAAATTTCACTGAATTCTAATTGCTCAGTTCCACACTGAATCATTCTGAGAAGCTTTATTCACATATGCAAAAGTGTGAAATATCTTGTGACAGCAGTCTTATTACATGACCTTCAATGACTTAGCTCAAAGGACAATAGAATGTCTACTAATAAGCCACATGGATTACAAATTCTTGGGAAGCTAAACTGGATGAGAGCAATAGCTGCCTGTCTCCTCCTGAAAAAATCCTGGTAAACTGACATTGTCTAAATTTGCCCAGCCAGCTGAGTAAGTTTGTATTGATTAATTAGCTGGAATTGAGCCCATTTGGAATAGTATTTGCATTGTCATTTTTATTCATATACTAGTGGCCCGGTGCATGAAATTCATGCACATTAAAAGGGAATTAATTAGAGGAAATATTTTAATATTGCTATTTGCCCTTTCTCTATAGTATAAGTGTCAGAGATGAAAGAAAATTTGTAAAATGTATATGAAAATCTTCCTCCTGTCAGAGTCTGGGGCACGCCACAGGACCCAGAGTCAAGTCCCCGCCCACCCGTGCACCTCGAAATTGCACGAGACCCAGACCTGGCCAGCCCTGGACCCATCAAGCTCTGCAGGGTGGGGGGCGCAGCCTCAGGTCCCCCATCAAGCCCCACCAGGTGGGGAGGTGCAGCCTCAGGTCCCCCAGCTGCGGTGCTGGGGTGGGGGGCGCGGCTTCAGGTCCCCAAGGCCCAGGGTGGGGGGCACAGCCTCAGGTCCCCCGTCAAGCCCCGCCAGGGCAGGGGGCATGGCCTCAGGTCCCCTAGACCCAGTGCAAGAGCACTAGGGCACAAGGGTGTGAGGGTGTGACAACCACTTGCATATTAGCTCTTTATTATATAGGATTTTCTGTTGACATGAGCATTTTAGGTTTCACCTTTTATTTTTGCACTTCATATACAGTTGGAGTGTATGGCTCTGTGGGCATTAGTTATATTTTGGACCCAAATGAATCCTCATTCCTCATTAGATACTTTGCTGATTTTGGTAGTGTAAAGCCATGCTCCTTAAATCATTTCCCCAGCAGGTTACTAGTCACGGACTTATGAACAATACTGCCACCCTCAGTGTGTGCTGGGAAGTGCTTTCAATGTGAAAAACTGTTCACAGTGGTATGAGGCTGGGAGACCCACAAGAAATCAATGAAACAATATTTGTTTGAGTTTCAAGCTGGGAAAGAAAGGACTATGTTGTTGAGATGTCCCAACAATTATGAGAAGGATGTCTCAGTTGTTTTAGCAAAAGCTAAATGAAAGCAGGCATTTTATGAGAGCTCCCGGGGGTTTCCAGGAGAGTGGGATCAATGCATCCTCTCCAAATACTTGAGCAGCGACTCACTGATGAAATGTCAGCTGGTCACAGTTCACTCATTGTCCGGTACCCTCGCCTGAGATACATGCTTCACTGCGGAAGTCCCTTTTGTCCCAAGGTCACTTGGAGATCCCTCACTCCCTGGTATTCTTTTGTGGGTGAATGTCACCAGTGTTCTAATGACCACATGTTGGTTCTGTGATCAAAAGGCATTTCTAACCCACTCATTTGGGTTGCAAATTCATAGCAATTCAGAGAAGCCTAGAAGAAAAACCCTCTTTAGAGAAAAATCTTGATATTTAAAATCTGGAGGAAGGGCTCTTCCCTTTGATCTCTGAGCAGCTCAAGACTCTAACACCCAAAGCTCAAAAGGCTCTTGAGCTATAGAACGTCATCTCATCAGCAGGATGAGATGAGATCCATTCAGCAGATTGGACCAGTTTCTGTATTGTCAGAGGACCAGGCAGTGTCCAGGAAAGCAAGTTACTAACAATAGCCTTGTTCCCCCTTCTTATCACTACTATGGAAAACGTGAAATGTTTGGGCAAGGCCAGCATTACCCACAAATGGCAGTTGGAACCTATCTACCAGATTCCCCTAACATCCACCTTCTGTTCTGTGAATATTTTTTAATGTTTTTATTGATTTCAGAGAAGAAGGGAGAGGGAGAGGGAGATAAAAACATCAGTGATGAGAGAGAACCATTGATTGGCTGCCTCCTGCATGCCCCACACTGGGGATCAAGCCCACCCTGACAGGGAATTTAACCATGGCCTTCTGGTTCATAGGTCAACACTCAACCTCTGAGCCCCGCCAGTGTGCTGGAAATTTAACCAATAAGGAGCATTTATTTTTACCACTTGGTTGAATAGTTTTCAAAGATTTTGTTTATCAAAGTGTACTTGAATAATATGTCCTCCTTTCATACATTGAAAACTAATAGAAATTCCAAGCAAGTGTTCTGTTTTGTTTGGCTCATTCAAATTAGGTAAGCATATACTGTTTTGTTTTGTTTTGTCTTTGGTTTGAAAAACTGCTTTTATTGAGCCCAAGAAGTCCAAGAACCCCAGACTACTATTAGCTACCAAGTGTCATTTTTAGCATGTCATGGACACTTATCAGAACCATAGTTGCAAGCAATGTCAGCATAAAAAAGAAGACAGGAGGAGTCCAAAGTCCTAATGTACTGGGAAGGGCATTTCCAAAAAGCAGGGAAGGAAGGGAGTTATGGAAAGACTGGGACAGGGAACAAGGAGACAGAGAAGTAAAAGCAAACTTCACCTAGTTACACTTCCATTAAAGAATATATCACACACAGATCCTCTTAATTTTGGTATTTAGAAATTCATGAACACATGGTGCCTAGAACAGTGCCTGACACATAGCAACTACACAATAAATGTTTACTGATGAATGGTGGTAGGCAGAGAGGAGAGTCACTTTTTAGCTCTTATAGTTTTACATTCTTTAAATTTGCCATAATAGAAAAATGATAAACTTTGCATTAAAAAGGTAAGAAAGGAAGAAAATAACATGGTGCTTAATTATCAGGAGAACCTGGAATCTGATCAGCAGGGCGTAAAATGACTTCCCAGAGCAGAGCCTCAGCCCCATGCAGCAATGAGCCTGGGCAACCCAGCCAGATAATTGTTGTCTTTTATCATTTTTTCAATCTTTGGAAATCACTCATGTTCTCATGAAAAAGTATGCTGCAAAGCCATTAGAGAATAGAATATGATCAAATAATGCCAAATAATTAGCTTGAAATATGTCTGATACGACGTGTTAGCTGAGGAATTAAGTGTTATTCTGGAGAATTATAGCACACAGTAACGCTGAGAATTGCAAAACAAGATGACACAGTGGAGAAGAAAAAGTTTCTTTTTTTCCTTTATTACATTTGGCTCAGCATTTATATTAAAAGCCTGATGTGTTCACTTATTATCCTAATGATCATGCTGAATTCCATCAAAAGGAATAATGTGAAGCCTTGCATTTCAAATGTAACTGACCAAAACCGAGCACCCTTCATTCAGTTACCTGTGTTCGGAATGACAATGCTTCTGTCTACTGAGTGCAGAGCACAACACCAGACACACAGGTGCTCTACTCACATGAAGTTGAAGGAAGTGATGACCTGTTAATTGACACCTGAGTCAATGTGAGCACATGAAATGTGCCCAGAAAACTGAGGCTTTACCTTACTTAAAATAAGATATGTAAAAGTGCAGCATAGGTGTTAATTGTTGTGTTCTAATTATTACAAAGCCACAAATGATCATGAGAGAAGTGGGAAATAGTATCAGAAAGGATAAACAACGGACTTGGGGGGCTAGATGTTAATTTGTTTCTCTTCAAAAGCTCTCATTCATTCAGTCAGCCAGCCAGTCAGCACATCAGTCATTCGCTCATGAAGTCACCAATATTTATGGCACACTACAATGAGCTGGGTCCTAGGAGCAGAATGATAACCACCTAGTTGCAAAGCTTTACCATCTATGCCAGAGGTAAAGAGTCCAGCAGCCATTAAAAAATGGATTTGGGGGATGATTCATTTCTATAAATGAACTGGGGCCAGATATTCTTTCATGAACTCTCAATCTAGGACCAATGAGGCTTTCATCTATGAAAAATACTAGTAGGTTTTATTCCCCATAGGATACTAAATTTAAGGCACTGCTTAAACTCCATCTATGACTGAAAGACGAAAATGGCTACCAGGCCTGCAAAACTTCCTGAGGAACTGACACTGCCCACTCCAAGCTCTTCTCTAATTGACCTGCACCAATTTCTGTTGATGCTCTATGACCACATGATCCAGGAGGAGGCAAGCTGAGGCTGCCTTTGGAGTCAAACGCCTTTGACTTTCCCAGACTGGCAAACTGCCTTTCCTGCATAGGTTCACAGTTGCCATTGGGAATCCCTGGGCAAATCAAAAGCACTGCTCACCACTCAGCTTGTTGCCCTGGTAAACTTGGCTGCGCTGTGAATTTGCCCATGACTGCATTTGAGTCCTCCAATCCCCACATTTTATCAGATCAAGCTATTTAACAGAACTACAAGTTCATGGTAATTAACTTTCTGACTATGTCTTTTGCTCTGTTATGGGCTTTACATACCTTCTTGTTTTATGCTATTCTGAGCTGCCATTGTTTCTTGTTTTTGTCCTTTTTCCTGAAAATATAACACCCTTTCCCCCTGCCTCCTCTTTTTGTGTATGGTGGAACTATATTTGACAATTTGGAGTGGTCCACAAACCTAGTATCTATAAACCGAGGAACGCTGGAAGCATCTCAGATTTATAGGTGTCAGAGCAATATGAGGACAGAACTTCAGAAACAGCCTCTTCCCGTTTATGGGGCTCAGGATGGAATTAGCTTTCAGAGCGGAGACAGAGATCGACTTTTATAAGAAGATATCCCTCGATTTATGGTCCTGAAGAAAAAGGACTGACTGAGGTGAAGACAAGGTCAGCAGTCACACCAAAGAAATATGCCTGCAGGCTAATATCTCTGTGGTAACTTTCCATTCACAAATAAGGCTATAATATCATAATTGTGGGTTTGGTTTCCTCTGGGCTATATTGAGCCCAAGGACTGAAGGACCAGGAGGAAGAGTAAAGGGAGGGGAAGGAAGGATGAGTTTCCACAGGTCCTCTATATTGAAGGTGGTGGTTAATAATATATGCCTATAGTTATCCATTGACTCAACAAGAATTTATAGCACCCACTTTGTGCCAGGGCCTATGCAAGGCTCTACAGAGAAACAGTGAATGAAGCAGACATGGCTTCTTTTTTTCATGCAGATCTCAGCATAGTAAGAAAAAAAGGTTGAACAAAGCATTATAAATGGAAAGTTTGTTATGAAAAAGGAACTACAGGTGGCTGCTATGGGGACACAGGATAATGGGTCTTGACCTAACTGGAAGGCGGAGATGGGACACATCCTCATATGGACCTGAAACTGCAGCTAAGGTACGAAAAGAAACCGTTTAGCGAGGCAAAGAGTGGGTTGAGTCTGGAAATGAAGGAGAAAGACAGAGAAGTTGAAACAGAGCAGCCAATCTAGTCCTTTAGTCTAGTACAGGGGTCAGCAGAATAATGTGGTTCTCAGGCCAAATCATGCCAGTGCCTGTTTCTGTAGATTTCATTGGAACCTAGCCATGTCTATGCACTTACATATGATCTAGTCATTTCCACACTATAACACCAGAGTTAAATGGTTACAAAAGAGACTATGTGGCCTGTAAAGCCTACCTGGCCTTTTGCCAAAAGAAAAAAAAAATGTCTGCCAATCTCTAGTCTAGAGCAAGTTTTAGTCATGGCTGGTAATACTAGATGCTATAACAACTCATCCCAAGACCTCAGATACTTATCCAATAAAAGTTTCTCATAACAGCTGTTTAAGCAGCTGCTCAAGCAGAAGCAGGAGCTCCGTGTTGAGGTCCTGCCATCCAGCTGTGCAGGTGGGGATGTGCATAGTCAAGGATGTGACATGCTTTGGGAACCACATCTGGGCATGTTGTACATCACTTTCATCCCATCTCATTAGTCACATGGTTCCACTAAAATTCAAGGGAAGACTGGAAAAGGATGTTTTCTGTGTGCTTGGGGGTGGTGGGGGGTGGGGGGGAAGCAGACGCTTTGGGGAATACTTATCAGGGCCTCTGCCACTGCCAAAAAGACATATTTAGGGAACTGGAAAAAAGTCCTCTGTGATTGAACTTAAGTGGCAGAGACTGACACTGACAAGTAAGCAAAGGCCAGATTGTGGAGGACCTTGTAACCATGTCAAAGATTTTAGATTTTAATCCACGTCCAATTACCATTTGTGTTACTCTAGTAAACTATGTCACCCAGCTGATCTGACCCTCTGCTTCCTCGTCTGTGAAAAGAAATGGCACTACCTACCATATAGAATTCGGTGGCCCAGCCAGCGTGGCTCAGTAATTGAGCATAGACCTATGAACCAGGAGGTCACGGTTCGATTCCAGGTCAGGGCTTATGCCCAGTGTGGGGCATGCAGAAGGCAGCCAATCAATGATTCTCTCTCATCATTGATATTTCTCTCTCTCTCTCTCTCTCTCTCTCTCTCCTTTCCTCTACGAAATTAATAAAAATGTACATATTCAAAAATAATAATTGGGTGGACACAGAGAAATAAGGTATATAGAGCTCTTAAAATATCACTTAGCACATAGTAAGCATGTAATAAATTGTGCTTATTGTCCCCCAAACCAAACTTTCCCACTCCTAATCCCCAAACTGTAGAAGACTCTTTGCTGAGTATCACCAAACTTTATCTAATAAGAAATATAATTGAAATACTCTGAATCATTTTTCCACCCTTCCATTGGCCTCTTCATATTTGCTACTGTCTTTTCAGAGACACACTGTCCTAGAGAACAATCAGGTTCTCTCTACCCAAAGTAACTATTTGTGAACTAAAATAACTGCACTCCCAAATTTGTCACCCTTCCTGTATCCAGATGTCAATTGAAGCCCAGAAAAAAATGTGTGTGCATATGTATGTATATGTATACATATATACATACACACACAAAAGGGAACAGGGCAAGGCTGAAGTGATAAGACCCTAGCTCAGTGGTCGGCAAACTCAGTCAACAGAGCCAAATATCAACAGTACTTCTTCAAAATAGACTCGCCCAGGCCGAAAACCGACTTCTGTGCATGGGCCACAAAGTTTCAATCACACTGTACGCGCGCCCACACATGGTATTTTGTGGGAGAGCCACACTCAAGGGGCCAAAAAGCCGCATGTGGCTCACGAGCCCCAGTTTGCCGACCACGGCCCTAGCTCATCACATATGCCTGACACCCTACAGCTCTGTCATCTTCCTACGGTTATTTTTATCTGTCTCAGCATCCATCCTGACCTTTGCATCACTGTAAAGGACAGCTCCTGGTCTGAGGCTTCTATACTCTGGAGGAAGAAGAGTTTTCCTAAGTCAGGAAAACACATTTTTTTTAAAAAAAAGAAAGATAGAATAATGTGGAGAAATAGAAAAAATTATGAAAAATAAGAGAAATGAAAAGGGATGAAACAAGCAGACATTAAAAGATTTGATGGAGTTATGGGACAGTTCCGATACAAGAAGAGATAGCCATCAATGGAATAAATATAAAAGAATTTAATATTTGCAACATAATTCAGTGAAGTAACAGAGAATAAAATAAATTATAATGGTATACATATGTAATACTATATGTAATACTTTAAACAATAAAGAATTTTAAAAATTATAATGGTATAAACCAGTGATGGCAAACCTATGACACGCATGTCAGAGGTGACAAGCAAACTCATTTTTTTGGTTGATTTTTCTTTGTTAAATGGCATTTAAGTATATAAAATAAATATCAAAAATATAAATACTTGTTTTACTATGGTTGCAAATATAAAAAAATTTCTATATGTGACATGGCACCAAAGTTAAGTTAGGGTTTTTCAAAATGCTGACACACCGAGCTCAAAAGGTTCGCCATCACTGGTATAAATTATTAGCAACTTGAGGGGCAAGTACACACACACACACACACACACACACACACACACACACACGGAGCGGGTGGCATAGTGATTAAGACAGAAACATCTATGGCCAGCATGTGTGGGATTAAATCCCAGTTCTACAACTTTATTTAGCTGTGTTATTTAATCTTTCAAGTTATACAATCTCTTGGTGCCCAATTTTCCTTGTATATATTGTGGGGGTGATAATAATATTTACTTTAAAGTTTTTGTGAGGATTGAGTGGTTTACAACATGTAAAGCACTTAGAACAGTTTCTAACATACAGTAAGCACTCAATATATGTTAGTTATTGTGATGGGGGAATCATAATAAAAAATCACTTTCAACATATTTACTCTACATTTATTTCATTGTACAATATGAATAGGGTTCTGAGCAATTAAAAAAAAATGGATAATACACGCCCTTGTCTTTGGAGAAGAGACTTGCAACGTAGTACCAGTTAGGAATGTGCCTACTCATTCTTATCCTTCAACGGTGAGTTTTGGGGCAGAATTGGAGTTGCCCAACAGAGTTGAACATATTGCAGACCTAATTTCTTGTTCAGGTCGCTGGAAATGCATCCTGCAATAAATTCATTTTCTTCTCTCTATATATGTTGTCATTTATCATTGCAATACTATTCTTATGGGAAAACAGATTATGAATAGTATAATAACTATAACTGATAACAAACAAGACTATTTGCTTCTTGCTCTGGGAAACAAATCAGCCAGTTACATTTCCTGCTCCACCCCCGAGCCCCAAAAGAGAGTTATCTACCTACTGGAAAGTATCTGCAATTTAAAAAATTTGAGTGCCTCTCCCAAAATCAAGACAAATTACATCAACACTACAGAAAATTTCCAAATATTTCAGTCTCTTTGCAGAGAACATGGATGTGTCCCAATGCCTGGCTTTGAAATTCATTAGACATGTTTGTAGCAAATAACACTTTGAGAAGTCCTCCTTCTAACTTTGAATCCCTTTCACCCTATGTTAGGACCCTTCATACAGTCACTTGACCAGCCCAATTGTTCCCTTGGCATTACAGAAATAACTCTTCCCCTATCCTCTAAATTGTGATGGGAAATGAGTTCCTGAACTACATCGCCTGTCTTCTGTACTTGCTTTTCCTTCAAGTTCATGCTCCTTCTCTTGAGGACTCCAAATTGTGACTTAGGATAGCAGAGAGTCACTAGGCTAGTGGGGAAGTCTACGTCTTGCCTATATTGTTATTCTCTGGACCTTGGCATCCGCATGGTAAAAGGAGAGAGACTATTAGAATGCTTTTTTTAAAGTCATTTCTAAATTTGGCACTCTATGAAATGAACTTTCTGTACATTTTCATCCTTGACCTGGGCCTGGATCACTTATTAGTCCAGCTACTTATTCTGGAAGCCTTTACCTCACCTCAGTCTGCTTGGTCCACTCTGAATTAATGTCTACCCAAGAATTAACCTCTTTCAGCTTCATCATGGTCCTAACATAATATTCCCTTGAGTCTCCATTCTGCATATCCTGATAATTCTTCCTTCACTATGGAATGAACAGCTGCAACCTAGACACTAAGCCATCATTCAGGATAACTGGAACATTTCAGCTAATCACTTAGCAACAGTTTTAGGATTCTATTTTTCCATTTGGGAATAAAGATATCAGCTATTATTAATTTACAGGATTATTATGACTTTGGGCGGGGTGGAACTGAATGAATTTTGAAAAGTGCTATACCAGTGAAAATGAAATGGGGATATTACTAAAATTACTTTTTCCCTGAAAACTTGAAGATAACTATCAGGCACGTGAGGATACCTTTAATATTATTATTATCACATAATTAAATAACATTAAATTCTTGTTGAGCTTAGCATTTAAAAACTTATTTTGTGCTTTGAGCATTGAATGTCTAGAAACTCCATGGCCTAAATGTGCCCTATTGCTTTCCTACACCAATCTTCTGAGTGTCTGGCCACACTTGAAGAAAATGGCCTTCTACTTTTTAATGTAATTATAGTGCATTTACAAAGTGCATATAATTTTGGCTGACCGTGTGAATTAAACGTATCCATTTTAAAAAATATATTTTTATTGATTTCTGATAGGAAGGGAGAGGAGAGAGAGATAGAAACATCAACAAAGAGAAAGAATCATTGATCAGCTGCCTCCTGCACACCTCCTACTGGGGATCAAGCCCACAACCGGGGCATATGCCCTGACTGGAAATCAAACTGTGACTCCTGGTTCATAGGTCAAAACTCAACTACTGAGCTACACTGGCCGGGCAACATAACCATTATTCATAACAGCAACCCAACTAACTAAACAAAATATACCAAAAACTTAGAATGATTTTGATTCAACGAAATTGAATCAAAATTCCATCTCTCACATTTTAAATGGTCACCTTTTATCATACCATTACCCACTGACCACTTTCTCTTTATTTATATCCTCTTTCTTTGGTTCACAACCTTATCACACTCTTCACATTATAAGATTAATTTTCCTTCTTCTTTCAAACTAGGAGGAAGTGAGTTGGTGCAAACTTATCAGTAAAATAACATAAAACAATATTTTCACATAAATTTGTATGCTTTACTGAATTGCAACTGACTTAATGCTCCCTATATCTCTCCTCTTTTCAGCCACATGCCTTCAAAGAGTATTCTTCAAGAGCTGCCCCAGCACTTCTCAGAAAGGTCTCATTCAAAGGTCATCAACGACCACATAATTGACAGATTTAATGATCTCTTTATAATACCCATACTACTTGATCTGCAAATTTTAATATGATTGACAATTCCTTTATTGTGAAACTCTCTCCTCCCTTGGCTTTCATTACAGAGATCCCCCTGCCTAACACCCATCCCACCACACTTTCTTTGGGGAACAGTCTTGTACTTTGTGAAGGGTCAGTGAGTACCCCAGTTACAGAGGTAAGCCCAATCTCTACTTTCTGTGTTAGTGATCAGTTCAGAAATCCAGGCCTAATGCAACCAGCATATGGAATTCTGATGGCCTGAGGGATTTGTTCAAGAATTTCTATGTCAAGCCAAAGAAATGGAAGAGCAAGATTGATAGGAATTGGAGGTAAGATGTTCCCACACAAATAGAACCACTGGGAGAAAAGCCTTGGTTATACATCGATGAGAAGTCCAGAACTGCTATAGACATTTTCCCCTAGTAATAAATCCAATACCCAGAAGAGGGCCTTTCTGATAGAATCAGAAAGTAATGGAACTGGACTTGTTACTAAAATACCTGTTCTCTGCTCTACTTATCTCTTGGAGGTCTGTTGTTGTTGTTTTTGTTGCTATTGTTACATGAGAAGATAAGTCCACTTTATCATCATAGTCATTTTGAGTTTGACTATTAATTGTAGCTGAAAGCATCAGAATAACATGATTTACACAACACTGTTCTCTTCATTCTCTTTTGCCACACAAATAATTCTTTCTAACCATGTCTTAGTTTCTCTCTCCCATCCATCCCCTAAATATGCTATGTTCCAGTACTCTGTTCGTGGACTTCTTTCTCTCTTCCTTTTCCTTAGCTTCAACTTTTACCTGCTACTTTCAAGACTCCAAAATCAATAACACCAGCCCAGACTTTTCTTCTGAGTTTAAGACATGGATTTTCAATTATTTCCTGTACGTCTTCATGTGAAATGTTCTATCATGGGTAATCTGAATATCTTTAACACTACATGCCTAGTAATATGGCATCACCAAGACCTTACATCTGAAACCTTTGTAAGGCATAACCTCATTGGTCTAGTTTACGATCTCATCATTTTCATCTAAACCTGCCTCCCTCCAATCCATCTTCCATCCATTCTCCACAGTGCTACCAGCTATTCCTCCCAAATATAGACCAAATGAAAGTGTAAGATGTAATTTCCTTGCTTAACATTATGTAATAGCTTCCCATGTACCTGTAAAATAAAGCTTATACAACTTAGCTGGCTCTATAAAGTCTTTCCCAACTCTATCAGAGCTTACCTACTCAATCTTAACTTCAATCACTTCCTAAAGCCTATCCTTGGTATCCCCCCAAAAAACTCAAACATGTATGTTTCTCTCTGTGCCTCTCTTGCCCTCTGCCTTAATATGCTTTCCTTGTTTCTAAAGTTGGTGTATTCCTACTCAACATTCAAGGTCCAGATACAACAACCACCATTCTGGAAAAGCTTTCCTGACCATCCAGGTAAATTTTATTATTCCCTCATCTTTTATAACTCTAGGGACATAACTACAGTATACTACAATGCAACACATGCTATGGTAGATTAATGTTTATTAATAAATGCTGTAGTTCTCCTAAGGCTATGAATCAAGGCTTTTGGTTTTTAACTATTGAAGAACTACTGTACCATTTGACACATAATGGATGATCAAAAATTATTTTCAATTGAAAGAATTAAGAAAAAAAAGGACAATCACAGGATACATGGTTAGCTAAGGAGTAACTGCCCGGGATTCAGTGTCTTCATTTGTAAAACGAGACAAGTTTTAAATAAACCTGTATGTTTCTTCCTGCTCTAAAAACATTCCATGATTTTATGAAAATATTACTAGGAGTAACCCAGTGATTCTATCATAATATTAAATTTCACAAACTGCATTCTGGTCAATCAAGAATAAATTCAGCCAAAACCGGTTTGGCTCCATGGATAGAGCATCGGCCTGCGGACTGAGAGGTCCCAGGTTCGATTCCGGTCAAGGGCATGTACCTGGGTTGCGGGCACATCCCCAGTAGGAGATGTGCAGGAGGCAGCTGTTCGATGTTTCTCTCTCATCGATGTTTCTAGCTCTCTATTTCTCTCCCTTCCTCTCTGTAAAAATTCAATAAAATATATTTTTAAAAAAAGAATAAATTCAAAGATTTAAAAAATGTCTTTCTTTTTCTTAAAATGTGTTCTCCAGTTGCTGGATGAAATGTGTTAGTTCTGGAAAGAAGCCAATACTTGGCTCAGAGAAGAGTTAAAAGCCAATAGAGACATTTTTAATTCTATTAAAAGCATATTGTAAATTTCCCATCAGTTATAACATAATTTCTCTCCATTAATCATTGAAGGATAAATGATTGTAGTTTGGTCTATTGTGGCTAAAATCCAGGTATAGAATGTGTCCTACTCTCTTCAAGCCTCATCGATCTAAGACACACAAATACACGAACATGCATGTGTACACACACACACACACACACACTCGCCCAAACACATGCAGGGTTTGAAATTGAAAAGTTATTTGATGCCAAGGGAAAATAAAGATGGGTAAGTATACATTTGCAGAACATTTGGGGTAAGGGATTCAAGTCATTGATGAGTGATGATCATAGGAACTAAAATGGGGTAAATATTTCTTCTTTTTGGTCAGACAGAGGGATAGGTAGCATTGTCAGGCTGAAAAATCAAGATGTAGGTCTAATTCTATCTCTACTAGTAATATATTCTGTGACCTTGGTTCAGTCAATTATTCTCAAGGATCTATTCTTAGACCAGCTTAGCCACTCAAAATCTACCTATTATCACAGTGTGGTTCCTCCCCAAGTTAACCTTCACGTTTAATATTATTCTGTTGGTTTTCATGAAAGACCATTACAAGAAATAATAACATAAATTATTCCAATTTTAATTATTCTATGAATTATTCTACTTCTAATGTTAGTATAAATCTGTAAATGACATGAGAAGATACAAAGTATTTATTTCCTTATTTTGAAATTCCAGAATACCCAAAGTCTGTTTTTTCTTTCTTTTTCTACTTTACTTCTAATTATAACAATAACATAGTTTTATTATATGTATAATTCTTCAATGCAAATTTGTTTTAATATACATATGTTTTAATATATGCCCCTCACATTTTCTTCTGGATAATTTTTTTATCCAATTGAAATCATATTAGCATTTCCCCCTATCATTAGCAAAATTGCTTCATATTTGTCATCGTTAATACAGAGCCCAAATTAATGTACAGTCAAAACAGCAATATCAGCTTCCATGGTGAGCAGTATGCCTTTTCCTCCTTTCTCTAGGCTTACTGCTACTGTAGACATCTTTTGTTGTGACTTCAAATTAAAATTAAACTAAATTAAAGCAGCCTTTGAAAACTCCTAGTTGCAACTATTATTCCATTCTTATTTTTTCTACTTTATGCACAGAGGTATCTTGAAAGAAACTATAAAAGGTTTTTAATTCCATTACAATCAACTTAAGTACATAAAGTCCTCTTACATAGTTTTCTTTTAATTTAAGTAAGTCATAAAGAAACAACCTGACCAATAAGAAATCACTGTTAAAAATCCTATATAATAAAAGGCTAATATGCAAATAGACCGAAGGGAGGAACGGTGGAGCGGTGGAACAACTGAACAATCAAACAACCAGCCACCATTATGTGCATTGACTACCAGGGGGCACACGTGGAAAATGGCAGGCATCAGCAGCAGGTGGCAGAGTGCGGAACATGGCGGGTGTTGGTAGTGGCGAAATGGTGGAGCAGGTGAGCAGGGGCAGAAGACCAAGGTGGGGTGCCGGTCACTGTCATCAGGGTGAGCCTCAGGTGGTTACTGAAAATACTTTGCTCCCGTGCACCACGGTCCCGCCCAGTGCTCACACCTGCTGCCGGCACCAGCCCCACTCGCACCCACTGCCAACAGCAGGTGTGAGCGGTGGCTGCTGGCCATAATCGCCCCTCAGTGCTTCTCCACCTCCCCCTGCACCTGAGGGGCAATCAGGGCAGCAGCCATCACTTACACCCGCTGACGGTGCTGGCCCCGCTCTCACCTGCTGCTGGCCCTGGCCCCAATCACTCCATGCTGTTAGCAGGTGTGAGAAGGACCAGCACAGTCAGCGCATGGGAGCAGCAGTGGCGGGAGCAGGGCTGCTGGCAGACAGGGAACTGGGGGCTGTGGCGGGATGGGCCAGTGGGGGCGTGGAGGATGGGCCGAGACCCGCCCCAGTACCCATTGCAGCCTCGCCACCCACAGTTCCTTTCAAGGTGCACAAATTCGTGCACTGGGTCCCTAGTATATAAATAAAAGCATGAGGACTCATTTGACTTTACTTCTTCATGAGTCTATAGAGGCTCCTCAGGATGACCACTTTCTTTCCTAAGTGTTACAAACCATCTATTTAATATTCTGTTGTAGAAATTTTCTCTCTTGTATAAGACTTGTGAAATCTTTCTTTTTCGTTCTTTTGTTTTATTCTCCTGGCTCAGCTTCTGCCATTGAATTTCCTCAAATATCACTAAGAGTGATTGCATAGTCACAAAATCAAATCCTTCAGTTATCTTTAGTAGAAATCAGCATTCTTGATTAATAAACAAAACCCATTCTAGTTCATTTGGCAGAAAAATTATTACTAATTGAATCTATTAAAAGGTGCTTGTGGAATCTCCACAAGGATTAGAGGGATGGGTTTAGGAGCCAGTCAGCAACAATATGCGAATAGTTAGGGGCAGCAAGGGAAATAGTACTAGGATGGCTATTAGGTTATGTAGTGACATTTTCTGCTGTACTGTTGTTGATCTTATTTTAGTGACTAGAAACGGAATTTGTTATATCTAGGTCCAAATTTTGCCCTTATGATCTTTACACACACACACACACACACACACACACACGTGTATAAGTTTCACACAATATATAGAATTTATTTATTTATATATTATATTGACATATAACATATATTAATATGTATGTCACACATATTGTACTTATAGATAATAAATGAAGAAGTGTTTTGGGAAGCGAATAATGCCCAAAGGCAGCAATTTTAAGTCATTACCTGTCAGTTTATTTAAGGCCAAAACCAGGATGGCTCGCAGTGGCTGCTGGCCATAATTGCCCCTCAGGGCTAGTCCTTGTCAAAACCAGGATGGCTAGTCCTTGTCAAGCTTATAAAACTAGGCCCTAAGCAGGGAACTAGTGCTTATAGACTGAGTGGACTCCAGGCAACCAGAAAAGCCCACGAATAACAGGGTAGGCAAGAGGCCAAGAACCCAAGACGGAATGCAGCCTTGGGTGGCTTTTAATATAGCTGCTATGTAGACTTATGTGAGGTCTCCAGAGAACCCATCAAGACCATATCTCTTTTCATGCCAAAATAATGTCAGGAAATTTACCCAAAGCTTGAAATTAAGACAAAAAAAAGTGGGTGGCATATCCTCCCAATATTATATGGGGGCAAAGGATACCCAAGAATTAGCTAGGGGGATATATTTAGTTCATCTCATTTTTTAGTATAGATTAAAATTTCCAGACTATTACTTGTTAGCTTTTGATTTTTATGGGTTAGAAATGCAAATAATTTCTGTCTGGTAAGAAGAGATAATCCAAAAGGTTCATGGCTTGCTCGACATCAAATAGATTTATATTTTAACTCTGCAATCTTACTCTAATATTGTCTTGTTAAATTATGCATAAGCGACCTTAATTTTTTTTAAATACTCTTCAAGGTGGTCATAATATCTGACTCCTTCACTGACTAATGAGTTATTGAATAATTTCTCCCCACCCAATTCCATTTGGCCTAGTTCTTCTCCCCAAAATATTCCTTGGAGTCCCTATGGCATGCTTTTATTTTCACTAATGGATCCCATTTGTCCCTATCTTCATTGTCTGCCTATGGACCTGGTTCATAGCTATACAACTCTGCAGTTCGCCTCTAGCCATCTCAGAACCAGCCTTCCCAAGTGACTGTTTATCTCCATCCCTGTTGCCCCACACATGCACGTGAGCATGGATTAAGTGTTTGTGTGAACTAATATAAATTCAAAGTAAACATCATTACATAAAAGGGTGTGGTCTTTTTTTTTTTTCAATAGTTTTATTCATTTCAAACGGGCCAGATCCTGCCTGCAGGCCGTAGTTTGCCCACGGCTGGAACCTCTAACTCCCAAAAAGAGCTGAGATGAGGTTGTCACATACCACACGACAGGCTTTGAAAGCTGAAAAAGGCATAAGGGAGTATACTTAGCTGGCACACTTGTGTACACACACACACACAGCCACACCACTTACAGGACCACCTTCCACTTTTGCCCCCACCTTCCAAGATGCCAACACTAGGCAACCAGCACCTCCCCTTAGGAGACCGGGTCCCACCGCAACTCCTTCCAACTCAGACACCCCACTATGAACCAAGCAGTGGCCCCCTCATCAGAGTTCTTAGTTTCACCTCCAGGGGGCTCCTCCTTCAACAGTTTAACTGTTAACTATTCCAATCTCTTCTCATTGTTCCCTGAGCTCTAGAGGGATAGGTATTTCTTTCGGCTGCTACCTCTGTGAACCCCTTTTGGTCAGCTAGTTAACAATATATAGCCTGATTCATAATCTCCTTATTGAATTCCCTTCTGCTGTGGTTCTGACTCCTGACTGGACCCTGACTGATAACAGTGGCAGAGCTGAGGTTCCAACTCCCGCAGGTTGGCATCAGAGGATCTGGTCAGAGTAAAGAAAAACACCAGCGAAAGCACAGCAAGTTTCCCCTTTCCCTGTCGTGACAGGCCAGCCTCCCCTCACACATAATCTCAGAGATGCTATTTTACTCCTGAGGAAGACAACCTTTAGCCTAATCACATAGAGCCATTCAGCTTCTCCTTGTCTCCTTTCCAACTTAGGATCTGGGCTTTAACTTTGCAAAACCTACAGGGTGTTTTTCCAAAACAAAAGAACTGTTGGCCCCCAAAGGTGCAATCAAGTCTCCAACTTTAACAACACAAGGAACATTAACATTTTGAAAAGAAACCTGTTGTTTTTCTTAGGTTTCACATATCTTAGGGCCACGTCCTTAGGGGAGCTCAAGGTCAAAGCATTTTCTTTTCAAGAGCCTCTTCAAGGGAAACACACTTCTAAGCACAAAGTGTAAGGTAACTGGGACAGACAACCTGAAATGAGGCTGCATGAACCAAGTCCCCACCGCTCCATCCCTCCCCGTCCCCCCCACCCCCAACTGAAGCAAACACCAGTGGTCATGGCCATTTCACCTAGAATATTTACTCAATTCATTAAAACTGCTTTGGCAGCAAATCACAGAAATAAAATTAATAATTCAAGCCAGTTTAAGAAAAAAAATAGATTTGAATTCAGTGGTGTATCACAGAACCTCAGGACAGATTTCAATGCTGATGGCCTTAGAGAAGGATGAGAACGTAAAACTAGAAAAGCATCCTGACACCTTTTCCCCTCCTGTCTGCTCTGATTTTTATGTCAGTTCTCTCTTCTCGCCTTCATTTGCTTTTCCAGCACACCTACACTCTTACCTGAGTAAGCCTGCTGGTGAGCAAGTCCCCGGAGACAGTAACTCCTCTCTGAGTCCCAGCTCAGGGCCCACTGCTGCTCCAACCCATTTCTTAGGAGTCAGGTTCATGTTTTACAAAGTAGGGAACCAAGTCCTTCATTTGGGGAAACAGTGAACAGAGAAGGAACAATCATTCATTCAGTTAGATGACTCTTCCTCCCCATAAGATTTCTACTCAATTTATTATAAATATCTCAGTGCTTATCTATTATTCAATTTTATGGCAGATATTCATTCTCAGGAAAAAAAATTATTCACTAAATGCCATCAGCTGCAATTTCTGAATGCTTAAAGAAAATTAAATTTCTAACTAATACAGCAGTCCTCGATACGGCCACCTTGCTTCCAAAATTAGAGGACAAAACAGAAAACATAATAGAGGTGGAAAAATTTACTAAGGCAATTAGGTACTCTGTGGGCATAATAAACGTAACGCCGGATTTATTATTATTATAATATGTACAATCGTATGGTCGGGACAAGTAAAAGACAATATGATTATAGTGTTTATCCCATCCAATAAGGAAAAGAGCTGTGGGTAAGGGGAGAGAGAGATAGGGGAAATGATGTTTGTGTCCCTGCTGAGAAGCCTGCCAGAGGCTCTGAGCAAGGAGGGACCCATCCCCTGTGAGCTGTTCCCAAGGCCTAACCAAGGGCACAGATGACTCTCCCTGCCCTGAGGGACCTTCGGGAGCAGAGAGCTTCTTTGGCCTCCACTCTTAAGAGAGTGTGCTCTTCATGCCAACTTCATTCATTTCCAACCTATGACTCCCCAACCTGCCTCTTAGACTCACACACCCTGGCGGGCACAGTCAGTCCTCAGAGGACACTGTTTCATCACAGGGGAAGACCTGGTCTACTCTGGCGAATCTATCCTGCTCCCCCATCCAAGCCCGCCTCAGCGAGGAAAGCCAGCAGCCCCTTTCTGGGTCCACAGGCACTGTTTGGAACCATTTGCTTTGTGCTATTCTATCTCAGGTCCGAACTCAGTTTTGTCTCATGACTCACCGGTTTCTCCCTGGATGAACACCTGAACTGGCTCACTTCCTCTAGGCTTCTCACGCCAGGGGCAGGGGCAGTGAGAGGCATCGCTGTCAGAAATGAAGATATAGAGACAAGTTAGACTGGGAGGGGCCCACAGTGCCTATACCTGAGTCCTAGCCCAGTGATTCATTTTTGTTCCAAATTAGTGTCTCTCCAAGTTAATAACTAGAGACCAGGCTCAGACATTTTACTATAAGGAAAAAATATGGCCCTAGCCGGTTTTGCCTAGTGGATAGAGTGTTGGCCTGCAGACTGAAGGGTCCCGGGTTCGATTCCAGTCAAGGGCACATGCCCGGGTTGCAGGCTCGATCCCCAGTAGGGGGCGTGCAGAAGGCAGCCAATCAATGATTCTCATCATTGATGTTTCTATCTCTCTCTCTCTTCCCTTCCTCTCTGAAATTAATAAAAATATTTAAAAACTATATGATAGGTAGAATATTAAATATATGATATATATGTTATACACATCACACACACATGCATATGTTGGTATGTATACTTTTTAAGAGATCTGTAAAATTCTGATGGTATGAACTGTTACCCCCCGCCCCAAGGGAAGAGCCATTTCTATCTATTTTTAAGTCAACAGCACAGGATTATATTAGTGAAAGCCTAGGCCTCACACCGAAAGAAACAAAAAAGACAGAATGCTCAAATTATATAATAGTAATAGCAACTTCCATTTGTGAATTCTTACTGAACACCAGGCACTCTGCTGAGGGTCTTATTTAATTCCTTCACTTACTCCTCACAACCCCAGGAGTTGGTTCTATTAGTGTCTGCATTTTCTGGGTGAGGAAATAAAAGTTTTAAAATCAAATTACTTGCAGGGTCACAAAGCTCATAGGAGGGGGTGGGGGAAAGCTTCTTTCAGTCTGTGCTCTCAGAAAGGATGCCTTTCTCCCTCCTCAGCTGATCCCAAGTCTTACCCATCAAATGGGGGTGAGACAACCAGCAACCCCGCCTGTGAATGTCATCTCCCTGGCATCCTGAGAGTGGGCAGATGTGCCTCTAGGGTTCCATGTATAGGCAATGGATGTGTCCTCACTCCCTGCCTGTGACCCTCACCATCCACCACCTCAAGAGGGAGAGAGAGAACATGAGTGAGAGAGTAGAAGGAGCAAGACACCTCTCTGTAGTAAACACCCCCACACTCAGGCTTTCTAGAGCGGCCAGGGGCTGTTAACTCCAAAGTCTTCAGTGTCCTCATTTACAAGTCTTCAGTGTTCTTGTTTAACAACAGATGAACAATTCTATTCACAAGTTTACCGTGTCTAAACATTAATGAATCTGGTGCTCTGCGGGCGTGCCCGTGCATACGCAGAGGAGAGGCCAGCCCAGGTGGCCAAAGTGGAGTTCAACTTGGCGGGGATGGAGTCACCTGTGAGCCCCTAAGCCGGTCCCCGCCCACCCATCTGCAGGCTGCACCTGGATGCTGGCCGCACACCCTGGGAGGCCTGGGCAGGAGCAGGGGACAGAGCTATTAGCAAAAGATGGTGGGTTACTTGGCAAACAGTAAAGCAAATACTAGACGTATAAATATAGAAGAAAAGTCTTTTGGAGCAGCTGGTCAACCCCTAACTGTACCGGATAGGTTCCGATTGAAGTATTGACTAAGTTGTGCAGAAAAAAGCCCAACGCAAGACAGTTTTCCTTATTTAATGATATTCTTGTATATGGCAATACTGTCATCCAGAAGAAGAAATATAATAAACATCATATTAGTCCCCTGGAAATATGTCCCTATTGATTCCGTCAAAGATGAGGGAGACTTGGGGAATGGATGGCTTATCAAATTGCCAACTAAATTATTTGCAGACTATGCTGCCACTGCCACTGCCACTGCCACTGCCACTGGGAAATCAGAATAGGTGAATCACATGAATAAATGAGCTACTGATTTACTCTCCAAAAGTGAGAAGGCACCCAGTAATGAGCCTGCTGCTGTCTGGGTTCCTGACTCTGAGGCAACTGCAAGGATGTGTTGTCAGAAAGCAAAATTCACACCTGGTAATCCTCATCACCATTGCCACAAATGTGGTTTTGTTGTCCTTGGGCCCTTCTCTGAAGAGAGATTTCTTCTCCCCAGCCAGGCTTCTAAGCCTGTATGGATTTGTGACTTCTGCTATGACCTGGGGACATGGCCACATGCCAGCCTACTAGATCTGACTCCTGCAGTCAGTCATTGAAGTCTCCCTTAAACGATGTATCAGAGATGATGCCAATGATGATAGCAGTGACTAAGGACATATGTTGAAATATTTCATTGGGTGTGACTATCTGAGAATTCAGCTTTGGGGGGAATGGAAAATTCTGAGCTCTCTCTCATTTTTGCTCTAGTCATGAATTTGTCTGAGAAACTTTTAACCTATGTGCCTCAATATATTCTATAGAGAAAAAAAAAGGCCTGTTGCCCTGGTAGGGTAGGTCAGTTGGTTAGAGTGTCATCTCAATATGCCAAGGTCTCAGGCTCCATTCCAGGTCAGGGCACATACATCAACCAATGAATGCATATATAAGTGGAACAACAAATCGATGTTTCTCTCTCTCTTTCTCTCTCTCCCTCCCTCCCTCCAATAAATAACAATTAGAAAAAAGAAAAAATATCCTGTTGTCATTCCCCTCAACCCCACCACTGCCATGCCCTATCCCAATTCTCTACTCTCCTGCAAGGGTAGCCTATAGCAAACATAGCACATAAATTTTTGGTTTCTTAGTTTTGTTTGATTTTAGATTATTTTCTTGGAAGATTGGGAAAAGGTATTCATTTAATAGATCATATACTACATTGTTGTTTATTATATGTTCTGTTACATGGAAAAACTAAAAGCAAAGAATGATGGAAAAAGGAGTATAGTGTGGTTAGTCACTAATATTATTTGCTTTTTTCTAATCATTCTATCTAATGGTTAAGACACCAACAACAAAAATACATATACCAAGTGGTGCCTTATCATAATAGCACTGTTACACGAAATAAATCCCGTTCTTCTCACTTTTAAGTTTGTTTTAAAAATACACTTGGGCTCTTTGGGGTAATAAAATGAGTGATTATGAATGGGTATAATGAGAAAATACTTGTCATCTGACACCTACAAGTAACTAAATTTAGAAGTTATTCATATAAATATTTTTCCATAAAATAGTTATGATTATATTTTTAAATTTTATATGTATCAAATTATAATTCCCATATAATTAATAGATCATTATTAGAAATTTGGTTTGAAACTTATCCAATATAGAATTGTCATATTGCATTAGTTTCTATTTTTAGTAAGATATTTGTAGGTAAATTCATCTGCTTTAATATTATTTCTAGAATGAAAAAATCTTATAAAATCTTTGAAATGCATTAAAATCCTATGGTAGAAAAATAAAATAAAATAAAATCCTATGATAGAGCCAAAACCGGTTTGGCTCAGTGGATAGAGCATTGGCCTGTGGACTGAAGGGTCCCAGGTTCGATTCCGGTCAAGGGCATGTACCTGGGTTGCGGGCACAAACCCAGTAGGAGATGTGCAGGAGGCAGCTGATCGATGTTTCTCTCTCATCGATGTTTCTAACTATCTCTCTCCCTTCCTCTCTGTAAAAAATCAATAAAATATATTTTTAAAAAAAAATCCTATGATAGAGCACAGAACTACTTAGGCTAAGATTTGGAAGAGACAATATGCAAGAATGGTCAAGACAAACCAATTAAGTTTGACTAGGCTGCTATGGAAGCATTGTCTATTTCAGTGTGATACTATCTTGAATTTATAAATACAGTGTTATATTTTATAAAGTTTTATAAAGTCCCAAACATTATTCCTGTTTTTGTAAAGCAATTGTGTGTTTAATCTGTGTCTGAAATCATTTTTCAATGTATGGAACTAGAGTAGCAATTGGTCTTTCTAAATTGTGAACTTTACTGAGTCAGTCTAGATTGCTTTTGAGAAGTGGTCCTTTTTCACTCTGCTTTGAGGCAGCCATTAGGTTGAAAGTATATTTATCACATAAAACTTGATGTATTTTGTACTAGTCGCTCTATTTATATGCTACAAATAACTAAGGTCTTTCAAATAATAAAAAACCAGCCTAAAGATTGTTTTAAATTCTAAATCCTTTTGTTTTTAAACCTTCAAATCTGGGTATATTACATATGTTATGAGAGGCTGGATTCAGTAACTTGTGGAGGATTCTTTGGTTTGGTTAAGGAGCTAACTTTCTGTGAGATTGTGAGAGTGTCTGAGATACGTAGATCTCCCCGCAGGAAACGTGAAAGAAAGGCACGGTAAGTTTCTTTGTTTTAATATCAGATGGACTCTTGTTTCCAAGCAATGCATCATATAATCAACATATCTGAAAAGGACCATGAAACCCAAGAGGTGCCAATGGAGACCTCCTGGTTCACAGGGGCCTAGCAGATTCAGGAACCAATGAGAAATGTTCTGCACTAACATCTGCATTGTCAATCTCTGGACTTTTTTTTTACAATAAAAAATATAAATAAATAAACATTAATCTAGGTGAATATGAACATGTGATAAAAGTGAACCTTCTCAAACACTTAAGAACCAGGCCCCTATCATGCCATCAAAAAGAGATTTATGCCAACACTGACTGTGGCTTGGGAGGAAAGCACACACAGTCTCAAAATTGCCAACTAATAATGAAGCTTCGTTACCTTTGGGGAGTATCCACCGTTACAGTTTTGAGCATATTCCCAGCATTGCTGTTTCCTGCTTGCCTGTCTTATTATGTTTGAATCATTGCAGGAGAATAAATTCGTGACTTACTAGATCTTTTAAAATTTCATTTAGAAACTCCTCAGTTTTTGGCTTTCTTAGTAAATTCAAATATATTTTATCTCATTAATACTGTATTTTATTATTGTTTAATAGTATCTATATTTGTTCCCATTCAAGTTCTTGGAATACTGTCTAAGAAGTATGCTCATGTTTGTTAAGAGGATACAAAATAAAATTATTAAAGTATTCATCATTTTTAAACATTTTACCATAAAGGAATAATAGAGTAACCTCAATTTCTAAGCCTGTATGAGAAATAGCCCTTCTGTTCATTTCCTTTGAGACTTAAAATGACACAATATGTTACCTTTCCCTGGAAAATCATGAATGATAAAGAGCAAAGTGTGCCTATGAGTGTACCTTCTCAGTCTATATTGTTCTGTGAGGTTCTTTTATCAAAAAATTGCACTGACTGAAACACATTCGCCTGTGAAGAACTCATAAACAGAATGATTGCCCAACAATATTGAATCGCCAAAGGGTGAAAATGTGATTATATTCTGATCACAGAAAATAAGTAATGTCTCCTTTTCTGTAACTGAATGGACACAAAATGGTTAAAACGTCATCAAACAGCTCTGCTCTTTCTCCTTTTATGAAAGCAAAATGAGAAAGATCAGAGGATAGCTTAGATTATGCCAGGAAGTAAAAATAGGATGAGGGATTAAAGGAGGAAGAACCTCTAGAAAAAAAATATTATATTAATGGGGAGGTCAAGAAAACAAGTACATGAACACACAAAAAATCAAAACAATTTGTTTAAATCATAGAACAATCGACATTTATGCCCAGAAAAATGAAGGTAGCAGGTAGTTGTAACCTAAACAAATATAGACTATTAGGGGGAGGTGGGGGGAGAAATGACAATGAACTGCATTTATATAGCAATTACCACGTCCTTTTATCTCCTGAGCTCCAGTGCTGGAGCAGCAGCTTGAAAGGCACAGGGACACACGGGGAGAAACTAAATTGCCCGGCACCAGGGCAAGAGCTGGAGGGGCAGCTTTCTCCCAGACTGAAGTGCTGTCAGAGGCTCTTGTTCCCTTGTGGGTAGGGATGGGGACAGGGATCCTCCCACGGAGCCTGCAGGCAGGCACCATATCTGAGTCTCCATCAACCTGGCTAACACTCTTCACCCCACTCTGGTGATTCCGAGACCTTGCCCAACCCAACTTGCAGGCCCACCCAAGCCATTCCTGGTGGCTTTTCCATACAAATGGCCTGTCTTGGTTCATGTTTCAGACGGTCCTAAGATCTCTCAAAGGAGCAGCATCTGGCCCTGGTGTGCTGCACCTCTTGCTAAGTAGGCCCAGGTCCAGGATTAGCAACAGCCAGCCTTGGTTCGCACCTTGGCCTCTCCCAGGCATAAGCCCAGCACAAGCCCGGCATTGGTTTGCACACCTGAAACTAATGTAATATTGTACATCAACTATAATTAAAAAATAAAAAACTTATTTTAAAACAAAGAAGTACAGCCCTAGGCAGTGTGGCTCAGTTGGTTGAAGCATCATTCCATGCACCAAAAAATGGTAGATTCAACTCCCAGTCAGGACAGATACCCAGGTTGCAGATTCAATCCCCAGTTGGGGCCCATGTGGGAGGCCACCAACCAATGTCTCTCTCTCACACATCAATGTTTCACCCTCTCTCTAAATTCAATTTTTAAAAAAAGAAGTACAAATTGATTTTCAAAATAGTCATGGGGATGCAAAGGAAGTAAGTCAAGAATATTGTAATAACTATGGATAGTGCCAGGGGGGTACTGGAAATATCGGGGGAGCACTTTGTGAAGTGTATCATTATCTGATCACTGTGCTCTACACCTGAAATTAATACAAAATAATACTGAATTTAAACTGTAATAAAATAAAATTTTTAAAGTATGAATTCCAGGGGCTTAGTACAGCATGTAAAGTATGACAAGGTCAATAAGAAAAAAAGTGAGCCCTGGCCGGTTTGGCTCGGTGGATAGAGCATTGGCCTGCGGACTGAAAGGTCCCAGGTTCGGTTCCAGTCAAGGGCATGTATCTTGGTTGCGGGCACATCCCGAGTGGGGGGTGTACAGGAGGCAGCTGATCAATGTTTCTGTCTCATCGATGTTTCTAACTCTCTATCCTCTCCCTTCCTCTCTGTAAAAAATCAATAAAACATTTTTTAAGAAAAAAAGTGAGGCAAAAGAAGAAATTTCTGCACTTTATATGTATTAGTTTCTCCAGTCGGGGAGAAAGCCTTGAAATACAATTGATGTTGTAAGTGGGCTTTGTGTTACCTTCAAAATGGAAAATGCTTCACTCTGTCAGCACAGACTCTAACCACTCCCCATATTATATATAACTGAAGCTGATAAACACTCAAGGTATCTCCATGGTACTCAGTTCATGAAATTGTTTTTGGCCCACCACTCTCTCCATAAGTATTATAGAGAACTGGGCTTTTAAAATTCTGAATGTGTTACCTGAGGATTAACAGAGACTGAGTAGAATAGAGAAATGTTCATGGTTGACTTTGTTTACCATATATCTTAGTCAGGTATGATTAGGCCAAGTATTTTTTAAATCCCTAAAAGATTCCCCCGTGGTCATTTTAGTCTTGTTGTCCCAAGGCCAAAGCAAAGTGGCCCATCATGTCAATAAATATTGTGAGGCCTTAGCAGGATGACTAACAGTGGAGTCAGAGAAGCTGTGTGTGAGTCAAAGATTCATCTGCATGCAGCACTAAGGCTATGTGGGAAAGTAGTGACTTACACAATTAAAATTATACCTTCTGTTGGTACAGCGCATTAGGGTTTATGAGAAACTTTCACATACATTATTGCATTTTGTCCTGAAAACAACCCATGAAATGAGTAACAGATAGACCATCAGCATTTCTAGATTTAGTCAGTTGCAATGAGACAGTCATAAGTAGCACTGAAGATACATGGCGTAGATAACTGTGAATTTTGCTGAGCTGTATTATGTACATCATTTGTGCTATGACAATATAATGTGGAAAAGACGCTCTGAAAAATGGAGTGAATCTTACCAGTTGCTCAACACCTATATTCTGATGCAACTTCATGGCTATTTGATGCCAAAATGGACTAATTCTGATCTGAAGAGTAATTTAAATGTTAATGATATGTAAACAGGGTGGAGGGTGAAAGGCAAGTTTGTGAAGAAGAGATTACAGAGAGATATAAACAAAAACTTTAGGGGATAATGGACGTGTTCATTATCTTGATTGTGGTGGTGATGATTTCACAGGCAGATACGTATATCAAAACATAAAATTATACTGCCAAAACCGGTGTGGCTCACTGGATAGAGCGTCGGCCTGCGGACTGAAAGGTCCCAGGTTCGATTCTGGTCAGGGGCATGTACCTGGGTTGCGGGCACATCCCCAGTGGGGGATGCGCAGGAGGCGGCTGATCGATGTTTCTCTCTCATCAATGTTTCTGACTATCTCTCTCCCTTCCTCTCTGTAAAAAATCAATAAAACATATTAAAAAAAGAAAGAAAATTATACTCCATGTCAATTAAATATTAAAATATGCCCATTAAAAATTTTACTGTTCCAATTTATTAAAATTTGAGAAATAAATAATACAACAGAACGGCATTTCCAAATATGAGGACTTACGAAGGCTTCATGAAGCCTCCTTTTCCAGTGTCAAGGATTTGTTGTACTATCCATTTTCACAGATTGGGAACTGAGGCTGCTAGAGGTTAGTGATCTGCCTAAGGTGGACATTAAATAGTGAAGGCAGGGCTTGAACCTGACACTGATCTTAAGCCCCTAAGCCACTGAGCTTTGCAACACTAAGATGAACATTGCTCTGACAGTTCAGAAAGTCTGTTAGGAAGAATCAGGCTGATTCAGGGCAAGAAGTAGCCCTCGGTCAAATTGTAGAGTAATCAAAAGTTGATATTTAGGATATATAAAATCAGTCTACCTATACATTGTTCCTTCTTGGACCTAAACAACCTTAGTGCAGCCAGGTGGCTTTCCCAACCCTGTGCTGTGATGCTACACCTTGATCAACCCAGGCTTAATGTTTTATCTCTTCATGACCTTTCTCTTTGCCTTCTGGAACAACAGCTAATTTTATGAGAAACTCACCTATCACCAAAGTTTAAATGATGAAAATAGACTTGCCTGTTATCCCAAAGACATTTGTACTTTAGCAGAATTTGTAGACATGTAGTAACTAGCTCAAGTACATGGATTTTTTTTCGTAATGGTGGAAATTTAAGCCACTGGGTAAGTAATTTGGGAAGATTTGGGTTGTTTTTCTGTCATCAAATGAGGACCACTTGTTCCATTTATAGGTAAGGGACCCAAATCAGTGCATGGATGTCAATCTCTTTCCAGTCCTAAAAGGCAATCCTCTCAATCAAGTTACACTTAACTTCATCAAATTGATGGTCCTCTCACTAGCCCTTATCTAAGAGTCAGTTTAAACTGAAAAAATAGAAAGTACTTGGTACATAGTGGGTACTCAATTAATACCAGTTGAATTAAAATGTGGATTCTGGGGGAGAAGGAGGAATGGTCAGGAAATTATGCCTACCTTTGCATATCCTTCTCTCTAATTTGAATTCTTGATAAATCCCAGAAGTGTAATGAATGCTTAAAAAAAATAGAATGTTCTTCTGACTTACCCCTTGATACATTAAGCCTTTGAGAGGCACAGTGTAATGGGCAGATCAAATCTGAGGTCACTAGCCAGTTCCCAACTGGTAGATGCTCTATGCTGCTGATTAGCTAACAGTATCCCTGCTTTTAATTTAACACAGATAACAAAGACGAAGTTTCAAGCCTATAGAGATTAGCTTGTGTTTTTGCCCTAGAACAGTGGTTCTCAACCTTCCTAATGCTGTGACCCTTTAATACAGTTCCTCATGTTGTGGTGACCCCTAATTTCAGTGTTACAAATTGAACATAATTAAAGCATAGTGATTAGTCACAAAAACAATATGTAATTATATATGTGTTTTCTGATGGTCTTAGGCGACCCCTGTGAAAGGGTCGTTAGACCCCCAAAGAGGTCACGACCCACAGGTTGAGAACCGCTGCTCTAGAAGAAGGAAAAGCAGATGCTTTCCTAAGCATGCATACAGCCAGCCCTTCCACATGTTGTGAGCCAGGCTGTCAGACCTGAGTGATGTGTCATAGAGTCCAGAAGGTTGTCCTCCCCAGATTTTGGTTGAACACAAGATTATAGGAGCAGGTATGAAAAGTCTAAAGAAATTGTTGCCCAAGGCATCCATTTTCATTCATTTTAACAAAAATATTTTAAGAAAATCTTGAAGACCAAGGTGTGAGATATATAATGATGCATTCACCTCCGTAAATGTGCTAAAGCCTATACATTACAGAAGCCTGCTAACATGATTTCACTAAGTCCCAAAAGTAAATGGAACTTGAGAATCACTCCTGTTTTCTCTGGAGAGACTGAAAGTGGGTTTGTTTGATAACATCTACTCTTCTGATATTATTTTATGTCTTATACTCATAGTCAAGCCCTCTGGAGATCATAATGGAGAAGTTCTGGTTTATCAGGTTTTCTGCCAAGAGAGGTAGACAGTGAGCAAATGTCCCATCCTCATCATTCTGTCATCATCATTTTTCACCCTGGCTCTCTTTTCTTTTTAACTTTTTCTCTTTTATTTAGAGGCTATAGAGATTCCAAACGTGGAAATAAATTTTAATATGACAAACCTTTAGGCAGAACATTTGGAGAGCTTTTTCATTTCATACTGTGATCAGTTAAGGAGCTGTTCATCTATTTCAATAATCCACTGGGCCAAACCCAGGACACTAAATTCTGCAGAATGACATATTTTCAAGTCTCCAAATTCTAATATGGCTGTGCACCATTCCCTCTTTCTCTCTCTCTCTCAAGCTAGTTAAGCATTTACTAGAAGCGTAATAAAAGAGATAAATTGCCTGCCTATTTTAATCATTGATGCCCAGCTCTAGCTCAGCTTTTGAGAAACTATCTCCTTCCTTCTCCTTTGCCAACTGCCCCACCTGGCCAGCATTTGACTCATTTAAAACAAGTAGAAGACAAATTTCACCCCATTAAAACACACACACACACAAAACACACACACACACACACACACACACGACTAATAATAAATTATTATCCTTAGAGGTTCTGGCTTTGCTGCATATGGAATCCCTTAGTGTCTAGAATCCATTCACTTTCCCATCCTCCCAGAAGATTATTCCAAATCTTCTCTTATCTACTGAAATCCACAACTCCACCCCTATGCTCACTACCCTCCCTACCAGATGATGATATCACTCCCTACTTCACGCAGAAGTGACCTTCTGCAGACTTCCACAGCATATCCCCCACCTTCCCACCTATTAATGGATCAACATCTCATGTTCCTGTCTAAAAGCATGCCCTCCACATGGGTACCAGATCCCATCCCTTCTGTCTTCTCCAGAACTTCACTCCTGAATTCTCTTTTCCATACCATCCATTTTCCCTCTCTACTAGATCATTCCCATCAGCATGTTAAAATGTAAGTCCTTCTCTCATCTTAGAAAAAAGAAAAAAGTAAAACTTTATCTTGACTTGACTTCCCCCACCAACTTACACCTGAGTCCTTTGCTCCCCTTTATAGCAAGTCTCCTTGAAAGAGTTATCTATATTCTCTGTCATTCCTCTCTTCTTACTATCTCTTAAAACTATTCCAATAAGCATCCACCACCACTCCACTCCAATGCATGGGAGAGGGCTCCAGGGTGGTTAAAAGATGGCTAGCAGTTTCAGGAAGAGGCTCAGGTAAAAGAGACACCACAGGGATGCAGAGGGGCCTCTGAAAGGCCTCTGGGCTCCAAGGGTTCCTAGTCGTGCTTGAGGGTGAGTCTTTTGAAGAGATACTCGCCCAGCCCAGCTTGGGGCACGGCCAGCCTGCAGATGTTAGATCAGTTTCACCTCTTCATCCAGGAAGTGGTTTTCTAGGAAGTCACAGAGATGAGGGTCTGCACAGGTAGAACCCAGGGCCTGCAGCTCCAAAAGGGCCTGGTTCAGGTTCTTCTCCAAGGCCAGGCGGCTTCCAAGGCATCCTGAGGTTTTGTTTTCTTTTTGTTTGTTTTTCAAAGATATTTTATTGATTTTTTTTACAGAAAGGAAGGGAGTGGGATAGAGAGTTAGAAACATCAATGAGAGAGACACACTGATCACCTGCCTCCTGCACTCCCCACTGGAGATGTGCCCGCAACCAAGGTACATGCCCTTGACCGGAATCTAACCTGGGACCCTTCAGTCCGCAGGCTGATGCTCTCTATTCGCTGAGCCAAACCAGTCAAGGCGGCATCCTGAGTTTTGCCCCAGTCATCTTGAGAAGGTTTCTGCACGTCTTGGAAGAGAATACGGCTGCCACACTTGTTTTGCAACTTTAAGATATGCTCAGCGCCCTCACGCTTCTTGTCTGCCAACTTGCGGAAGAAGCAACCCAAACCCTCAAGAGCCACATTGTCAAGGTCGAAATAGTAGCCCAGAGCGAGGGAGGTGTGGAGGCCCGCAGATGCAGGTTGGCCAGGCGATTGACAGCAGCCTCCACCTCGATGGAATAATTCTGACAAATTTGGGAGCTCATGATTGTTGGGCAACAAGGAGTTAAGGTAGAAAAAAACCCTGTGTGTTGGCTGGTCCTGAGGTGGTCATGAAGGTGGTGACTGGATGAGACGCCGGAGTGGTTGGAGGCTGGAAGAAGGGGCGTCCCTGGGTCTGTTCTGTCCAAACACTGTTGAAGCAAGAGACAGATCAGGGACCTCCGAGTGCACTGCTCAAAACTGCTCTTATTCAGTCACCAATGACCTCCACATTGTTAATCAATGTTCAGTTCTTAGTCCTGTTCTTACTTGACCTCTTAGTGAAATTGTATATAGTTTCTCACTGTTTCCTTCTTAAACTACTCTCTTCACTTGCCTACCAGGACATCACACTCTTCGTATTTTTCTTCTAGATCACCAGTGACTCATCTGTGTCCTTTACTAGATTTTGCTCTTCTATGTAAGCCCTTAATGTTGAACACCCCAGGGTTCAGTCCTTATCCCTCTTCTCTTCCCTGTCTACCTTTGCTATCTTAATGATCTCACTGAGTCTCATGGCTTTAAATACTGTCGACATTCCTATAGCTCTCAAATGTTTATTTTAAATCCAGAACTCCCTTGCAAACACCAAACTCACGTATCCAACTGCCTACTCAGCATGTCCCCTTAAATGTTTATATTCATGTCAAACTCAATTTAGCCAAAACTAAACTTGATATTCACAGCACCCCTTCCTCATCATGATCAATGGTAACTCCACCCTACCAATTTCTCAGGTCAAAAACCTTGGAATTATCTTTGACTTTAACCTTTCTCAATCAATACATCCAATGTGTGAGCAAATACTTTTTGGTTCTAGATTTAAGATATATCCAAAATTAGCCACTTCTCACCACCTCTACTTCTATCACCTTGTCACAAATAACCATCATTTCTTGTTTGGAGCATTGCAATAGCCTGCTAACAGGACTCCCAGTTTCCACACTTGGCTCTTAACAGTCTACTTGCAATCCAACATCCAGAATATTCTCAGACGGTAAGTAAAATCATGTGACTTCTTTGCTAAAACCCTGTGATGACTCCTGTGTCTTTGGGGTAAAAGCCATAATCCTTGCAAAGGCCTACAAACTGCAACCTGATCAGACCCTTCAGCTGCATTCCCTGCTTCTCTCCCTCTTCTTCATTCTGCTCTAGCCATTCTAACCTCTTCGTTCCTCAAATATGCCAGGCTTATAGCTTTTGCTCTAGCTGTTCCATATGCCTGAATGCTCTTCCTCCAGCTCTTTCTTAGCTAACTCCCTCTCCTCCTTTATGGCTTTGCACAAATCTCACCTTCTTTTTTTTAAAAAATATATTTTATTGATTTTTTTACAGAGAGGAAGGGAGAGGGATAGAGAGTTAGAAACATCAATGAGAGAGAAACATCAACCAGCTGCCTCCTGCACACCTCCTACTGGGGATGTGCCCGCAACCCAGGTACATGCCCTTGACCGGCATCGAACCTGGGACCCTTCAGTCCACAGGCCGATGCTCTATCCACTGAGCCAAACCGGTTTGGCAAATCTCACCTTGATGAGGCTCATCACACCGTGTAAAATTGTGAGTTGTTTTTGTACCTAGCAACACTCTCAACCCTTTTACTTTACTTTCTTCTCCATAGCCCTTATCAGCTTCTAACAAACTTTATACTTTAGTTATTACACTTCTTAGTTATTGTCTACCTTCCTCAGCTAGAATGTAAATTCCATGACAGCATGAATCTTTACTTTTTTTTTCACGAATGAACTCTAAATGCCAAGAACATTGTCTAGCACACCAATGAATATTTGGTGAATGAATGAGTGTAAATGCACTTAGTGACATAAACAAATCTTGCTATCATATGATTATGTGGATCATATGATCTTATAACACTGTCTGAAGCAGCCAACCAGTGATGGAGTCTGTTCCAAAAACAGCTAAATGTAAGGAAGGCCAGTTTCTTATGAGGGGGCCTGGCAGAAAATTCTGCTACTAGACCCAGTCTTTATTGGAGAGTGTCCAATCTAGCCAATTCAGTTGCCTATGGATTGTAACTCAGCATGCTAATCATACAGACAACAAAGATGTGTAGAAACCAAATGCTGAGAGAAGGCAGATAGTAGGAGTCTTATGTAGATAGAAGCCAGGAGACAATTAGTCAGTAACAGATTTGGACAGAGGCAGAGAGAAGCCAAGACCCAAGAATGTTAGCCTGAGATTCAGTCTTTCACTGGAATACTGTGGTATTCTGAGTAAGTTTCCAGTTCTTCACAAAACCTGATGTTGACATTGGTAGGACTCTTTTCTTGCTTCTCTGTCCTTATAATAAACTAGAAGCCCAGTGCACGAAATCCGTGCTCAGTGTGTGTGTGTGTGTGTGTGTGTGTGTGTGTGTGTGTCCCTCAACCTGACCTGCACCCTCTCCAATCTGGGAGCCCTCAGGGGATGTCCTACTGATGGCTTAGGCCCGCTCCCTGTGTTTCTCTGCTCTCTGTGGGGCCTGCCTGTTCCACACTGCAGTGACTGCCAAGCAGGCCATGCTGGGAGCTGCCTGCAGGCCCCACTTCCCTGCTCCCAGGTCACCGTGGGCCGTGCTGGGAGCTGCCTGCCTGGGAGCTGCCTGCAGGTGTGCTTGCCTGCTCCAGGGTCGCCGCAGTGATGGCCAAGCAGGCTGTGTTGGGAGCTGCCTGTGGGAGTGCTTGCCTGCTCCCGGGTTGCCGCGGGCCACGCTGGGAGCTGCCTGCGGGCTGTGTTTGCCTACTCCTGAGTTGCAGCAGCAACAGCCAAGCAAGCCATGCTGGGAGCTGCCTGTGGACTGTGCTTGCCTGCTCCTGGGTTGCCACAGCTATGGCCAAGCAGGCCGAGCCATGCTGGGAGCTGCCTCCTCCCTGCTGTCAGTCTCCACTGAGGCGATGAGGTTAATTTGCATTCTCACCCCTGATTGGCTGGTGGGCATCATGAAGGTATGGTCAATTTGCATCTTTCTCTTTTATTAGTGTAGATCCCCATCAAAACTGCTAATTAATGAACAGTTGTATTGACCTCTTTATACTGGCCTTGGTCTGTGTAAAATGCTGAAGCAACTCTCAACACCAAGAGGTAGGGAAATGGGGTGAATGACTATGAGCTCTGGAGCCAGCCAGGTTGGGTTTGAATCCCAGCTCTGCCACTATCCAATTGTATGAGCTTAGTTAAGTTACTTAGCCCCTTATGCCTTGGTTTCTTTATTTGTAAAAATGAAACTATATTACCTTAAAATTTTTTGTGAGGATTAAAACTAGAAGGTACATGTAACATGCTTAGAAAAGTGTCTGGAAATACATTGGATGCTCAGTAAGTATTAGTTACTATTATTATCTAGAGAAGTGCTATCCAATGAAAAATTTTAAGAGCTATATATATAATTTAAAAATTTTAGTGGTCATACTTAAAAATGGTACATGGAAATAGGTAAAGATACTTTTAATAATATATTTTATTTACCCCAATATCCAAAATATCATGTCAACATATAATCAATATAAAAATCATTAATGAGATATTCTATACTTTTGTTTTTGTATGAATTCTCCACGAGTGTTTTATGCCTACAGTACATCTCAATCCAGACTAGACATATTATTAAGTGGTCCAGAGCCACATGCAACTGGTAGCTACAACAGAGGAAACTCATTGGAAGTACCCCTTTCTGTCTTTACAGAACCTATATTCTAGGTGACACTAGCTGTTTACAATACATGCCATTTTCTTTAAAGCTGAGGTAGAGGTCCCAAGATTCAGCCCACCATCAGTGTCAGAAAGAGAAAATTAATGGGGAGCTTGAGTTGATAAAATCTTACATCTAATCTTTCCGAGTGAACCAGATTAATCCATCCTTCTCCTAACACATCACCCATTTCTTCTTTCAGTGAGCACACTGATCTGGCAATCTGCCATCATTCATTCTTCCCAAATGTTTCTTTCCTGCATTTGATTCATGTCCCGATTTATATATTGATTTCTATTTTCAGTCTCTTTCTCTTGCTTTTCTCATTATCATCATTTTCTGGAAATGAGATATGGAATCAGATGACAGCTGGGTAAGGGATAGGTCAGAAAGGAGAGCTAAAGGAACAGTTTTGATGGTGGGAGTATGAGAATTGATGTGTGGAGTGGCAGAAGGTGAGAAGATGAATCCTTCCATTTTTTTCCATCTTCACTGCCACTCCTTCATCCTGGACTATGGCAACAGCCTCTTGATGAGAGTGTCAGAAACCTCAGGGCTAAACTGTTACTTTTTTTGTTTAGCTCACTATCTGCAGTGACTAGAATAATACTGGCACATAGTAAACACTGGTTAAATAGGGAAGGGAGGGAGAGAAGACAGTTTCCTCTTCGTTTTCCTTTAATTCATTCTTCGTTTCCTTTTTGTTAATACTCAAACTCAATACTACTAGCATAACCAGAAACACCATGCTTGATCTTGCCCCCCGCTTATATCTTCTACCTTATTTGACTTTCCCCCCTGCCCCCCCGCCGCCCCATCCCTCACTACACTCAACCAAACTGCCTCTTTTTAATTTCTTGGACTAGCTGAGATCACCACTGCCTTGGAGTGATTGATTTGCCATTTTTGAGGTCTGAAATGCTCTTTAATGAATGTCTCATTATTTTTGAAATTGAATCTTAAATATTACTGATTAAAACAGGCCTTCTCTGATCCCTATTGCCGTTCATTGTTCTTTATGAACAGCTATTTGTTACCTTTTGCTGGATGCTCCCATTTTATAATTATGCATTTATAGAGGCCTGGTGCACAAAATTCAAGCACAGGGAAGGTCCCTCAGCCTGGCCTGCACTCTCTCCAATCTGGGACCCCCTCAAGGGATGTCCGACTGCTGGATTAGGCCCGATCAGACACCCCTCTCACATCCGGGACTGCTGGCTCCTAACCACTCATCTGCCTGCCTGCCTGCCTGAATGCCCCTAACCACTTCTGCCTGCAAGCCTGATCGCCCCCTAACTGCTCCCCTGCTGGTCCAATTGATGCCTAACTGTTCCCCTGCTAGCCTGATCACCGCCAACTGCCCTCCCCTGCCAGCCTGATCACGCAAACTGCTCTCCCCTGCCAGCCTAATGACCCCCAACTGCCTTCCCTTGCTGGCCAAATCACCTGCAACTGCCCTCACCTGAATGCCCCTAACCACTTCTGCCTGCAAGCCTGCTGGCCTGATCTCGCCCCCAACTGCCCTCCCCTGCTGGCCCAGTCACCCCCAACTGCCCTTCCCTGCAGGCCTGGTTGCCCCCAACTGCCCTCCCCTGTTGGCCACCTTCTGGTGGCCATCTTGTGACGATGTCACAGTGACCATTTTGTGACGACATCGCACGATGCCACCTAGGCTTTTATTATATAAGATAGATTACTTATTAGTCTACATGCCTCCATTCCACACACCCACTCAACAATGAGCTTCATGAAGGACAGGCACAATGTCTATCTCATTCACCTCTGCATACCTAATACCTAGTATAGTGCCTGATACATATTAAATTCTCAACCCTTAAGGGCTGAATATATGAAACAGTTCCATGACATGCAAATGGTTTCTCTGGATTAATTTACTTTAACATTTCCTTTAACTTTCCATCTAAACCATTTTGAAAATGTGGAACACATTCTAAAGCAATGGCACCTGGATGTCCTATTTGCCTGGGAGGAGCACCACTGCTGGAATTTCTCCAGCAAGAGTGATGGGTCAGCAAGGCATAGTCTGCCTCTGGTGCTATGTTTCACTAGCTGCGGAGAAAATTTCCAATGGCATGATTCAATCCCTAAAACGGGGCACCTTGAAGACCAAACAGCCATTGTTCTGAAAGATTCATGTCTTTATTGATGAGAAATCTGCTTAAGTGAGAAACTGCTGAATCCTAGAATAAGGCACCACATGGGTAATCTAACAGAGAAGTAATGAAGATCAGGGCTTTACCATCCTTTTCTTCAGTCATTAAAATGTTTTGTTGCTTAGCAACATAATAACTCATTTTTCAAGACCATTTACAATATGCCAGTCATTCTGCTAAGTCCTTTACATGCAGAACTTCATGTAATGCTCACAACAACCTTATAAAGTTGAGATTATAATTATATTGATTTTATAGACAAAGAAAAATGGTAAGTTGCCCATGAATATTCAGTCGTTTAAATTGCAAGGCTAATATCTGAAAACAAGTCTGATAATCCCAGTGTTGATGGCTCTATTCTTTTTGTCTAGCATTCTGGAATTTGTAATGACAGTTGGAAGATGGCAGCTTGAATACAGATGGTGAGAAAGTCTCCTTCAGCCACAGGACTCATGCTGATCGTGAGAGGGGTGACGTAACTACTTGGGTGGTATTCAATGGATGTTGACAGCATGTTGTTGTCCCTCCCTAGAATGGGATGCATTTTCTACCAGAGAGCAGCAGGATTGAAAGCCACAGGAATCTGAGAGGCTATAGAAGCACATTGAAGTGGGACCTCTGAGCAAAATGCCTCTGCTATTGTTTCGGGCAGATCTCAGTCTAGCAATTCTGACCCATGCTCCCCTGCTGCAGCCCTTTTCAGAACATCCTCTTCCTGTTCAGTTGTCCCACTTTTCCCAGCCAGTGACACTGCTATAGAAGGCCTAGTAGACAGCTGAAATGTTACCAACGCTATCAGAAATCAGTTCTCCTACAATAAAGCACCAGATGGTCCTAAAATTATCAAAGCATGGAAGGGGTTTTATCCCAAAACTGTATTTCTGTGACCACTTGAGAAATATTACTTTCATGCAGATCTAATGACTGGGTTCTAGATTGATCTGAGTTCTACCTCTGACAAATAGGATCATAGAATTCTTGAGTTTGGTGGTCTCTAATTGATCCCTGTCATACTGCTGGCATGCAGAGAATAAATCACAATATTCAGCACTGTTTGGGTCATGTGACTAATCTTAAGATACCTGATATGGGTTGAATTATATCCTGCTCCCCTCCCTCCCAGAAATATGTTGACATCCTAGCCCCGAGTACCTGTGAATGTGACCTTATTTCTGCAGATAATCAAGTTATGATGAGGTCATTAGGGTGGGCCCAAATCCAATATAATTGATGTTTTTATAAAAAGGGTAAATGTGGACACAGGAGTACCATGTGCAGATGAAGGCAGAGATTGGGGTGATACAACTGCAAGCCAAATATCAAAGATGAGTGGCAAAGTTTGCAGAAGTTTAGACAGAGGAATGGAACAGGCTCTTCCTGTTTCATGAAGGAACCAACCCTGCCAACATCTTCATCTTGAACTTCCAGCGTCCAGAACTGTGAAAAATACACTTCCATTGTTTAAGCCCCCCAATTTGTAGTACTTTGTGACAGCAATCATAGCAAACTAAGGCAATTTTAAAATAAACTTAAAATTAATTTGAGAGAGAGAGAGAGAGAGAAGAAGGGGGAGAGAGGGAGAGAAAGAAAAAGAAAGAGAGAGAGAGAGAGATTGACTTGTTATTCCACTTATTTATGCATTTATTGGTTGCTTCTATATGATATGTGCCTTGACTGGGGATTGAACCCACAAATTTGGTGTATCAGGACAATGCTCTAAACAACTGAGCTACCCAGCCAGGGCCAATACCCAAATGTGTTGAGAAAGCATTTTGGTAATAAGAGACATAGGATAGGATCTGCAAGAAAAAATAACAAAAAATCGGAGCAGCAAAAAAAAACCCAAACAAACAAAAATAAGAAGCAAGAAATCAGGAGGGAAGACAGACTAAAGATTTGAAAAAGAATAAATTAATTAATTTTAAAAAGCAGTCTGTGGTACATTTACACAATGGAATACTATGCAGCTGAAAAAAAGGACTTCTTACCCTTTGAGACAGCATAAAGGGACCTGGAATGCATTATACTAAGTAAAATAAGCCAATCAGAGAAAGACAAGTATCACATGATCTCACTCATATGCGGAATCTAATGAACAAAATAAATTGACAAACAAAATAGGTCCAGAGACATTGAAGCATGTGACAGACTGGTGTAGTTCAGAGGCAAGGGGGGAGGAGAAGAGATTAACCTAAGAATTTATATGTATACTAGAGGGCCAATGCAGGAAATTCATACACTGGTAGGGTCCCTAGCATCTGCCAAGTACTTTCTCCCTTTCCCTAGCAGCCACCACCACCCAGCCGGGGCCTCCCTCCTTGCCTAGGCTGCCTGCTGCAACTGCTGGCCAGGACCTCCCTCCTTTCTTCCGGCCTGCCCAGTCCCCTGGTCAAACCCCCGAACAATTTGCATACTATGCTTTTATTATATAGGAATATGCATAACCCATGGGCACAGACAACACTGCAGTGAAGGCCTGGGGAGGGGGCAGGGTGAAAGGGGTTAATGGGGGGGGGGGGGGGACATCTATAATACTTTCAACAATAAAGATAAATATTAAAAAATTTAAAAAGCAGATCTACCATTCTTTCTCTTTTTTTAATTGTTTCTTGTTTTTGTTTTCTTTTGTTTTGTATTGTTATAATAATCCCTCTCCAACAACAGATTCTCCTAATGGAAGAATATGTGGGAATTTGCTTCTGTGTACCTTGAAGCAATAGCAAAAATGTGAATGCCAGTTTAAGTTTATCATTTAAAATACCAGTATATGTCAATCTGATTAGGATAAATAGGAAAAGGGGAATGAGGGGGTACAAAAGAAAAAGAGGGGAGGAAAAGCAGATAGCAGAGAAGTGAAAACATTTATGATTTAAAATTGACAAAACAGGGAAGACAAAGGAAAGCGTATCCTAGATCTGGAAGCACACGCTGGTGATAACTCTCAGGGAAGGGATCTGAGGTTTTTTAAAGGGGAACAGATGGCAAGTGGGAAAGGAGACAGGAGTCAATTTCTCAAGATATAAATTCCTAAAGGAGGGCCATTTACTCACACTCACATAAACGCAGAGCTGCCTCTTGCACAGGCCACAAAGCACTGCATACTTGCCTGCAATCTAAGTAACCGGCTGGAGAGAGAGGTCTTGCAGCTCCCAGAGACAGAGGATAATAAATGCAAATTAATAGGGAAATTCTTATTTTAATAATTTAAGGTGTCTGGAATAAAATCCATTTTCTTACATAAATTCTTGGTTTGTAGAATGCAAATGCCAGCATTTATCTAACACCCCAAAGGGAACATTCTCTCATATACTTCAGGAAAGGTGGGTTTATTTTATTTCTTCCTCTAAGTTAGTTCTATGCTGCGGCTGCTTCTCCACAGCACTCTGCTTCCTCCTGGGTCTCAAGACTGAACAACCATCGACTTCTATTGACCAGCAGCCACTGGTCACTGGTGTGACTGCCTGGCCTTCTAACCTTCCTGACATGGTGTCTCCTCATGGGCACCAGCCAGTGGTGACTGTGAGCAGGCCACACTTCCTACACCCCCCTCCGCTGCCCCCCGCCCCCCCGCTTTCTATTCCCCAGGATTGCACCACATGGTTCAAGGTTGCTGGGATTTTACAACATTGAAGGTAACTGAAAGGGATTACTATAAAAGAAGGGAGATGCTTTTAAACTGTGTGTTTTATAGAAAAAGCTAAAAAAAAGAAAAAGAAAAAGATAAGCATTTGACATGTGGTCTCCTTGAAGCCACAACTCAGTTCCTACCGTTACTTCCCTGTCCACGATGTGCTTTCCTCTAACCAAATGTCTCCTTTTTTCAACATGCAACAATTAGCCCGGCTGGTGTGGCTTAGTGGTTGAGTGCCAACCTATGAACCAGGAGGTCATGATTCGATTTCCAGTCCAGGCACATGCCCAGGTTGTGAGCTCAACTCCTAATAGGGGGCATGCAAGAGGCAGTCAATCAATGATTCTCTCATCATTGATGTTTCTATTTCTCTCTCCTTCTCCCTTCCTCTCTGAAATCAATAAAAATATATTTTTTAAAATAAATAAAAACAACAAACTTTAAATATTGAAAAAATGCAACAATAAATTTCCTACAACAATCCATAGTAAAGGTAAAATATTGTTAAGTAGAGTGGTGCCATACCCTTTTATTCTCGAATGGCTTTCAGACTCTACAGAAGTTAAGAAAGGCAAAGAAATAATATCTGCATCAATTATGTACTTTAGCAAGCCAGAAATTAAAACTCAGTCCAAATTCAATATATATTTTCAAAATTTATTCTCTCATTGAATGGAATGTCCTAATATAACATTTGGTTAGTTCAGTTACTCAACAATGTCATCAGAGACTCGAGCTCTCTCCCTCTCTCTGCTGCAGAACAAGACATTACCTTCATCTTAGAGCTGGTACCCTCACAGTCAGCAACTGCAGCAACATATCCTTGCTCAGAACCAATGGGAGAGGGACTCTGGCTTTTCTCTGCAGAAATTTCAAACTGGGCTATTCTCTGCCTTTGCTACTGTACCCTCAGCACCTTCAGAGTAGCCATGAAGATCTTCTGTGGGCCTGTGGAAAATTATCTGCATATTCCCATATTCTGGAAAACTTCCATTTTTCTCCATGTTCTTTTAAACATCACTTTTTTTTTTATCACTGATAGACTTTAAAAGTCAATAACAGAGGTCACAGTCTTATGCATAGAGCATTTTAAGCCACAGTTTAGAGGTATCTGGCATGTAATAGAAAACAGATACTTACTGAATGAATGAAGAATAAATAAATCATATTGGTTCAAACTGTCTTGAACTTAAACCAATCACTGGCAAGGGAGAGGAAACACCAACATTAGTTTCTCATCCAAAGGGAAGCAACAATAATATTAACTGCAATTCCCTTATAGAGAGTCTTACCTTAGCTACTCAAAGACCCAAGCAAAAACTTTGAAATTAAATTGTTTTTCTTTTCACTTATGTTTTCTTTTCTTACAAGATCAAAGTTTGGGAGAGTAGTTGGTAATTACAAAATAGTCGTGGGGATGTAAAGTACAGCATAGGAAATATAGTCAGTAATATTGTAATTTGTATGGTGCCAGTTGGAAATTTCAGGGGGAACACTGAAAGTATATGATTGTCTAACCACTATGCTGTACACCTAAAACTAATACAAAATAATATTGAGTGTAAACTGTAATTTAAAAATAAAATTAGCTCTGGCTAGGTAGCTTAGTTGATTTGGGGCATCATCCTGATGCCCAGTTGCACATGCAAGAATCAATGAATGCATAAGTGGAACAACAAATCAATGTTTGTCTCTCTTTTTCTCTCCCCCCTCTCTTTTCCCCTCTCCTTCTCTAAAATCAATCAATAAATAATTTTTAAAGAAAATTAAAATAATTTTAGAGAATGTATGTCCTCTCCTGCAATTTCTAAGCATGGAAGGGAATAAGTAAGGGTGTCTCTATTCCTGATACACAATCCCCAAAAGATTGGAGGCACCCTTGGGGAAAGTGTTAAGATGGGAGATAAGGTTTGATTTTTCAGGAAAAATTGGTTCATTCAGACCACAATCTTGTGTTTCTGATATATTTTTGTAGTGAGTAGAATTGTGCCCCCTGCCAAAAAGACATATTTATGTCCTAAGTCCTAGAACCTGTGAACTTATTTTGAAATAGGGTCTTTGTAGATATAATCAACTTAAGATGAGGTCATACAGGATTAGGTTGGGCCCTGATCCAATGGTAGGTGTCCCTCTTAAGAAGTGAAAAATTTGGACAGAGACAGAAGACACATGACACAGGAAAAGGTCATGTGACTACAGAGGCAGAGAGAGATTGGAGCGATGTGTTTACATGCCAAGGATTGCCTGCAACCACCAGAAGCTAGGAAGAAGCAAGGAATGATTCTCCCCAAGAGCATTGAGAGAGAACAGAAATATCCTATTTTACATCACCTGCTTTTTTCTATCGCCTTCAGCCATGATGGGTTAGTTCTATGAACAGCTACATGGGTTTTTATAGTCCAAATAAAGTTTCTCAAAATCTCTCTTGGCACCAAAGACTGCCAAAACTAGGAAAGTTTATAATAGTCTAGAGAGCTCCTTTTCCATTCAGATTGTTAGCTCCTCCATAATTGAAAACCTTTAACTTTCATTTAGAGTTCGTTCTGTCCAGACCTTATATCAAATTCTCAGAAAGCTATTTCCATCCTTTCCCTCCATCTCCCTAAAGTTTCATAAACTTACTAGTTTAGAAGTGATCATCTAACTCAATCCCCACCTGACAAGAACATTCGAAATCTCCCTTGGTCAGAGTCATCTGTGCTTCTAGGCAGTGAGACATACGTATCTCCCTGTCTCCCCAGGATCTCACTACCTCTGCTGCTGCTATCTCATCCATTCACCCATTCATCCACGGAGTCTGTGTCAGCTATAATGCTAGGCACTGGAAAATAGAGCAGGAGGAAAATGTACAGTGAATACCTTTGTGTGTATAATTTCCAATAGGTGAAGATCATAAGTAAATAAATGAATAAAGCATGTCAGGTGTTGATAAAGACTATGCAGCGGTCCTCAACCTGTGGGTCACGAACAATGAAAATACATCCTGCATGTCAGATATTTACATTACAATTCATAACAGTAGTAAAATTACAGTTATGAAGTAGCAACGAAAATAATTTCATGATTGGGGGTCACCACAACATGAGGAACTGCATTAAAGGGTTGCAGCTTTAGGAAGGTTGAGAACCACTATGGAAAATTCAGTGGGGAAATGGGGTAAAGCAAAGGGTAAGGTGCAATTTTCAAAGTGTAATCAGGAAAAACCAGCTTCTGGTTATTACTGCAACACTAGAGGCCTGATGCACGAAGATTCGTGAAGACTAGGTCTTCCTTCCCCCGCTGCTGGCACTGGCTTCCCTCTGGCACCCAGGACCCAGGCTGCTTTGCTCCGGCCACCGCCAGGCACCTAGGACCTGGGCTGCTTCAGTCTGGCCACCACTGCCATCCACCAGATCTGGGCTGAGGTGGTCAATGCCACTTCATGGTGACTGGTTGTTTGGTCGTTTTGGTCATGACATCTCTTGGTCTTTTATTATTATGATGCAACGACCAAGAGCACTTGCTTGCACAAACTCTATTGTTGTTCTGAATGGCAGTAGGTTTTTCTTTTGATTTTCTAGGAGGTATCATTCCCTGACACCAAGATTCATATCTTTTCTCTCCTCTCCTTAAAATATCTTCTTTTCCAACCTTATCCCTTCCTCAGTCCTAATAATTCCTTCTCTTTTGGGGCTAATGATTATTATCTTGGTGTCTCTGGATCAGCTGTCCTCTCTCTGAATATGGTTCCCAGAACTGATACCCTATTCCAGGTAGAATCCGATCAAGACATAATAAAATGGGTCCATCATCTCTGACATTCTCTATTCTGCATACTTTATATCTCATGGCACAAACACAACTGTGCCCACCTTTTTTTATAACCATACTGCCTTGTTGACTCATACAGAACCTAGAGTCAATAAGATTGCTAAGAAATGTTTATGTCTCCCAACTCCTCAGCCCCATGCTCTTTCCACTCTGTGAAGTCTCCTCCCTCTACATTTCAAGCTTTGGGGGAAATTACATGAATGAGTGCATTAACTGTGTAATCAGGACACACCACATGTACTGACCTCTAGGTATCCTCTTCTGCTCCCTCTAACTCTGCCTACTTTATCCTAGAGATTTGATTAACACCATCGCAATCTGCAAAGCTTGAAAGTGCTGAGTTATCATCTGCCTATTTTTTCCCCTCTAATGTTTGAAAAGAAATCAATTGATGGCAGCTTATGTTTCTGTCCTTTGCTTCGCTTGCCAGAGGTGAGTCCCGCTGTTTCCGAGAGAGAGTGGCTGTGTTCCTGCCCTGCAAACTCTCCAGCTGAGGCTGGGGTCACAAAGAAAATTCATATTCTCTTCTCACTGCACGCTCCCCCTCGTGAAAATTCAGCCATGTGTTGTGGAGGATAAAATGCTCTTATACCCAATCCCAAGGTGTGCTTTTTTATTATTTACCTTCCAAAATCAACAAGGATAAATCATCCAAAGAGGCACTAGGATAGAGCTTATTATTGTTGTCATGAGAGTTTAAGTCCACCAGTCACTGGCTGTGGAATCTGGATAAGTTACTCAACTGCTCTGTGACTCCCTTTCCCCTCCATGAAGCAGATATAGTAATAGTAGCTATGTCTAAGGCACATTGTAATCACCAAATGAGTTCCAGGTGGTAAGCACTGGGGCAGTAACTGGCACAGAGTGAATGCCATGTAAGTGTTAGCTTCCATTTGGGGTTAAAATTAAATACACAGATTCACAGTTCACTCACAATGATTTGGAGGCAGATTATCTGCCTTGTGCTTTCCCCAGAAGAAACAGTGTGACATAACAGGTACTGGAGTCAAACAAAGAGGGAATAATATCTGAACTCAATTGTGTGACCTTGGCAATGTTATTTATTCTACGTAAGCCTCAATGTTCTCATCTGTCAAACGAAGACAACACCTTCTTCATGGAGTTGTTGTGGGATCCAGGTGAGTTAAGTTCATAGTGCACCACAAAATGCCTACGGAATTTATAGCTTTGGATGCACAAGATACAATGTGCATACTTGGTTGGAGAAGGTTGTGTGTGTTTTTAATCTTCACCTGAGGGTACTTTTTGTATTGATTTTTATAGAGAGAGAGGGAGAGAGAGAGAGATGTGAGAAACATCGATCGGTTGCCTCCCATTTGCGTCCTGACAGAGAACAAACCCACAACCTAGGTATGTGCCCTGATTGGGAATCAAACCCACAACCTTTTGGTGTACAGAACAATGTTCTAATTAACTCAGCCACCCGGCCAGGGCAGATTATTTTTGAAGAAGAGAATCTCATCATCCTAATGCTACAAAGAGACCTCGGCTCCTGACACCTTTTCTAACAAGGGGCCATTTCTCTTGCCCTGGCTGTCCAGGTTTTATGAGACATAGGTTATCTTTCCCTTCTAGCCCGTATGCTCCCTGGAGCTCCGTACTATGATATCCTCACCCACGGTGACTCCTTTTACTAAGAGCCCATCCATTATTTTAACCCTCTTCCAAATCTGGCATCCATGCAGTCAAGTTTCCCAATGATGATGGGCTTATGGGTTAACCTTTCTGATTTATTAACTGTAAGGGCTTTTTGTGGAAGAGCATCAAGAGAGTGGGCACATCAGGCACTGGGACAGGAGTAACAAGAGTGGGAAGCATGATGTTTCACAGACAACTCAGCCATGAAAGTACATTGCCAAGTAGGTTGTGTAACTAGTGTGTACAGAATTCTTTGACTGTCTTAGAAAAAATAGCACTACACAAGTGCAATATCCTGTTTCTGACTGCATCAGTTTTTCTCTTGATGCTTTGATGATAATAGTCTGCAGCTATACTTGTAAAGTGGAAGAACTAGAATCACTCCTTCCACATGCCTCACTTTGTACACGAATAAACTTAGAAGGGCAGTGACTTGTCCATATCACGAACGTAAGGAATGACGGACTCAGGTATAGAGCTCTGGTCCCAACTTTGGGTCTATCATTCTTCCCACTGCATCACATAACTTCATATTCCT
>NW_006292095.1:8599882-8607127 GCF_000327345.1 Myotis davidii | reverse complement strand
TTAGGATTTAATATCTGTACAACAGTGATGCAGATATTTTTCTTGTTTTATAAATTCAGGCCCTTATAGTACACTTAAAGAAAATAATTACTTTAAGTGTGTAAAACCGAGGTCAAAATGCTTCTAGTAGCTAATCCAGAAACTAGTCTTTCCCAAGAAATGCTTTTACTATCCTGTCTTCCTTGAATCACTAAAAATGAACATATGCCCTTGTTCATCTAATTTTCCAAGTAAACACCATCAGTCACCTTGAAACAGGTTACTTCCTGCTGATAAGCAGCCTTGACGAGGCTGTAAGCAGTCCATTTTATTCCGTTCAGTTAGCTTACTGGTTAAGCTAATGAGTAGGTAGACATTTCCTTGGATACCGATAAGCAGCCTTGACGAGGCTGTAAGCAGTCCATTTTAACCACCTGGTCATTAATCCCTAGAAATGCCCTGTATCCAAATTCTTAATTGCTGAAACAAATGGTTTCCATGGGTGATTAAACATCCGAGCAAATCCGCAGCATTTACTAATGGCAAGAGAAGTTCTTTGTGCCACTATTCCCACACTTCCCCCCTCAATCACATGGGGAGGCTGATTGACAAGTCATGAGAACAATGATGGTCGCAAAGAAGAGTCTTGAGGGTGAGGGGACAGTGTTCTCATCCCCTCCTCAGATGCATCCTGAGACAGCAGGTGAAATGATGAAGTATGGGCATGTAAGAAAGAAAGATCTGGTGGGGAAATGCTTCAGTGAAGTATCTGTCATGGCTAAATGAGGGTCTCTGCTGGGAAGCTTTAAATAGAGGGAGACACGTGATTTGAGGACACAGTTCTTGTAGAAACGGTCTCTTAGCAGTCATGGTGTACCCACATCACCATTTAGATCTGCCTTTCTCTACTGGCTCTATCACCTGTCTGCCCAGCTCTCTGGTTTTTCTGGAGGCTGTACCCTCCCTTCCCCTCACTTCTACTCCCACAGTCACCATTCTTATGGTTCCCCCAGGAGCAGCCAGTTTACACTGTGTGACTCTAGCCCCAGATTGACTGGTCCCGCTGTGAACCCTGATCTGATCTAAGCCAATCAGAGCCCCTTCATACAATTTTTGGACTTGCAGCCAAATCTGAAAGCCAGTATCTTTTCATTGCCTAAAACATACGTGCTAAAGCTCAGAGCACTTCAGGACTATGTTTCCTGTCTTGTCTTCAGGGGAAAAGGAGACAGTCAATTTGGAGAGAAACTGGGATTAATAAATGAAAAGAGAAGACAGAAATGGTTGTCATGATCTTTATTGCTTAATCCAGTTGTTCCTGGAGTCTACAACCCTGACCTTAGAATCTTGAGAGCCCCTGGCTTCTGAAAAATAAGTTTGTCTTTTTTCCATTAAGCTAACTAGGAACCTGTCACTGCAAACCAAAAAAATCCCAACAAATATGTTTGTTTCTTCCCTTTGATGGTGCCTTTATGGTGGATCATTTAAGTCCAGGGCCTCTCCTTTTAAGCAATATATATATAATAATACTCTCATCTCTAGCTGTAATATATATATTAGTATTAGTTTTCTTGCAATGTTGGTTTTTCCAGTATCTAGTTGTGCGGAGGTGGATTATCTTTGCTGCCAAATGTCAAGAACACTCAGCTCTACATGGCAGCATAGCCAGTGCTAATGGGCAGGTGATGTTAGGAGTGCAGGCTTTTTCATCTTCTATCTCCTGTCACCAACCTACTACTGATTGTGTGATCTAGGTCATTATGGGGATCAGAGAGGTTCTCTATGAATGGATAAACTTTGACCTGAGCTTGAAAGGGAGCTTTGCCTACTATGAAGCTGCTGGCAATCATGAGACCAGGAGAGATTTCTAAGATTTCCTATGCATGACCAGTTCCCATCTTTTCTACTTTGCCTTGGTAAGCACAGAGCGATTGTGGCTACTAAGGGGAAGCATCTCCTCCCTGAGGTGACGGCTATGGTCAGTAAGTGAAAGTAATATGGAACGGTCTAATGGGTCTTGAAAACTGTTTTATTGAAGCACATGTTTGTGAATATGAGAAAAGGTGACAAAGATTAAAGTATAACAATGAATTCCATGTTTTTTCCACCATTCCCTGCCACACACACACACACTGAGTGGCCAGATTATGATGACCACCTGACGTTTGTAGGCAAATTAGCTATAATTTCACGCTGAAGTTGCTAGAGGGCCAGCCCATTATAAATAGGGAAGCAGGTTGTTTACGACGACAGTAGAAGTGATTTTTTTCTGAAGTAATGGGTAAACAACACTATTTAACAGCCTTTGAACGTGGGATATATATATACTGAGTGGCCAGATTATTATGACCACCCATCAGTACTTTGTTGGGCCACCTTTTGCCTTCAATACTGCAGCGATTCTTCTTGGCATTGACTCCACACGAGATGTTGAAAGGTGATGCGAGGAATCTGACACCATGCCTGATGAATAGCACTGTCCAGTTCTGTGAGATTTGATGGTTGTGGAACCAGTGCCTGACGGCTCTTTTAACTTTGTCCCACAAATGCTCAAGTAGATTGAGATCTGATGATGGTGGGGGTCACCTAAGCAAGGTAAAGTCTCCCTCATATTCTTGAAACCACTCCTGCACAATACGAGCACCATGGCATGGCGCATTGTCTTGTTGGAAGAAGCCATCTCCATTGGGATACGCCATCAACATGACAGGGTGAACCTGATCAGCAACGATACTTAGGCATTTGCGAATTGGAGACGTTTTATCTTGGTAACTGCAGACAGCAAAGGTGTTCAAACAGGCCTTCGGCTTCCATATCCCATATGATGCAGTGTATGGCTAATTTGCCAACAAACATCAGGTGGTCATAATAATCTGGCCACTCAGTGTGTGTGTGTGTGTGTGTGTGTGTGTGTGTGTGTATCCTGCGTTCAAGGGCTGTTAAATCGCGTTGTTTACCCGTATCTACAGAAAAAAATCACTTCTACTGTCATGGTAAACAACCTTCTTCCCTATTTATAATGGTCTGGCCCTCTAGCAACTTCAGCATGAAATTAGCTAATTTCACTACAACCATCAGGTGGTCATAATAATCTGACCATTCAGTGTATAAAGACAGAAATGAGATGCCATTGTATGTTTGGCATCAGCTGGAGCAGCTGGGGCTGGTGGATCATGTCCAAGATGGCTTCTTCACTCACATCTGGGGTCATGGTACCACCTGGTCCCTCTCTCCCTCTCTCTCTCTCTCTCTCTCTCTCTCAATCTCCCTCCCTCCCTCCTTGCCTCCCTCCAGGGCATACCTTCACATGATTTTGGCTTCTCACAGCAGGGTGGTCTCAGAATAGCTGGACTTCTTACTTGGTCACGGGATTTCCCCAAAGATGTTCTTAAAAGTTCCAGAATATCACTCCTGCCATGTTACATTATCAAGCCAAGTTACTAATACCAGCCCAAACTCAAGGGGAAGGAAATAGACTGTACTTCTCAATGCCTGTGAATGAGGAAAAGAATTGAAGGTGGCCATCCGGAGAAAAGCTACAAGTGTTCCTTACTACCTTGCAAAAACAAAGAGCTCTCCTGGAATTCTTCCACCACTCCACCACATCTCAGCCTAAACGTCATTTCCTCAAAGTGGCTTTCCTTGATTGTCCTATGTGACATTGTTATTTATAATAAGAAATATATACTTGGTTTTCACACTGTTTCTGGTACAGAGATCCTAAAACCCTTAAAAATTCCCAATGAGAGAGATCAATGTGTCTTTTCTTGTGTTAATGAGTGGCTCCTGGACCATACACAAGCACAGGGACTGGTTGCCAGGACAGCTAACCAGTTGATTATGGGGTTGGAATTTTCATTCCTATCTCCCTTACCCCCATGGAGGGAAGAGGGACTAAAGTTAAATGAATCACCAATGGCCAATAAATTTTATCAATCATGCCTTTGTGATGAAGCCTCCATAAAAACCCAAAAGGAAAAGGACAGGGTTCAGAGAACTTCCAGATTGGTGAACCCTTGGAAAGTAATGGTGCCCAGAGAGAGCATGGAAGCCCCACTTCCTTTCCTCATAACTTGTCCAATGGATCTCTTTCCTCTGGCTATTCCTGAGTTATATCCTTTTATAATAAACTGATAATCTAGTAAGTAAAATGTTATCTGAGTTCCATGAGCAGCGCTACCAAATTAACTGAACCTAAGGAGGGCTTAGAAAGGAACCTTAGAACACCTGATCTATAGCTAATCAGTTAGAACCACAAGTGACAACCTGAACTTGCAATCAGCAACTGAAGGGAGTGGGGGGAAGTCTCAGGGAACTGAGCCCTTAACTTTAGGATCTGATACTGTGTCTGAGTAGATAGTGTCAGAATTGAGTTGAATTGTAGGATATCTAGCTGGTGTCTGAGAATTGCTTGGTGGTATGTGGAAACCTTCCACACTCACCGCATGCACGCGCACACACACATACATACACAAATACACACACAGACACACACACACACACATACACAAATACACACACAGACACACACACACACACATACACAAATACACACACAGACACACACACACACACTCACACACACACACACCCACACACACACACATTGGCATTGGGTCTAGAGCAGCGGTGGCCAAACTACGGCCGGCGGGCCGGATCCGGCCCGTTTGAAATGAATAAGACTAAAAAAAAAAAGACTGTACTCTTTTATGTAATGATGTTTACTTTGAATTTATATTAGTTCACACAAACACTCCATCCATGCTTTTGTTCCAGCCCTCCGGTCCAGTTTAAGAACCCATTGTGGCCCTCAAGTCAAAAAGTTTGCCCACCCCTGGTCTAGAGCCTCCTTTAGCCTAGAATACATTAGGTACTCCTTCTGAATGCTCAAATAAAAAAATGCACATATAGGAGGAACCAAGATGGTGGCACAGGTAAACACCTATACTTGCTGCCTCACAACCACATCAAAATAACAACTAAAAGGCAGTACCGTGGGAAACCTGGCTGAGTTAAAGATCCACAACTAAAGAGGTGAAGAAAGTACATTGAGTCTGGTAAGAGGTACAGAAGTGCAGAAAGTGCCGACACCTGGATGTGCTGCTCTTTTAATCGGGAGGGAGATACGACCTCCCGCTTGCTCTGAACTCCAGTTTCGGGCGAGACTCTGGGGGACTTAGTCACATAAGGGGAGAAACTAGACTGTCTGGCATCAGGACAGGAATGTGAGGGCGCTTTCTCTCAGAGGTGCTCATAGCTATCATTGTTCCTGCAAGGGGTGCGGGATGCGGAGACCCAGGGACCTCTCTAGTGCAGGGCTGACTGGCAGCCATTGCTGTTTGTTCCACCCTGGTAATTCCCAGAGACCCCGCCCAATCCAATTTACAACCCCACCCAAGCTGTGCACATCGGCTTTTGCATATGAATGGCCTGTCCTCTCTCCGCCTAAAACCTGTCAAACTGCAGCTGGGTCAGAGAGCCCCAGAGCTTCCAAAGGAAGGCCCAAGGCTGGCAGCAGCAGCCTGCTTTGCTTCACAGCTGGGCCTCTGAAAGGGTGAGGGCTATGCCCTCCATTTTGCCACAGAGTAAGGGCTACGCCCTCCATCTTACCCTGGATCCTCTATTTTTGGGCAGCCATGTGCTTAGCAAGGAGCTTCTTCCCAGAAGCCCAAGCCTCTGCTAGCCACACCCAGGATTTCTTTAAACTAACCAATGACAATCAAGGAAAGTGCGCGCCATAGATATGACCACATCCTGTGTAACAAGACACCAACTTGCGCCTGGCCAATCGGCAGGGCCCACAGTCCTTTCTCCTCCCCTTACTCCAACCCCCTATAAACCCCCTCTTCCCACAGGGCTAGCTCTCTCTCTCTGCCACTTGCTACTGTGTCAGTAAAGAAGGTAGGGGAGCCAAGCCCGGGCTTGAATAAAGACTCTTATGCTTTTAGCCGCTCAGCAAGGAGCTTCTTCCCGGAGCCCCAAGCCTCTGCTAGCCACACCTAGGATTTCTTTAAACTAACCAATGACAATCAAGGGAAGTGCGCGCCATAGATACTACCACATCCTGTGTAACAAGACACCGACTTGCGCCCGGCCAGTCGGCAGGGCCCACAGTCCTTTCTCCTCCCCTTACTCCAACCCCCTTATAAAACCCCTCTTTGCACAGGGCTAGCTCTCTCTCTGCTGCCTGTCGCTGTGTTGGTGAGTGTGGTCGGGGAGCCGAGCTAGCTCGAATAAAGACTCCTTGCTTTTTCATTGGAATTGGCTGGCTCCCTGGTGGTCTTTTGGAGATCTTGAAATCTGGGTATAACACCTCCTCTGGGCACTTCCAAACCCATACAAAGAGGAGGAATCTGCAGATGTCTCTTTAGCTACTGCTGGAGGCCCCCGACAGTGGCTGACCTTGCACCTCCTTGGAGATTCAAGAGCCAGTGTTCCCAGTGGTCACAGTGAAACCATAACAGATTACAACTCTTCACATCCATAAGAGACACACTTAAGGGGCAGACTCGGTGAGCACAAAAGCCCCACTGAAGCAAGTCCTGCCCCATAAGGGTGTCTCCTGCGCAACAGATCTTCCAGTGTAGGCACAGCTGGTCAGCACAGCCAATTGGCCTGGAGGTCAATTCCTCCCAGTGATACCAACAGCAATCAAGGGTTAATTACAACAAGACTGTGCAAACAGCCCACAAAGGGGTGCACCAAGAGCGTCCACCTCAGGTGACTAGAGAGGCTGAGCCACTGGGCCCTATAGGACACCTACCACACAAGGCCACTCTATCAACTCAGGGAGACTTAGCAGCTACCCAGTACATAGAAAGAAACACAGGGAAGCAGCCAAATTGCGGAGGAAAAGAAACAAGTCACAAATGAAAGAAATGAATGAAAGCAAACTACTGGATATAGAGTTCAAAACCATGGTTATAAGGTTACTCAAGAGTCTTGTAGAAACCTCTGAGAAATTTAGTGAGACCCTCTAGGACAGGGGTCCTCAACTTTTTAAACAGGGGGCCAGTTCACTGTCCCTCAGATCGTTGGAGGGCCAGACTATAGTTTTTAAAAAAAACTATGAACAAATTCCTATGCACAGTGCACATATCTTATTTTGAAGTAAAAAGAAAAAAGGGAACAAATACAATATTTGTATTTGCATGTGGCCCGCAGACCATAGTTTGAGGACCCCTGCTCTAGGATATGAAGAAGGACCAATCAGAAATTAAGCATACACTGACTGAAATAAAGAACAATATACAGAGATCCAACAGC
>NW_006292095.1:8595005-8599742 GCF_000327345.1 Myotis davidii | reverse complement strand
ACTCTATACAGCAAAGCTATCATTTAGAATTGAAGGTCAGATAAAGAGCTTCACAGGTAAGAAAAAGCTAAAGGAGTTCATCACCACCAAACCAGTATAATATGAAATGCTGAAGGGTATCCTTTAAGAAGAGGAAGAAGAAATAAAAGGTAAAGATAAAAATCTTATGAACAATAGTGTGACAACAAATACATATCTATCAACAAGTGAACCTAAAAATCAAATGATTAAAAAACCTAATGAAAAGAACACACAGGTGAATGTAACAGAATCAGGGGCATGGAAAAGGAGCAGACTGACAATTCTTGGGGGGAAGGGGTTGTGGGGGTGCAGGAAAAGATTGGACAAAGAGCTTATACCTATGGATGAGGTCAGTGGGGTGGGGGGAAGGCCTATCTATCAACAAGTGAACCTAAAAATCAAATGATTAAAAAACCTAATGAAAAGAACACACAGGTGAATGTAACAGAATCAGGGGCATGGAAAAGGAGCAGACTGACAATTCTTGGGGGGAAGGGGTTGTGGGGGTGCAGGAAAAGATTGGACAAAGAGCTTATACCTATGGATGAGGTCAGTGGGGTGGGGGGAAGGCCTGGAGTGGGGTGGGAACTGGATGGGGGGAGCTATGGGGAGAGAAAAAAGAACATCTGTAATAATCTGAATAAAGATTTTTTTTAAATGCACATATAATAGCAATTGCTACTACCCTTTACTAAGATTGCTTGTTTAACTATGTGTCTGGCTCCTTCACTAACTGCTGTTGAAAGCAACTGTGCTGCTCACGACTGCATCCCCAATACCCAGCCTCAATAAATATTAGCCAACCATGGAAGCTGATTGTGTCTATAATAAACCTTAATGAAACTATCTTTTGACTTCAAGAGTTAAGACTGAACCCATGGTCTTTGTCTCCCTCTTTGATTTTTCCTCCCTTCAACTTTTCCCCTAACAAACAGAAGCATGTTTTCAGGTTAATAACACCATCAAGTCCTGAGCCCATTTTTTTTTCCAGCAGCAGCACCTGTGGGCTTGAGTAGTAATTACCATGCAGAAGACAGAGACGGGGTGGAGGCATAAACTGCTCCTGAAAATGAATCTACCATGATGCACCAGCCAGGAGCTTAATAGGGAGCATGATCTTCAATTTGCTGAGTGTAGCTCTACAAGGAGCCCTGAGCTGGGCTTGTGACATGTCATATCTCAGAGGATTTCAGCTACTGCTACTGCTGCTGCTGTTGCTACAGGGATGGATTGATGACTCCAATAAGAGATTTGAACACAGTCCTCTTAAAAACCAGAAGGGTCATTGGGCTAATTAGGATAGAAGCCATGCGTATGTGTGTGCCATACATAATAATGTATGTATATTATATATGTAGTACAGAGGATAGAATGTTTGAGGATAAAGCTAAAGCCAAAAGGACAAAGACAACAGGCAATCTAATCCACTTAATGGGTCAAGGAGCTCAGATCTGAGCCGCAAATGCATCATTTGATAACGGTAATGAAAAAGACAGCAATCTATATCTACAAATAGCATTAAGGCAGATTTGGTTTAGAGGCCAAACTAAGTTGATGTGAAATTTATGAGACTGGCTGTCTCTCAGAGATGTTTGATGGGGGTGGAGGGAGTGTGCATTGAATCCCTTCGTTTCTCCTGTGGACCTCAGTGAATTAGGTCTTGTTTCCAAGGTGGGACTTTCAGAGTGGGGCTTTGTTTTGTTTAAATGGCAATTAATCATTCTGCCACATAAGCTTGTCTTAATGCTGAGGATGAAAATTTTACAAGTGGGTGAGGAAGTGATCCTTTGGGGAATTTAATTTCCCTGTGCAAACTGTGATTCTCCTGCTCGCAGGGGAGTGCATGCACACACACACACACACACACACACACGCATACACAGAGTTAAAAGTTGCAGGTGCTTGTGCTGGAATTTGCAGTAAGGCATGTGTCTGAATCATGACTCAGCAGCTAGCCCTAAGAAATATCTGAAATATGTATCCTAATGTCTTATAAAGTATGTTTTGTGTCTGTGAATCCCATTACAATATTCCTGTGCAAGATGCTATTGGAAAGGTACTTTATTTTCAACCCAAGTTCTAATACATCCTCTACAGTAATCACAGTACATTGCATTGCAAAATATGCAGGATGCATTAAGCTTTTTCCTCCTTAGCATGCCTCAGTCAATATCAGGTAGCGCACACAAAGGGTAATGAAGTCTGCTTTCAACACAGCAATGTTCCTGCAATTATGTGCTGATTGACCTTCACTTTGTGCTGTGCCTGCAAAGAAAGGGGACCCTGATATATTGTGCAGAGCAGAGCTTGTCCCTGCAGCATGGGATAGGAGTTTCACTCTAGACTTGCTCCTAATTCAAGGTACAGCAGACCAAACCAGAAGTTCAAGAATGGATTTGGCCAGAGATAGAGAAGCATCGATCAGACCATTAAACCTCAGAGGGAACGCTGGAGAGGGTGAGAGGAAGGGGGAGAGATCAACCAAAGGACTTGTATGCATGCATATAAGCATAACCAATGGACACAGACACTAGGGGGGTGAGGCGGGGTGAGGGGGCACTGGGGAGATAAGGACACATATGTAATACCTTAATCAATAAAGAAAAAAATTAAAAAGAATGGATTTGGGGGGAGCAGTTTTTAAAAAGTCACCCCAGGATTTAGATCTCCATCTGTTTTATAAGAAATTTTATGAAAAGTGAAGTCACTTTATTGACTTATTCCACAAATCTAACCTAAGAATACATTCCCTCATGAAGGAAATATGAATTCTACATAAGATGCAACTGCATAGATGAGTTCTCACCCTTTGTAATGCTCCTTACTGTGCAGGTCTCTCTGCTTTGGTTAGGGTAGGTAACTGTGGTAACAAGTAGTCTCACGAGTATATGATTCAAGTAAAATCAGCATGTATTTCTTGCTCACCTAACAGCCTGGGGCAATTTCAAGTCATCAGGATTGGTGGTGATGGGAGGCGTGCCCTGCCTTACACAGTTACGCAGAGACCCAGGCTGAGGGAGGCTTTGTCAACAACATATGATAGTCCCCCTGGAGCTCTCCATCTCAGTACACTGGAAGGGAAAGAAGCATGGAAAACACCAGGTAAAGAGTTGTATGGACTCTGTCCACATCACTTCTGCTCACACAAGTGTAGCTAGAAATCAGCCAGCCACATCTGGCTGCCAGAGAGGCTGGGAGATGTCACCTAACTGGGTGCCCAGAAAGAAGAGAACATGGGTCATGGTCAGAAACTAGCCACTTCTGCTATACTCCTCTCCTCCCTGCTCTTTTTTAAAAAATATTTATTTTTATTAATTTCAGAGAGGAAGGAAGAGGGAGAAATAGAAACATCAATGATGAGAGAGAATCATCGATCAGCTACCTCCTGCATGCCTGCCCCCCCACCGCCCCCCCAACTGGGGATCAAGCCGAACCTGGGCATGTGCCCTGACACGGAATCAAACCATGACCTCCTGGTTCATAGACTGATGCTCAACCACTGAGTCACACCGGCCAGGCTCCTCCCTGTTCTTTTAGTGGTAGAGTTCCCAGCTTCACGGGGTGTCTCGGTGTTATAAGATACTTCCAGGATACAAGGATTACCATCTACGAGATGCTGTCATGTCCAGCCAAAACTCACCTCCTAAATTCAAGAAGATTTCCAAAACTCCACTATACATCTATCTGATTATCAAATGAGCACTTCAAATTTGACACACATGAAGCCAAATGTTTTATCTGTGCTCATCTATAAAACAGAGATACTAATAGTATCTACTCATAAGGTTGCTAATGATTAAATGACTTACTATGTGTAAGCCACTCAGAAAAATGCTGGTGCATAGTGGATGCTTAGTAAATGTTGGTTATTTTTATTATTTTTTCTCCCTTCACTTTTCCCACAAATATTTTCCTTCTCATGTTTCATAACAGGATCACCTACTTAATAAATCAAGCTGGAAGTCATACTTGACTCCTTCTTACTCAGCTCTGACCATTATCCAGTCATTTTCAAATAACTCTCAGAGCTGGGCCTGACCTCCATTCCCATTGTCATGTTCTGTCTCAGGCACTCATTACTTCTCAACTGAACTATTGCAAAATCCTGCTGAGGCTCACCCTTTCTGTTGCCTCTTCTTCCCCTACTCTCCCTCCATAACACTGTGAGATAATGTACTTAAAATATTCCAAAATATGTTCTCAAACACTTCAAGGGATTTTTATTGTCAACAAGCATAAAGTTCACAATCCAAAAAGCTGAAAAGGTGGGTCGAGCCAAACTGGGAAGGTCTTGAATTCTAGCCTAGTTCTCACATTCCTCACCCCCTTTCTCTGTTCCAACCACAGCTGACTACTCACGCTCTTCACTCTCTGAGTTGTGCTGATTCTGGTCCTTGTATTTAGAAAAACCACCCTTTTTCTTTTCCTCATATTTCTCAGCCCCAATTCAAATATCACCTCATCAAAATGGCCGTCCACATCTGATTTATCGGGCCTTCCTCCACCTCCCCTAGCACTTTATTCATACCTCTATCACTTGTTAATTGTGATTTGTCCTAAAGTAAATGGGGCCTGTTTCCTCTATGGGATTCTGAGTCCTTGAATGTTGCCTGTGGTGAAGACAGTCTCACCACCATGATACTTTAACTTAATTTTTAAAGTTTCTCAGCTTACTGGGATATAAATATGAACCTTTTAATTTTTACTCCATTAACT
>NW_006292095.1:8593549-8594773 GCF_000327345.1 Myotis davidii | reverse complement strand
CTTTCCCTTGGGGCAGTAGCCCCTTAACAACACAGAGCATGTTCAATAATTTCCAGGACCAGTCAGATACCAAAAAGTCTTGTGATCTGGATCCAAGACAGTGGCTCCTCCTTTTTCCAGCCTTTTGTTCCTCCAGTGTTGGGAAGAGGAGGGAAGGATAAGTCTCCTTGCATGGTAAGGGTCTCTCCCCGGACTCACATTCAGTTCAATTCCAGCCAATGCTGGCTTCCAAATAAGTGGTATGAATGGTGTTCTTAGAGAGAATTTGGCTTTAGCCCAGCACCCTCTGTAATTGAAGTCCTCTCCCAGAAGGCCACCACCATCTCTGCACACCCCAGCTGCATCTCAGGATACAGCAGAGTATATGTTTGCTGCAGTGGCTCACTGGGCAAGCCCACAACTGCTGTTTCTCAATTAAACCTGGTACTCTTCATGTAGAACTGCCTGGATTGCTAGAGTCCTCTCCTACACCCTCTAAAGCAATGGTTCTCAACCTTCCTAATGCCGCGACCCTTTAATACAGTTCCTAATGTTGTGGTGACCCCCAATTTCATTGTTACAAATTGAACATAATTAAAGTATAGTGAGGGAGAAACCAAGATGGCGGCATAGGTAAACACCGGAGATTGCTGCCTCGCACAACCACTTCAAAAATACAACTAAAAGATGGAACGGACATCACCCAGAACCACAGGAAGGCTGGCTGAGTGGAAATTCTACAACTAGAAGGAAAGAGAAAAGCATACCGAGACTCAGAGGAGGTGTGGTGCGGAAGTAAAATACAAAGGTGTGGAGGTGAATGCGGAGAGGGCTGGCAGCTGAGGACACGATTGTCTTTTTCAATCGGGAGGGAGTATCAAGCTCTGAGCTGCAGTTCCAGGCGAGTCTCTGGGGACCCAGACTCATATGAGAGAAGTGGGACTGTCAGGCATTGGTCAGGACTCGAGGGCAACTTTCTCTTGGAGGCACTCGCAGCAATTGCCGGGGCCTCTGAGGGCAGGACTGAGAGCAGCCATACTGCTCACTCCGCCTGCCCGGTTGATCCCCTGGGACCCCGCCCCGCCCAAGCCGTGCACAGAGGCTTTTGCATATGAAAGGCCTGGCACTTTGTAATCTGAAAATTACTTAACAAACTGCAGCTGGCCCAAGGCCCCATGGCAACTTGCATTGCTTTACAGCTGGCTTCTTCTGGGTAGCCTCAGGCAGAGGCTAGATCAGCACCTC
>NW_006292095.1:8590976-8592487 GCF_000327345.1 Myotis davidii | reverse complement strand
ATTCATCTATCAACTAGTGAATCTAAGAATCAAGTGAATAAATAATCTGGTGATCATAATAGAATCAGGGACATAGAAAGGGAATGGACTGACTATTCTTGGGGTGGGGAAAGGGGTGTGGGAGATGCGGGAAGAGATTGGACAAAAATCGTGCACCTATGAGAATGAGTACAGTGGGGGGGGGGTGAGGGCGGAGGGTGGGAGGGGAACCGGGTGGAGGGGAGCTATGGGGGTAAAAAAGAGGAACAACTGTAATAATCTGAACTATAAAGATTTAATTTTTTTAAAAAAGAACACACACACACACACAAAAAGTATAGTGATTAATCACATATGTAATTATATATGTGTTTTCTGATGGTCTTAGGCGACCCCTGTAAAAGGGTCGTTTGACCTCCAAAAGGGGTCGCGACCCACAGGTTGAGAACCGCTGCTCTAAGGCCTAGGAAGAACTAGGATAAGGGGCAACTTGTCCTATCTCTTCCCCAAAAACTTTATACAGGGTTCTAGAATCCTTTCATGTTCATATGGCCTACTCCAGTGGCCTTTCATCCTCAGAAATTTCTAGATTTAAACTCTCTTGTTCAAGTACATTCCCAAACCTTTGGAGATTCTGGGGCTGAAAAGGACATTGTAAGTGTTGCCCTAGGATATTGACACTCCTCCAGGAACCCTGAAAGCATTCACCTTGAACAGGGGCATCCAAGAGCTTCTAGAAGGCTGACAGCTCAGCACATGCCAGTTGTGAAATGAGATGCCAATCTTCATGTCTTCCAGGCTCCAAGTTACTTCCAGTCTTTCCCACAAGAAATTCTCCTAGTGGGTGTAGGGCTGTGAGACAGTAGTCTCTCGCCTGGTACTGCGCTGCTCACTTGGTCAAGACTCCCCCACATTATTGTCCCCCTCTCATAACAGGGGGTAGGGGAAGACAACGCCAGCATGGCTCTGGTCCCTCCCAGTAAGTCCTATGGACAGTACTGGCCTCACTTGCTCAAGAGGAATGTGCTGTATGTAGGGCCTTTCTCTGCTTTGGGCCTTGGCTACAATTCTGGGGCAGATGAAAACGCATTTTCACATACTGTTAAGTGCCTAATATGTAGGTACACCTCTGTTGGCCTTATCACTCTTTCTGTAATATATTTTTCTAAATGCAGACACTGTTAACTCTTTAGAAGACTTGATCTTCCTCATTTTGTTTTGCCATTTCTCAGCACAGCACTGAGCACTGTGTGGGTACACAGTAAATATCTGATGCATTATTTCCTAATCCCCATGAACACTAAAGTCCTAGGACTATGCAATGCCAACTTCATTTTTCAGAAGACAAACCTTAGGTCCAGAAAGATGAGGTCACTTATCCAAGGGCACACTGCAAGTTCAGATTCCATTTCACATACAAAATCATATACTTAATGGTGCAGCAGAAGCAGAAGCAAGCCAAGTCTATTTGATGACTGGCCTTTGGAGAAAAGAAAGTGGGTAATGGAAAACACTGCACAAATTCCAAAAGT
>NW_006292095.1:8588105-8590846 GCF_000327345.1 Myotis davidii | reverse complement strand
TTCCCTGGTCTGGTAGGTTTGCCAGCATGTGCCGTGACTAATTCCTGTTGGCCCAGCACAGACTTCCTGTTTTCAGGGCAGCGTGACAGATTTGTTGGTATAATTTGGCTTTAATTCGTTTCAGGCTGATGCTGGAAACCAGAGGCTCTGTCATGTCTTCATTGCCACATTAACTCCATTTTTCTTTCTTCACTTCTTCTATTAATAAGCAGAGGCCACTCAATAGGGCAATCTTAACTGCCTGCTCAAGGTGACAGCCAGAAGTGTAAATAACTCTTCTTATTTCACCTTTTATTCTCTTCTGGGAAAAGTCATGGCTTATTCTCTTATCTCTCCAGCGGATCCAAAGCTGATAAACTCATTCAAGACACTCATTAAATGTTGTTGGGTTTTGCTTGGTTTGTGTCTTGTTTTGTTTTGTTTGTTTTGTTTTGGTGAAACAGAATTTGCAGGGCCAGCTGCCAGAGAAGGAGCAACACCCCCACTGCCATCCAATGAATTCACAGAGATTCAGAATTGAGAGAGGGTTTCCTCTGAGCCCTGTTGTGTATACATTTAACTCCATCTATGAAAGATCCTGAGATATTATCCAGGGAAGTTTTTCTTCTGTGTTGTCTGTAAGCACGAAAAGCTGCTCACTTATTCAGAAGTCTCAGAATAAAGGTGAAAAGCAAGAGAGATGGAGAGCAGAAGCCAGATGTGGGTGGGTCCAAAAAGGAACTCTGGACAATCTGTGATGGAGCGTGGTCTCTAGGCATATACTTTTCAGGGAGCAATTCATGAGTCAACAGTCCCTTGGCACAGGTACCTGCCTGTCTTGTGCACCTTCATGCATTGGGTAAGGACTGATCTAAAAATCTACCCCCACCCCCAACCTTCCTTGGTAGAGAAATAGAAGACCCAACCTTTTGTCCCTGGTGAGTCCTTTGCCTAACTATGACTCAATTACCATGGCCAGGGAGACCCAGAACACCAGTTGGCCGCTCTGTGTCATATACCCACACTCAAGTCTATGAAATAAAGGAGAACTCAGTGAATGGCAGAGGGACACTCAAGACATGGGAGAGCAAGGCAGAGGGTAGGCATTTCCCTGAGGAAGGTATGCTGGGAATATATCTATGCATTAATAGAAACCTCTACACACTTTGAGATTAAAACATCACATCCATCAGTTGCCTCTTGCACGCCCCCTGCTGGGCATCAAGCCTGCAACCCAGGAATGTGCCCTGACAGGAAATCAAGCTGGGCCTTGCCAGTGTGGCTCAGTGGTTGAGCATCATATCTCCCTGTACACAATCTGACATTCAACCACTGAGCCACATTGATGGGGCCCTATGCACTTTTTTATTCATAATCTTAAACTCACTCATGAACATATTACATAAGATCATTTTGACATTTCACCTAACATTTAGGTATCTTATGTAATGTCTAGAGAATCTATTGGCTATAATAGTAACTATATTATACTTTTCCAAAGACTGTGAGGCTATATGTACAATATCCAGGAACTGCACTCACTGGCTACCTACTGAGCTTTTCCAGCAATGCACCACATGTTAAATTTCTGTGTCAAGTGTCCTGTCTTTTCATTCCCAATTAATTCTTCTCTTCCCATCTCTAGGAGTCACATGGAAAATTTTTAGAAATAAATATTTCAGAATAAAACAGATATAGAATATGTATTATAATCAATCAGTCATAGTTATCTATGGAAAAATTTGGAATATAGGACATTTAGAGGTTCTAAGAATAAATTATTATATTTATATTTTTCAGAAAGTAAAACAATGGTAGAAATAGACAAAATCTAATCTCATAATGTCTATTAAAAGAGAGGCTGTTATCTTTATGTAGGAGCTGGAAAGCTGGGAATTTCCTTCTTCTTAATACTTCTTATTCCCATTCTGCTACTGGACCAATAACCATTACTTTTATCACACAAATTCTTGATATTGCAAAGGGAACATAAGGCTGATTATCCCATTCCTCACATGATGTGACTTGGAGTCCCCAATGCTTCAAGTAATGCTACAGAAAAACAAGAGCCGACGCACCCGCCTCATTTTCATTTCACTCGTAAGAAAATGAGGGCAGCCAAGAATTATGAGTGTTTATAATGAGGTGTTCTTGTAAGATTTAATATGTTTCTAGTCTGCCATCGATATAACACTAGCTGCTTGGTATTTCTTATAAATGGTTCTTTCTTCTTCAAATAACATTTTAGTTGTTTTCTGGCCAAAGATTCACTTAAGAAAAGCATGAAGAGAGAATAAAAGAATAACAATCCTTTTTACCTTCTAAATCACCTCATAGCAAATACTTAACAATAACGGGAAAGATGAGAAGATACTGGGGTTTAATGATTAGAGGGAGCTCTCATCCTTAAATAGAGGAGCATTGCTTTGAGGAAGGCAAGGGTGGGAAAGGGGAAAAAAGGAACTGCAATTCCTTAAATGATTGTTTCATTCTAAGCACTCTCTTAGATATGGGATGGACAAAAATAAACATACACAAAATTTCATCCTTCAAAGAAATCACAAACTATGACAGACATGCACATTAACTAGAAGAACATAGAAGGTGTCTATTAAATGCCTGTTGGCCTGATAAGTTACACTAAAATTCAAATTCTCAGGGAGAAACCAAGATGGCAGCATAGTAAACACTGGAAATTGCTGCCTCACACAACCACTTCAAAAATACAACTAAAAGACAAAACGGACATCATCCAGAACTAC
>NW_006292095.1:8583049-8586273 GCF_000327345.1 Myotis davidii | reverse complement strand
TAAGGACAGAGGGTGGGGGGCAGACCAGATAGAGGGGAGCTATGGGGGGGAACAAGAGGAACAACTGTAATAATCTGGACAATAAAATAGACAAACATGGTAATTTACCATAAAAAAATTAAATTAAATTTAAAAATAATAAAATAAAATAAAATTCAAATTCTCATGCCACACCATACCTGTCAAATTCTAGCCCTATCACTAACGAGCTGTGTTGTTGCTGCACAGGTTATATAACATCTCTATGCTACTGTGAACTACTTTGCTTGTAGTATTTGCTCAGTGTTTGGCAAATAAATGTAATAGTAGTTTATATTAATTGTATTGTTATTGTTGCCTGCCTCTCCCTTCATCTCCCAACATGCTCCTTCTTCCTCCCTTCCTTAAAGCTTACACTCTGGTCAGACCAAACCAGATGCTGATTCCCAGACTCATCATGCTACTTCAAGTCGCTAAGTTTGTGCTTTTCATTCTGTTTTGTCCATCTAGAGTGGATTTCCCAAACCAGTTGTGAAGCCTGTGGAGAAGGCATTGTGGTTTTTCACATTTCTAATTCAATCACCTAGCACACTGCCTGGAACAGGGAAAACATTTCACATCTACTTGTTCAGTTGAATTAACTATGTGTTAAACTAAATAGTGTGAATAAAACTATATACATCAAAGTAGGGAACGAGTGAAGAATTCTTCATATGGAATAAATCATAAAATGTTTCCCACAGGATCAGACAGTTTAACTTGCAAGCTTTGAAGGATAAATTCTTCAGTTGATTGAGGTTTGGTGTGTTTAACTGTTACATTTGCCTTAAGAAAACACAAGACATTGCATAGCATAGGTGCTCTATGGGCCGGGAGCTGAATGAAGAAAAGAATGGAGACACATCTTTGTTCTCTAAGCAACAAATTCTTTTCATATTAAGAAAGCACAACTTAAAGGAGACATATGTACTACTCTTTGTAATATTTTAAGCAATAAAACAAAATTTTTAAAAAAAGAAAGCACAACTTGCCTGGCTGGTGTAGCTCAGTGGTTTAATGTTGACCTATGAACCAGGAGGATTTCCAGTCAGAGCACATGCCCGGTTTTCTAGCTTGATCCCCTGTGGGGAGCATGCAGGAGGCAACCGGTAAGTGACTCCCTCTCATCATTGATCTTTCTATCTCTCCTAAATATGTTTTTGAAAGAAGGAAGGAAGGAAGGAAGGAAGGAAGGAAGGAAGGAAGGAAGGAAGGAAGGAAGGTCAACATGATTGGAAACTTTTGAAAAAAAAAACAAAAAACACTACTTGGATTTTTTTAGCTTCATGTTAGTTTTTCCCCTGCATCAATAATATTATTTTTGTAAACTCGTGGGCCTGGAGGAAGGAAGGGGCCTTAGCCATTTCTCAGGCTTTAAAAGATAAGCTAAAAAAATAACACTCTCACTACCATTAAATTCCTCCATTATCCAAGTCGACTTAGCCCCAGCTCATATTTCCCATAGACAACAGAGATTTCTTCTCCAACTTCTACTTCATCTTCAGGTCTGAGCTTGTGCAGAAGCAAACCTTCGACACCTGATGTTCTGAAAGATGGGACTTTTGACAACCAAACTAGAGCACAACCATCATTCAGAACCTCCTGAAATCTAGTTGAATGGAAGTCCTACAATCGAGATATAAAGAAGAAGTCATCCCTGGCCAAGCACCTCAGTTGATGAGAGCATCATTCCCATACACCAAGGTTAAGATTCGATTACCAGTCAGGGCACATACAAGAATCAACCAATGAATGCATAAATAAGTGGAACAACAAATCAATGTTTCTATGTTTCTTTCTTTCTATCAATCTATCTATCTATCTATCTATCTATCTATCTATCTATCTAATCTACCTTTATCTCTATCTCTCTCTAAAAACAATCAGTACATAAAAAATTTTTAAAAAGAAGGAGCCACATTGAAACTGGTAGGAAGGGGAGAGGTATGGAACAGGCTGTTCCCACACCATGGATAGCTGATGAAAACTGGGAGGGATATCTCAGCTTCAGAGGCCTCCCCTAAAAAGTGAGGAATCCCAACCACACACCAGGCCCCCAGCCCAGGGTTCCAGTGCCAGAAGAGAAGTCCCTATAACTTCTGGCTGCAAAAACCAGGGGGCTTAAAAACTCTCAGCAAAGTAGGAATAGAGGGATCATACCTCAAAATAATAAAAGCCTTATATGACAAACCTAGAGCCAACATCATACTCAATGGGCAAAAACTAAACTCATTTCCCCTAAGAATGGAACAAGACAGGGATGCCCACTTTCACCACTCCTGTTCAATATAGTACTGGAAGTGCTAGCCATAGAGATCAGACAAGAAGAAGAAATAAAAGGCATCCAAATTGGAAAAGAAGTAAAACTGTCCTTATTCACAGATGACATGATACTGTACGTAGAAAACCCCAAAGACTCCATCAAAAAACTACTAGATCTAATAAATGAATTCGGCAATGTAGCAGGATACAAAATTAACACCCAGAAATCTATGGCTTTTTTATCTATATAATAAAGAGCCAGGGTTGGAACAACCGAAGGCTCAACCAGACTAGAAGTCAGTGCTGGGTTGCAACCCAACTAGGGCCACTGCGCACCCTGACCCAGCACTGACTGACTAGGGGGCTGGGATCAGCCCTGCCTTTATGATCAGGCCCCGTTGATAGGCCCAGAGATGCTGACTGGCATAGAAACTGACCAATCAGAACAAAATCTGGGTGAATGTAAGAGCCAATGACTGCCCAGGAGGCAGAGCTTTTGATGCTGACTGGCATAGAAACTGACCAATCAGAACCAAATTTGGGTCAACTGTGAGGAGCCAATGGCTGCCTAGGAGGTGGAGCTTTTGACGCTGACTGGCATAGAAAATTACCAATCAGAACAAAATCTGGGTCCATTGTGAGGAGCCAATGGCTGCCTAGGAGGCGGAGCTTTTGATGCTGACTGGCATAGGAACTGACCAATCAGAACAAAATCTGGGTCCACTGTGAGGAACCAATGGCTGCCTAGGAGGTGGAGCTTCTGACATTGACTGGCATAGAAACTAACCAATCAGAACAAAATCTGGGTCAACTGTAAGGTGCCAATGGCTGCCTAAGAGGTGGAGCTTTTGACACTGACTGGCATAGAAACTGACCAATCAGAACCAAATTGGCCAGCAGAGGAGGGCAGTAGGGGGCAAAATCAGGCCTGCAGGGGAGGGCCG
>NW_006292095.1:8581220-8582986 GCF_000327345.1 Myotis davidii | reverse complement strand
GGGGCGGGTGTTCAATCAGGGAAAAAGGAGATATATGTAAAACTTTAGACAATTAAAAAAAAACAGAGGGCTTGTGGTTGAGTGAGGTGAAGGGCTGGTGGAGTCCAGGCAGTTCCTCTTAATGGGCCTGTGCACAGACATACTCTCCAGTGGTGGGGCAGCAGCTTAAAAGGAACCAGGGACATACAGAGAGGAACTGAATTATCTGGCACCAGGGCAAAGGCTTGGGGGCAACTTTCTTCCAGACAGAAGTGAAGGCTGAAACCATTGTTCCTTTCTTAGCCCTCCCCCCACAGAGCAAGCAGGAGAGTACCATATATGAATTTCCATCAGCTAAGCTCAGCTAACATTATTCACCTATTCAGATTCCACTCCATCCAACTTTCTGGTCCACTCAAGCTGTTTCCATACAAATGGCCTGTCTTGGCTCATGCTTCAGACTTTCCTAAAATCTCACAAACAAACAAGCAGCATCTGACCTCAGTGTGTCCAATACCTCTCACTAAGTGGCCCCAAGCCTGGCACTAGCAGAAGCTGGTCTTGTATCACAGCTTGGCTGTGGCTGGACACCTTCAAGCCCAGCACAAGTAATAGACATCTTCAGAACACTTTGTAGCTCAGGTGACCTGGGAAGAACAGAGGTGGGGGCTGACTCTGTACTTCCCAGGAGGCCCCATAGCAGTGCACCAGTTTCAGAATACATCAAAGTACCACCCAACCACCTCCATAAGTGACACCCTCAAGAGGAAGACTCAGGGGGGCACCATACCCCATTAAAGTAAATCCTGCTCTGTAGGATAGGCCCCTGCATAGCTGATCCTCCACAGTGTATGGTTTGTCTCAGCCAGTCCTTGCAGCTAATCAGCCTGCATGCAAATCCCTACCATTTATGTGCCAATAGTAATCAAGGCTCAACTATAACAATGGGGTGTATACAGCCCACATGGGGGTGCAGGGAACCTGGGATGTCCAGCATTGGTGATCAGGGAGGCTGTGTCACTGGACCCTACAGAACACCTACGACATAAGGCCACTCTATCAAGCCCAGGAGACATAGCAGCTCTACTCAATACACAGAAACAAACACAAGAGCTGCCAAATGAGGAAACAAAGAAACATGATTCAAATGAAAGAACAAAACTCCAGAAAAAGAATGAAATAAAATGGAGACCAGCAATCTACTAGATGCAGAGTTCAAAACATTGGTTATAAGAATGCTCAATGAACTCTGAGAAATTCAACATAAAAAAGAACATGAAACCATAAAAAAGAACCAGTCAAAAATGAAGGATGGATTAACTGAAATAAAGAATAATTTATTGGGAATCAATAGTACAGTAGATGAAGCTGAGAGTCAAATTAGTGATTTAGAATATAAGAAAACTGCCCAATCATAACAGGAGGAAAAAAAGAATCCAAAAAAATAAAGATACTGCAAGAAGCCTCTGGGACAACTTCAAGTGTATCAACATTTGCATCATGGTGGTACTGGAAGTACAAGAGAGAGAGCAAGAAATCGAAAACCTGATTGAAAAAATAATGACAGAATGTTTCCCAAACCTGGTGAAGAAAACAGATATACTAGGTGTATCAGTTAATAATGCAGATTTTGGGAGAACCAAGATGGCGGCATAGGTTAACGCCGGAGTTTGCCGCCTCGAACAACCATTTCAAAAGTGAAACTAAAAGACGGAAGGGACATCACCCAGACCCACAGGAACGCTGGCTGAGTGGAAGTCCTACAACTAGGAGGAAAGAGTAACGTA
>NW_006292095.1:8569327-8579956 GCF_000327345.1 Myotis davidii | reverse complement strand
TTCCCCAGCTGAGTGATGTGGGCTTGATAGAGTTCAGGTGCATGTAGTTGAGTAGCACTGAAACCCACAAGAATATTGTAAACATCTTGATCACACCCTTACTGTGCCTCGTGGCATCTGCTATAAAATAAAGACACAGTTTGTGGGCATTGGCACTATCTCTCTCCGTCAGGGCAGCATCCCACTGAGACCCATTCTTTTGTCTGCCTTTCATTCTCTTGTCTGCCTTTTCTTAATCTTTTCATCACCCCCACTCAGGTTCACCCTTGGCCATGCTGGTGTAGCACATTCCTGCAAATGCTCTACTATTTGGCACGAACTTTGACATTTTTAAGTGTAAAAATATCTATGATGTTAACACCTTCAGCAAATTTGACATATGAAGTTTTGAAGCTTATTGTCAATACAAAAAATAGTATACATATCAAATCACATATATATCAACATATGTGTTAACTCCATCTATTGAAAAAAAAAATCTGCATTATTAACCGGTACACTTAATACAAGTCCAAGAAGCACAGAGAGTCCCAAACAAGATGAACACAAAGAGGCCCACACCGAGACACATCATATATAAATGCCGGTGGTTAAATACAAAGAGAGAATCTTAAAAGCAGCACGAGATAAGCAGTTAATTACCTATAAGAGACCCCCATAAGATTGTCAGCTGATTTCTCAACAGAAACTTTGCAGGCCAAAAGGGAGCAGCAAGAAATATTCAAAGTGATGAAAAGCAAGGACGTACAACCAAGATTACTCTAACCAGTAAAACTATCATTTAGAATCTAAGGACAGATAAAGAGTTTCCCAGACAAGAAAAAGCTAAAGTAATTCACAGCCACCAAACCAGTATTACATGTAATGTTAAAGGATCTTCTTTAAGAATAATAAGATAAAAAATATGAATAATAAACTGGCAAACATTACATATCTATCAACAAATTGAATCTACAAGAAGATCAGCTATTTTCTATTTATCAGTGAGCAATAGAGTTATCCATTGAAAGGCAGATGCAGTACAAGACCTAAACCAAGACAAATCACCAAATCCCACATTAGGTCTGGCTCTAGAGCAGTGGTTCTCAACCGTCTGGCCCTTTAAATACAGTTCCTCATGTTGCGACTCAACCATAAAATTATTTTCGTTGCTTCTTCATAACTGTAGTGCTGCAACTGTTATGAGTCGTAATGTAAATAAATGATATGCAGGATGGTCTTAGGCGACCCCTGTAAAAGGATCATTCAACCGCCAAAGGGGTCGCAACCCACAGGTTGAGAACCGCTGCTCGAGTATGGCTAGGGTTGGACCAGAAGACTTAAAGGTCTGAAAAAAGTGAGAAAAGGGGCCCTTGCAGAAAGATCAACTGGTCCAAAGACCAGTGTCAATAGGAACTTGGTATTTTGGGGGGACAGCAAGGAGAACAAGCAAGAGGAGGAAGCAGGAGTGGCAAAAAGATGATGAAAGCAGAGAGATCGAGGGCAATAGGAGACAGAACCCAACAATCTGGGATATTGGAGGCCGTGGTAGAGTTTTTGAATGAACAAGGCAGACATACTCCCTTCCTTCATAAAGAAATAGCCTATCAGGGAAAGGAGACATCTAAAACAGAGTTATCACCAACATGATAAGCATGAGAAATAAAAACATAAATATTAGAGAATCATTTAATGAAGGACTTAGAGCATCTAAGGGGTTTAGAAAAGGCTTGTCAAGCTCTTTTAAGAAAGTACCTGTCTCAAAATAGAGGAGCTGGGGCAGGGAAAAGAACATTCCATGAAGAAGAAGCAGAACCCAAGGTCCAGAATCACGAGAGAGTGAGTGCATTTGAAACAAAAATCCCAGAGGAGCTGAGCATTGAGTCTAAGGAGGAAAGAGGTTCTGAGGAGGGAGAACACAAAGTAAGAGAGAACTGGATCTTAGGAGCCCTTGTAAAACATTATAGAGATTTTGGTCCATGTCCTAAGAGCAAGAGGAAGCCACTTTAAGCAGGGGAGTGATATAATCAGGAGTTTTAAGGTCACATTGGCTAATGATTTAGTATGGCTGGATACAGTGTGGAAGAAAGGGAGCTGGCAAAATAAGTTAGCTGGGGTCTGGTTATGCAAGAAAAGACCTAGAAAGCTTCTTTTTTCCAGGAAAAAGAAAAAGAAAAAGAAAGAAAGAAAAATGAATAGGAAATCTAATAGGCACTAAGGAAAATGTCTGACTTCTCTCTCAAAAAGTGTCTCTCTTCCCCACTAACTCCAATCTTCTGCCCAATGAGGTTGAAAGTTATTTTTTCATCTTGTTTTCAGTTTCATGGGAACTACCAACATACGGGGCACTTATACTAGTATTTCTCACACTTGAATGTGCATAAAGATCTGCTGGTGACCTTATTAAAATGCAATTGTTATCCAGTGGGTCTGGGGCAGAGCCTGAGATTCTGCATTTCTAACATGTTCCCCCGTAATGCCTATGATGCTGGTCCATGAACCACACTTTGAACAGCAAAGCTATATACAGTTCTAGAGCTAAACAAAAGGAATTCCAGGCTTTCTGAACATGTATATAATAGAGTTAAAAATACAAAGTAGGAAAACAAACAGAACCAGCAGATTACGCCTCTGTTATCGTGCTGCCCGTTTTCCGAGAATCTGGATGTGACGTTTTTCCATAAAGATACTTCAGGAGATGTTCAGTGTGTAACTTAACTGGAAGCACTTCAATTCCAACAATTCTAGGGGAAGTTCAAATCTGGAGGCCTTCTGACTGTGGCCCTACACCACAGCGACATCTGCTGGTAAATTGATGAATATTTTAAGCACATTTATATAAAGAGACACTGAGAAAAATAAAGTGAACCAACTTTTTCACAGTTGTAACTTGGCCTTAAGTGCATCTTCTAGTTGGAAAAGAAATCTTTTAAAATCAGGTGTCTGAGCTTCCTTGGTAAGAATTAGGACCTGAGCATTGATATGCTGGTAAATGTTTAACAACCAGCTTGCTAGAAAAAAAGATACATTAGTAATTACATACAAAATAAATTTCGCTGATATAAAGGATGTGCAGCACATTTTATAAATATATAAAAAGTATATAACATGTTTTGTTGCAAATTCTATACAAAAATTGATTCTCACAGAATCCTTTTGCTTACTAGTACTTTTGCCAAACTCTTGTGTCAGTGGCTAACCTATAATTTTAATTCAACTATGTTTTGACAAAATCAGCCTATGAAAAATGTTCGAGTAGTAGGCATTTTAGCAAAAAGCCATTCATGTCATTGATGGCATAAATGTAGTCCTGGGTAGTTGCTGGTTGATGTATTTGTTTATATTAATGAATAAGACAACAGTGAAACACACAAACATGTTAGGACTTCACTCATTAGTCATATGAAAATGACTTCTTTGTGAAACTGGATAATCTGTTTTGAACTCTGGAAGACTATTTCTTCAATTTGGGGGCTATGCATATTGTAACAGCTACAGACATAACACAATTTTAAGTTTAATATGCATTAATAATGTTTTCCCATCATATTCTTAAGTCTAGACAGTCAACAAAACAATAAACCCAGCCCTGATTTGTGGCATTTTCCAACTTCCATGTTACCATGACTGGTTCCAAGCTACTGATGTGCTATCCCTGACTGTGAGGCTGGGAAGACATGAACATCATTCTATACACACTCGTCTATATTTTTACCATACAGACAAGAGATGGAAATCAGCTCCAGAGTACAGGGAGCAGGAAGTTGAAGTAAAATAATTAGTAAGCGATACAGTTTGAATGCTTTTATTTCTGTTTTTAAATAACTTACTTAATTGTAAATTTATATAATTTAATTTTTAATATATTTTATTGATTTCTTACAGTGAGGAAGGGAGAGAGATAGAGAGTTAGAAACATCGATGGGAGAGAAACATCAATGGGAGAGAAACATCGATCAGCTGCCTCCTGCACACCTCCTATTGGGGATGTGCCTACAGCCAAGGTACATGCCCTTGACCGGAATCGAACCTGGGGCCTTCCAGTCTGCAGGCCGATGCTCTATTCACTCAACCAAACCACCCAGGGCTATAATTTAATTTTTAATAGTGGCTGTTTTTAACAACCAGCTCACAAAATTTCTTTAAAAATTTAATATTTGTCTCACATGAACCAGTAGGAGCCTGCGGCAGCACACCATTAGACCTGTGGCACGGGATGGTGAGAATAACAGAAAGGGATTCAGGGAGCCTAGGGATTTTGACCTAAAAAAAGGCCTATGCCAGCTCTTGACCAGGTAGACAAATGGCAGAGGAAGTCATAGAGTCACAGTGGAATGTAAAAGAACTATTCCTGAAGTGAGAAGAGATCTGAGAGAAGTAAAAACAAGTCCTACCCTACAGTGGACCTTGTTAGGGACATCAAAGGGACAAGGCAGGGGGTGGAGACAATGACAAGGCTGCCAAAAGGGAAAGGAGGGTGGTGAGGAGAGGATCCTGGTGCAGGCACTCACTCTAGAACCCCTGGAGCTAGTACTTAGGCCCCTGTTTGACAATAGGACAACCAAGATGTTAGAAAAGGCAGCAAAAAATATTTAGCCCGCTGTTTCCCAGCAGTAAGAAAGAGAAAGAAAAGGGGAGACATTGACCTGGGAGCTCCACATCTAAGCATGTAGTTTTGGAGAAATGTACGTTTCTTCTAAAAACAGAGTAGGCTGATGAAGACTCTGCCTTTCGTTTGATGCTTGCAATGAGTCTTCATCTATGTACTCCCTACCTAAAGAGAGAGTGGCTATCTTTGCTTAATTAGGACTTAGTCATCTTAAAATCAGAAAATCTGTCCAAAAAACAACTGATCAGGGAAGGATTTTAGAGATAAACTAGTCCAGTTCCCACATTTCACAAGTAACTATAAAAATGAATTGAGACTTCTATGCCCAAGAAGATGGAGAAGTACTTTTCCATATTCCTTCTTAAAGGTACAGCTAAAAACCCTTCACACTATATATAAAACAAACATAAAAAGATGCTGGAAGATGGTGAGAAGGTAGAACGGCTAGGAAACTTGACATCCAAAAAATGACACAACAGAGAGTTCCTGAGGTTCCTGTTTTCCTAATGCATCCCAGACTTGGAGCTGAAGAAGCAGGCAACTAGAAAATACCAAAGTACAAGAAAAGGGACAGCCCATCAAGGCAGAAAACTGTTAGAAAACAACCCTTCTACTTTGCCAACAAACGCAGAAACTGAAATAAAAAATGAGAGAAGAGATATTACTACCGATTTTGTAGAAATAAAAAGGAGTATAAGAGAGTACTATGGAAATTGTATACCAATAAATCAAATAACTAGACAAAATGAAGTCTCAGAAATATACAAACTACTGACATTAAATCATAAAGAAACAGAAAATCTGAATTGACCTACAAATTAGTTTGCTAAGGCTGCCATAACAAAATACCATAGACTGGGTAACTTAAATAACAGAAATTTATTTTCTCACCATTCTAGAGGCTATAAGTCCAAGATCAAGGTGTTGGCAGGGTGTTTTATTTCTGACGTCTCTCTCCATGGCTTACAGATGGTCAATTTCTTGCTGTGTCCTCGCATGGTCTTTTCTTTGTGTATGTATATATGTACTGTCTTTGTGTGTGTCCTGATCTCTTCTTATAAAGACAACAGTCATATTGGGCTAGGACCCATCCTAATAACCCCCTTTGAACTTAATTAGTACCTAAAAAGGCCCTATCTCCTAATATCGTCACATTCTCAGGTATTAAGGGTAAGGGCTTCAACATATGATTTTTGCAGGAATACAATTCAGCCAATATTAGCCTATCCTATATAATAAAAATGTAATATGCAAATTAACCCTCATGCCATCACAAAGATGTCTGCCTACGACCAGGCCGGCGGGAAGGTTAGTGAAGGATGACCAAACGATTGAACAGGCAGGCCTTGTGGGGCGACCAGGTCGGCAGGGGCGGTTAGTGAGGGACAACCAAAGGACTGAACAGCAGGCTGCATAGGGTGACCAGGACAGTGAGGGGATTAGGAGCCAGCGATCCTGGATTGTGAGAGGGATGTCTGATCCCGGGATTGTGCCTAAACCGGCAGTCAGACATTCCCCAAGGGATCCCAGATTGGAGAGAGTGCAGGCTGGGTTGAGGGGACACCTTCCACATGCATGAATTTCATGCACCGGGCCTCTAGTCCTATGTAATAAAAGCTTAACATGCTAAGTGTCGGTCATCCGGTTGTCTGTTCAACCAATCAAAGTGTAATATGCTAATGATATGCTAAGGCCACTCAACTGCTCAGTATGATGTGCACTGACCACTAGGAGGCAGACGCTCAATGCAGGAGCCAGGCTCATGGCTGGAGCCAGGCTCACGGCTGCAGCCAGGCTCACAGATGGAGAGCGCAGTGGTGGTGGCAGGCCTAATCCATCAGTTGGATATCCCCTGAGTGTTCCTGGACTGCGAAAGGGCACAGGTCAGGCTGAAGGACTCCGCCCCCCCTTCCCGCCCGAGTGCACAAATTTCATGCACCGGGCCTCTAGTAACAAATAAAGAGATTGAATCAATAATTAAAACTTCCCAAGAAGAAAATAAAAGCTCTAGACCAGATAGAGGGCTTCACTGATGAATTCTACCAAATACTTTAAGTTAACACAAATATTTCTTAAGCTCATAAACTTGAAGAAAAGGATAAACTTCAAATTCAATCTATAAGACTAGCCTTACCCTGATACCAAGCCAGAGAAAGACACAACAAGAAAATAAACTGAAGGCCAATATGCCTGGTGAATACTAAAAAAAAATCCCCAACAATATACTACTAAACAGATTTCAACAACACATTGGAGGGATTATATACCATGAGCAAGAATAATTTATTTCTGGAATGCAAGGATGGTTCAACATATGACTATAAATCAAGGTAACATAATACTTTAACAAGACTAGGGGAGAGAATCCCAACTGATGCAGAAAAACCATTTAACAAAATTCAATACCTTTCATTAAAAAAAAAAATCACCCAACAAATTAGGAATAGAAGAAAAATCATCACAATATAGTAAAAGCCATTTATTTAAAAAAAAAAAAACAACATAGCTAACATCATACTCAATGGTGAAAGATTGAAAGCTTTTCTTGTAAGATGAGGAACAAGACAAAAAGACCCACTTTTAGCACCTGTATGCAACATAATATTGGAAATTCTGGTCTATTTTTTGGACCAATTGGGCAAGAAAAAGAAATAAACAGTTAAAAATTAAAAAGGAAAAAGTAAAATTATCTATGTTCAAAGATGACATAGATCTTATATGTAGAAATACTAAATATTTCACAAATAGAAAAACTGTTAGAATTTAGTAATAAACTACTTCAGTAATGTAACAAGATACAAATTCATCACAAAATTATACACAGTAACAATGAACAATCTAAAAAGGAAATTAAGAAAATTAATCCATTTAAAATAATATAAAAAATAGTAAAATACTTAGTAAAAACTTAACCAAGAATGCAAAAGACATACACTGAAAACTAAAAAACATGCCGAAACCGGTTTGGTTCAGTGGATAGAGCGTCGGCCTGCGGACTGAAAGGTCCCAGGTTCGATTCCGGTCAAGGGCATGTACCTGGGTTGCGGGCACATCCCCAGTGGGAGATGTGCGGGAGGCAGCTGATCGATGTTTCTCTCTCATCGATGTTTCTAACTATCTTTCTCCCTTTCTCTCTGTAAAAAATCAATAAAATATATTTTTAAAAAAAGAAAACTAAAAAACACCACTGAAAGAATGTAAAGACATAAATAAATACAAACACACTAAATAAGATATGATCAAAAATAAGGTCATAAAATGACAAAAATAAAATAAAACTTGTGTTTTGCAAAAGACCTTGTTAAAATAATGAAAAGGTAAGCTACTGAGTGGGAGAAAATGTTTATAAACTACTTATCCAACAAAGGACTAGTCTAGAATATATAAAGAACTCTCAAAACTCAAAGGTAAAAAAGGAAACAATCCAATTAGAAAATGGACTAAAGACATGAAGAGACATTTTCTAGAAGAAGATATAAAGACAATAAAAAAAAGCCCATGAAAAGATGTTCAACATTAATGGCCACTAGGGAAATGCAAATTAAAATCACCATGACATGCATATAGGAATAACCGGTGGACACAAGACACTGGGGTTGGGGATCAGGGGGGTGTCAAGGGGGGGAAAAGGAGACATATGTAATACTCTTTGTAATACTTCTAGAAATAAAAATTATTTTTAAAAAATCACCATGACATTTTACTATGCACCTATAAGGACGGTTAAAAAAAAAAAATAGTGGGAACACTCAATCCTGGGGAAGATGCAGAAAAACTGGATCACTCGTACATGTTTAGTGGGAATGTTAGAGTCACTCTGAAAAAATTTGCCAATTTCCTTAAAAACTAAATATGAAACTACCATATAAACCAGAAAATTGCACTTCTGAGCAATTATCCTAGCGAAATGAAAACTTATTGCCACACAAAACACTATATCAAATTTAATTTTAAAATATTTCATTGACTTCCCAAGGGTTACACAGAAGTGTAAAAGCAGACCTCTGTCCAGTACACTATTTTGTCACTATACATCCCTGTCCATTATATGTGAAATGACATTTAAGTTTTGTCTTCATCTGATGGGTAGCGGCTGCTTGAAATTCTGTGTTGAGAAAGATTCTACTGCCTTGGAGTTCCAAGGTCAGCAGGAAGTTTCCACAATTAATTAGAGGTGCCTGCCATGAATAACCCAGCAAGAACATACACGCTTGCTATTTTCCCAAATTGAAATATGCTGCCTCACCAATTACAAAATGTTAAAACCAAAAGAGGTATAACAATTACTTTAATAATGAGGAAACCAAAGGAGTAAAATATGAGAGAGCCCGACCCCAAGTTTATTGCTTGACCTCTCCATTGTGCCAAGTCCATCCTTGCTCTCTCGGAAGTAATGACTAGATCGTTCAAGTCCTTCAGTTTTCTCTTTGTGCAGAGGGTATTTTACTTGTGCAGTTATTTCTCACAAACAGCTGGGGTTGTCCGAGGAAAAATGGGAGCTCATTATAGAAAATATCCAACTCCAAAATTGGGAGCAGAGTCACTTTCATATCCAGGCTGAAGTTTCCAGAGAATAACTGGCCTTATTCTAAGAAGTATATTGTGGGAAGAGGTAGAGCAGAGAGACATAGAAAATGGGGTGGTAGGATCTTCAAACCCTTCTGCCTACACACGTCATCACCCCAGAAATAACAGGCTTCATTTTTTCTATGCGTTATTTTTGTCCTGTTACTATCAAAGAGATTACTAAATATGAATAAAGGGAGAGTCAAATTAAAATTTCTAGGTTTGGATACTGTCATGTTTTAAAAGGGGGGAAGCAGGCAGCTCTTAGGCCCTTTGCCACTGAGAACAAGCTGTGCGGAGAGATTTGAACTCCCTGCTGGCTGCTTTGGCTCCCTGTGCCCTGAGACCTTGCAGAACCTCTGTCGGAAGCCTCACCGTAACCTCCCTGAGTAACCACAAGCTGATGGTCAATGAACATGTAAGGATTTGAGGATAAGGCTGGGGTGAGCAGGCTTGATACTTGATCTTTTGAGTGGAACTCACAATAACAGCTCACAGTGCACCTTCTGAAAGCTTTCCATGGCCCTTACCACGGCCAGCCTCCCACCTTATCGGCAGGCACCAAACGCTTCAAATTACTGCAGCTAATTGGATGAAAACGGAAATGCATCCTTCTAATGGAGTGAGAGATTAATGCCCTGATCTTTTTCCTTCACTCTCTGAAGCAAAACAAAAACACAGATGAACGTTGGGACATGGAAAAGTAATGGAGCTCTGCTCCAGAGCCACAAGAGTGAATGAATGTTCCAGCTAAAATCTAAGCTGCTTTTGAGGCTAGAGACACACATCAAAAGGACAGAAAACAACCCAAGGTAGCAGCTGCCAAATTATCCCAGAGACAATCTGCAAATCCCTTGTTCAGCAAGCGTTAGCAGTACAATGTACCTTCCTAAGTATATGAATAAGTTACTTTGTACCTAAAGATAATTTCATTTATGGCCCGGTTTTGTAACATTTTTATAACTGTGACACCCTATATGGGCTCCAGGAATAAATAGAGCTGAATAATAAGAGGCGTCAAAATAAAGATTTAATGTGAAATTGTCTAATGCAGTTGGGACTCACGATTTAGCCAACGGGGCGTATTTTTCATGAGCATTCAGTTGATCCAGTAGATTTCTTAGGGACTAACATAGTTTTTATTAAAAACACATTTGCGCCAAAACCGGTTTGGCTCAGTGGATAGAGCGTCGGCTTTCGGGCTGGAAGCCCCAGGTCGCGATTCCGGTCAAGGGCATGTACCTGAGTTGCGGGCACATCCCCAGTGGGGGATATGCAGGAGGCAGCTGATCGATGTTTCTCTCTCATCGATGTTTCTAACTATCTCTCTGCCTTCCTCTCTGTAAAAAATCAATAAAAAAAAATATATAAAAAAAAAAAATTCTACTTCAGGAAGAAGGAAAATGATTCCAGAAGGAAAATCACAGGTGTATAGCGGAATTGTTTAGCAAAGAAATTTGCCTAGTGCAGTGGTG
>NW_006292095.1:8563730-8568834 GCF_000327345.1 Myotis davidii | reverse complement strand
CTGAAAGGTCCCAGGTTCGATTCCGGTCAAGGGCATGTACCTGGGTTGCGGGCACATCCCCAGTGGGAGATGTGCAGGAGGCAGCTGATCGATGTTTCTAACTCTCTATCTCTCTCCCTTCCTCTCTGTAAAAAATCAATAAAATATATTTTTAAAAAAACAACACACATTTGCCGTTGTTTCAGGAAAGAAGACTCTTTTGACATCAACCTATTTTATCTAAAGAGATGCAATTAAAAATGTATACAAAGTCATTTCGTGGTTTTTATTAAATTACCCTGAAGAAAAGAGCTGTGTGACCACAGAGTGACTGATACACTAAAATTCAAAGAAGTTTGAGAGTGAGATAAATTGAATTTGCATCATTTAAAAGAGAGGTCTGAGATCAAGATGCTGGGTGACCTTCTGACAATTAATCACCATGTGTGGTGTATTTTAATATGTTTTTATACTCCGTTTTCGAGGAATGACATGTGTGAGTGCCTGAGGGAAGTGTCATCATGATGGCAGGGGGAACAGCAGGGAGTGGAAAGAGAGAAGATGATAATAATGAGGCAATTACAGAACTTGGTATTTATTACATTTTTAAATAATAGCCCACCATTCAGTGCAAAGAAAAGGAAAACAGAAAACTCTGTGAGAGGTACTCAAATACCCTAATTGTGAGCTAAATGTCCTTTCTGGAGTACGTACCTTACTGTTTTGGACAACTAGATCAACGGATGCCCATCTATAAGCTGAAGGCCTGGTTCACACTGTGAGGAACCTAAGCCATCTCTATTAAGCACCAATTAAAAGCAGAACCTTGAAACTGATGGTTGCCAGAGGGGTGAGGGCAGGGGGGGGTGAAAAAATTGAAGGGAGTGAGAAGTACAAATTGGTAGTCACAAAATAGTCATAGGGATGGAAAGTACAGCATGGGGGATATAGTGAGTAATATTGTAATAACGATGTACAGTGCCAGGTGGGTACCTGAAATATCAGGGGAGCACTTTGTACAGTAAGTATATGATTGCCTAAGCACTATGCTGTATACCTGAAACTAATACAAAATAGTGTTCTATATAATAAAAGGCCAATATACAAATAAACCAGACCGCGGGACAACCAAACAGTCAGTTGCTATGATGTGTGCTGACCACCAGGGGGTACACGAAGAACATGGCAGGCATTGGCAGCAGGTGGCAGAGCACAGATCATGGCGGGATGGTGGAGCAGGTGAGCAGGGTTGCCAGACCAAGGCAGGGTGCGAGTCGCTGTCATCGGGGCAAGCCTCTGGTGGTTACTGAAAATTCTTTGCTCTCATGCGCCGAAATCCTGCCCAGCGCTCGCACCTGCTGCTGGTGCCCGGCGCCAGCCAAGATAGCTCTGCAACATCAGCAGGTGCAAGCGGCAGCTGTCAGCCCCAATCGCCCCTAAGGGCTTTTCCACCTCCCCCTGCTCCTGGGGGGTGGTCGGGGCAGCAGCCGCTGCTCACACCCGCTGATGGTTCCGGCCTCAATCGCTCCACACAGTCAGTGGGTGAGAGCGGGGCCAGTGCAGTCAGTGCGTGGGAGCGGTGGTGGTGGGAGCAGGGCTGCTGGCAGACAGGGGACCGGGAGCTGCTGTGGGAGGGACCAGGTGGGGACGCAGAAGATGGGCCGAGACCTGCCCCTGTGCCCACTGCAGCCTCTTGGCCCACAGTTCCTTTCAAGGTGCACAAATCTGTGCACTGGGCCCCTAGTTGAATATAAACTGTAACTGAAAAATAAAATTTAAAATATATATTTAAATTTTTTTAAAGTGCAACCTTGGATTATACTCTCCATGAATGACCATGAAATAGACATAGTATTCATATGATATAAAAAATGTACCAATTCCATGACAACAAAATGCTGCCATCCATTTTATTTTGTCAGCTTAATGAAGCATAAGTACATCCTTTGGAATAAATCTGTCTCTTTAAAAAGTATATTGTAGAACAAAATATCATGAACTTTTATCTAAATCTGGATTTTGCCACTTATTTTCTGGGTAAATTCAGTTAAGTTACTCGGCACTCTGAATCTGTTTTCCCATTTGCAAATATCAGATAATATTTTCACTTTACAAAGTTGCTTTGAGACTCCAACCACACCATAGCCATATGTAAAAATGCTTGGAACATGGTCAATACATACTGAGTTATAGAGAGCTTGCAAAGACATCAATTCCAGGACAAGATAATCTAGTAGGTTTGAGATACAATTTGGAAACATCCTAAGGCATCGTATACACATTCATTATAGAAACACAGACAGCCAAGATGAATATTATAGTTATCCAAAGCCAGCAAAGGGTTAGGGTTAATTTCTAAAAGGTTTTAGCCCTGACTAGGGAGTATGATCTTGCCATAATATGTGAAATTATAGCACACTGTTGGTATTTCTAAGGTGTATATATCTCCAAAGAACTTCTTGAATGCTTTATCTCACTTTGTGATACAGCAATACGACCTATTCTTCAACAAACGTGTATCAAAAGCCAGCGAATTTCCAGGTGTTCCTTCTCATACGCCTGTCACCATCTGCACAGAAACTTAAGAACCCGTTCAGGCTCTTCTACCCCCTGAGGAAAACAACTATCCCCACCTTGCTCTCTGCAATCAGCACTCTGAACTGACACGGAGCTTACTCTTTCAAATGTGCTTTTAAAAAAGTGTGCATTGTTTGGTTGCAATTTCCCTGGTTGTTTAGTTTCTTCTCATTTATTTTCTTCTCTTTCAATGTATCCCAGGTACTACAAGTAGTGCTCGTTCCTGTACATTGTATCAACATGTCTACCACCAGCAATAAGACGTGACAAATTAATTTTTCAGTCTTGGCTTTAATTTATGTTTTAAAGAGTGATGCGTTGAATGAGAAGCATCAGCCCAGGAAAATATTATCTGTGCTGGGAGCTAATTTTAAATGAAAAATATTTTAAAGTCAAAGACTATTTGTAGATACTTAACCATATTTTCACTTACTCGTGAGCAGATTTTTTAATTAAGGCAGAACATGCTACTTAACATAAATCATTAACTTTGGTAACAAAGTATAGGCAGGATTCAAACTCATAAATGAGATTCATTTATTAACTGATTTTTCCAGGCACTGTGCTGGGCACTAGGGATATACCGGGGACGGGGGGGGTGGAGGGGGCCACCAGTTGATCTTCAAGAAATCTAGTCTGTAGGAGACAAACTGGTCATTAAAATTACTATATAATAAGTCCTTTTATAAACATTTCCGGATAGATTTTTCCCATATGTCAAGAGGGTGCTAGACTCGGAAAAGAGAAGGTAACAGGAAATAGGTATCTTATCAAGATAACCTACAGAACAGGCATATAAGATTGCAGATGCTACTCAGCCCAGAACACCTGGGAGGCCTCTCTCCTTCCACCTCGGGTGGTATCCGCAGAGGCCTTGACAGAGCTCAAGGACATACCCCTGCAGGGAAGAAGCAGGGCCCGGAGTGGGGAACAAAAGACAATGAACACGCTAACTCCAAGACCAGTGAAAGAAACTGGAGGCGATACTAATGAAAAGTGGCAGAAGATTCACTCTCAAAACTCCAACTCCTCATTAAAACTCTTAACTGAGCTAGAATGTAAAACATAAACCAAAAGTCAAAGACTGTTTAATCGTTTCTTCCTCCATCCCTGTAGGTGTGTGGATGTGCACACGTGAGAATGTTCTCATAAGCTTAACCTATCAACACTTAAGAACATTTTGGGAATGGGTTGTTTGTACTGCTCCCTCCCTTTCCACTGGAATGTTATCTGGGTGATTACAAAGAATAAATATACAATGTGTAATGCACAAGAAGAAGAGAGAAATAGTCTTTTAAAGAACTAGGGAAGGCTTCACTGAGGAAATTATTTGAGCTGAGTCTTGAAGAATAAATAGGGATTCATCCAACCGATATTCCAGGCAGAGGAAATAAAATAGTGTATGAAAAACAGAGGTATGAAGAAAGCACGGAGTGTGCAGGCAACATATAGTTTGGTAGAGGATAGCACAGGGGCATGCTAACGATGGAGAAGAAAGAGGTGAGCCTGGAAACTTAGGTAAGGGTTCTGTCAGGACATACTCTCCCTCAAAGGGAATGAGTGGCTATTAAAAGATATTGCACTAGGAAGTGTTTAATTTACCAGAGAAAGATTCTATTGAGAGAATTGACCTGAAGTGAGCAGAATATGTAGCTCACACCAAATAAACATATTGGGAAAAGTCTATGCAGAGGTCATCTGAGCTGGGAGGTGGAGGACGTGGGGTATGACCTTGGAAGAGACCACAGAACTCCTGGAACTTGGTGGGACTACTGTAATCTGTGAGGTTCTACACCAACAGTGGCAGAAGAAAGGGACAGATGTGGATACCTTAAGGGAGTAGATTACTAACTGGGATGGATTAATATGGAAAGAGGAGGCAAGGAAGGAATATAGATGAATCTCAGATGTGCCGTTTTGGTGATTTGGCAGATTTATGGGGAAAGATCTTGATTTCCATTTAAGGTCAAGGGGCCTGTGATGCATGTACGTCAAGTTTCCCAGTGGGTAGTTTATCATGATTAGAAGCATGGCTTTGAGGGAGGGAAAATATTTGGTGTCAAAAAGCAGATTAGTGATTGTCTAAGGCCAGAAATGGTGAGTATTAGATACAAAGGGGAACTAGGGAACTTATTGGAGTGATATAAATGTTGTAGCTGTCTACATTTGGAAAAAAACTCACAGAACGTGAAATGGGTGTATTGTATTTTGTGTAATTACAATACAATAAAGTTAATTTTTAAAATGGTTTAATTCATAAGTATATTAATGAGAGTTGACAATGTGAAGCAGACAGTATAGATGAGAAAGATTACAGAGTGAGGTAAGAAGAGGACTGAGCCCTGCGCTGAGGCTCAGTTGGTTGAACATAGTTCCATGCACAGGAAGGTTGCCGTTTTGATTCCCAGTCAGGACACAAACTCAGATTATGGGTTTGACCCCAGGACGAAAGGCAATGCTCGATTTTTCTCTCTCATATTGATGTTTCTCTCTCTTCCTCTCCCTTCCTCTCTCTCTAAAATAAATAAAACATTTATTTTATTTTTTT
>NW_006292095.1:8559250-8563591 GCF_000327345.1 Myotis davidii | reverse complement strand
AGCAGCAGAAGAGGAGAAACAGGATGAGCCGAGTCTTACATGGATGCAGAGAATGTCTTAGACATGAAGACAGAAGATGATATTACTGATGATTGTGTCAACTGCAAAGAAACATATCTCATAGATTGCATCTCTGTCTATCTGTAATTATGAGATCTGGTTCTGTTCCGGCTCTATTTTGATCTTTAAACTTCTTTAATAAGCTGATATAATTCTCTCCCCCAATTATCCTGTTTCTCAAACCTTTGATTTCAAAATCAAACATTTATTTTAAAGAAGAGGATTGAGGCTAGAACTGTATATAAAGAGTAGAAGAGGAAAACTAGCAAAATCGTTAGCCGGTGTTTAATGCTTGGGCATGAAACAGAAGAACATTGTTTTAAAGGCCTTTGGGGCTTTATGTCATCTAGCTCTGCTTCATCTTACCTATGAAGGAACTGGGGTTCATGTTGAGCTGAAATGCTTGGCTCAGGTCACAAAGTAGTTAATAGCAAAGGCAAAACTAGCCAGGACTCCTGGGCCTGGGATGGTTCTATGCTAAACTGTTCTATCAAAAGACCATCAATAAAGCAACAACAATAATATTGCAGCCAGCAAAAAAAATAAATAAATAAATAAATAAACTGTTCTATCAGTAGAACTCAATTGCAAAAGGACACCCTACATCACAAGAAGTGCCAACAGTGTCCCACTGGAGTTGTCCCATATATTTATTTCTCTTAATTACCGCTTTCAGTGTGCAGGGGTCATCAAAGAGCCACCGGACCGTACAAGCTTGCAAAAAGCCTTAGAAGACAAAACCACCTGGTGAGGAAGGAGAGTGGTGCTCCCAGCTGCCACCACCTGAGATCTTGGAAGTAGAAAGGGATAAGGTTCGATCTAGATATGCGCCACCATGACTGCAACTAGAAGAGGCGTTTTTCATCATGCGAACACACACTTACGAAGCAGGGTCTCTAGTTTTATTTTGTTTTCCTGGCATGATACACATAGACAGGCACTTTCTGACAATCAAATCAATGAACATGTCACGCTGACCATTAAGAAAAAGTGTAGAGAAGGTATTTAACGTTTTATCAAGCCAAGCACCATCTTTCAATTTTTATTTTCTTCTACTTTAAAAAACACACAAAATGAACCCACATAAGTACACTTGCCCTTAACATGAGAAGAGAGACAAAAAGTTGACTTCGCTGGTAAATACCGAACAGATGGAACCAGAAGCGTCTAGGGGAGAGGAAATAGAGACAAACATGGTTGTCATGGTTTCTTTGAGATGCAATAAACAAAGGGACCCAAATGGGCAATAAAATCCCCCATTGGGAAAAACCACATGTTGCTCCTTTCTGTCTTGGTTCGATAACTGCCAAGCTCCCTTTGAATGTCTGGAGTCAGTGGGAGATGAGAGCACAGTGATGCTGTCACTCACCCCTGGCTATTCTCAAATTATATTTACCCTGGGACCATCCTATCCTCCTATATAACAGACATCAAACAATTAATGACAAGCTCAGATTAATCAATTGTCCCAGTGGGCAGTGCCCTGAAGAAATATGTGCTACATGTAAACACGAGAGAAGCTGTGCACAGCCTGCGACCAAGTTCTCAGCTTAATTGGGAAGCAGCAAGCACATATGAGGGGAACATAAAAGATTTATGCATCCTGGTGAACACAGTCAGGTTCCCGGTCTCTAGAGTCCCTTTGCAGTCATGTCCAAATTAATCTAAATCCAACTCCACTTACATTCTAAGTAATAAGTGAGTAGTCTGAGAGCTCGATACATCTGCACTGTCCAATGTTTCCCCATAATTTGTTTGTGGGGTGTTGAAAAGGAGGCAATGGGGATGGGGAGGGACCCCTTCACAACAGTTTTGAGAGTCACACTGAAGCCAAGCACAATGAAGACTGTCCCTCTATGATGTTAAACAGGCAAATGTTGGAAACATTCAAATGTTTGGCTGAACTCATGATCTGTCTAGAGGTTCCGATCAAGTTGACACAAGGTCTTTTCCAAAGTCATCAGAGGCTGCCAGCACTGAGATCAGACTCTTGTAACCCTGGGTTCTCCCCTCCCCGCCAAAACAGATTCTTTCTATTCCACACAAGATTAGGGCTTGTTTCTCCTTGTTTTCCTTGCCCTTCTAGAGTGACCCTCCAGATTGCTGCAGGGTTGTGCAACTTGAGCGGAGGTGCCATGTGGAGGTGAGGAATGTGGCTGTGTTCCTGAAACACTGGGGTGATGGGCGGAAAGACCAGGCACTTGAGCCGGCTGCAGCCGCAGGAAGACTGGCCTGACCTTGGCTCAGTGACATGTCCTCGGAAGCCAAGAAGTCGCCGAGTGATTTTTAGGTTTTTTAAATTTATCTCTCAAGTCTGTCCCAAAGCCCAAAGCTTGCAACATCTTATTTCCTGTTTGGGGATTTCCTGAAACTGAAACTGAGATGTTGGCCTCTGTAAAGAAATCCATAGAAATACTTCTCTGGAGCTATGACTGCGCATCGGCTTCACCGTACAACTCACCTTGCCAACTCAACACTCTTTTTTTAAAAATATATATAGTTTTATTTCAGAGAGGAAGGGAGAGGGAGAGAGAGATAGAAACAATGATGAAAGAGAATCATTGATCAGCTGCCTCTTGCACGCCCCCTACTGGGTATCAAGCCCACAATCTGTGCATGTGCACTGACCACGAATGGAACCATGCCCTCCTGTTTCATAGGTCGACACTCAACCACTGAGTCATACCCACCAGGCTCATTGCTCTTTTTATATCTCCTCACAAAGTGCATTTTTCATTCTTTTTCTTCATTGTCCACACCTCTCTGTTCCTTGTCATTGTCATTCCCCCTAACTTTCTGATAATATAAAAGCCTATTACAGTGATGGCAAACCTTTTGAGCTCGGCGTGTCAGCATTTTGAAAAACCCCAACTTAACTCTGGTGCCATGTCACATATAGAAATTTTTTGATATTTGCAACCATAGTAAAACAAAGACTTATATTTTGATATTTATTTTATATATTTAAATGCCATTTAACAAAGAAAAATCAACCAAAACAAATGAGTTCACATATCACCTCTGACACGCGTGTCATAGATTTGCCATCACTGGCCTATTATAAAGTTTATTCTGGGGTGCTGCTTTTTCAAAAGATGGGTTATAATATGAGTTTTAGGGAACTATGTTATCCTCTGTAATTACAAAACTGAGGGAAAGCATCAAAGTAGGAATCACTGACTTGATTAATGGTGTCTGGGTCTTTGACCTGGGACTTGTATGAGGGGGGTGGGCATAATAACTATGGCATAGGAAATGACATCACAAGCTATTTTCTTTGAACTTGAAAGCCGGTTTTCCATAATTGTGATCATGGTTTACTATAGTGTCACTTCCAAAATCCCAGCATCATTTTTTCTGAGTTTTTGTTGTTCACACAAATATACCATCATTCATGGTCCTTCCTATTCTACTTCTTCCCATCATAGGTTTTGACTTTTCCATAAATAGGGTGCTTGGTGAAGATGCTACTCTTTCCAAACACAAAAAATTCCTCCAGAACGAGGGGAACCCACTTGCCTTGCATCGCCATATGTGAAGGGATGGATGAGGAAGTCCCTGCCAGAGCAGGGCATCTCCGCCCAGGAGAACGGAAATGGCCACCACTACAAAAAGCAGCTAATGGCAAACCTTCTCTCCATTCAGATAAAAAAGTTTAAAATTTCACTCCGCCATGGTTACATGGAGTTTTGTTTGGTATTATAAAAGTAAGGGGGGGCGGGGAGAAACTACCTACCTCAAGTAGTTATTGTGATAACTAAGTGCTATTATGCAAGACAGCCTCCAGCACAGTGCTCACCAGAGGCATAAATCATGTCTAGGGCTTTCTTCTAATAGTAGAACAAAAACACCTCATGTAATATAGTTAACAATATGGCCTTTAACTAACAACCCCCTTGCCAGTCCTTTCTCCTTTGATATTACCAGATAAAATGGCAGAGAAATAAATTCCTTTCTATCCCCAATACCACTCAACAGCGTTCTTCCTCCTTCAAAGAGTGTGCTTTCCTTGAAAACACAGTGGCTTTGAAATGTCTTACTAAAAAACCACCTACAAAATCAAATTTCTTAGATTTTGATGAACAAAGAATGATACACAGAGAAGAACTTCAAAGACCAGTCCAATCACTTCCTGTTAGGTACAAAAGCTAAGTAAGATCCAGGGAGGTTAAGAGATTTGTACAAAATCAGGTTGGGAAGAGATCAACCAAAGAACTTGTATACATATATGCATAACCCATGGACACAGACAATAGTGTAGTGAGGGCTTGGGGGCGGGGG
>NW_006292095.1:8550731-8554482 GCF_000327345.1 Myotis davidii | reverse complement strand
GGGTGAGGGGGAGAGGGGGAGGCAGACTAGAAGGGGTCAATGGAGAAAAAGGAGGACATATGTAATACTTTCAACAATAAATATTTAATAAAAAAATAAAAAGTAAAAAGAGAGATACGTACAAAATCATATTTAGTTAATGGCAGAGCTAAGATTGAGAAAGAACCCAGTCCCAGGGCAACAGCAATGTGACCCCTCTTGCCTCCAGGCACGGAAAGCCACTGGTCTGCGATAATAGGGGTGTGGGGCCGCAGGAGCCCCTAAATTTCCCCCTTATGCCATGTCAGGGACATGAATATCAGATCTCTTCCTGTCCCCTGGAGCTTACATCTTTCCACAGTAAAGAGTATCGAAGCCATGCCACAGTGGGTGGCACCAGGCTCTAGCATCGTCTAGAAAATGTGAGTCCGTGCTTTCTCCTTGTCTTCTGTGGTGCCCCGACAGATGCTCTAGACCAGTGGTTCTCAACCTTCCTAATGCAGTTCCTTATGTTGTGACCCCCAACCATAAAGTTATTTTCGCTACTACTTCATAACTGTAATTTTGCTACTGTTATGAATCGTAATGTAAATATCTGATATGCACGATGTATTTTCATTGTTACAAATTGAACATAAAGCATAGTGGTTAATCACAAAAACAATATGTAATTATATATGTTTTCCGATGGTCTTAGGCTACCCCTGTGAAAGGGTCGTTCGACCCCCGAAGGGGTGGCGACCCACAGGTTGAGAACCGCTGCTCTAGACAAAGCAGCTGAACTTGGTCTGTGACAGGATCAGAAATGACAGGGAACGCGCACAAACCAACAGGCCCACCACAGCAGGCCGTCTATCATCCTGAGAAAAGACAAATCAGCTTCAACACAGCTGGAGCTCCCAGGGGCATTCACTTCCACCCTCACATTGATCAAAATGCACAGGCTGTCCAGCCGAATCATACACTTATTATTCTGCTCAGCGGTATCAGGGATGGCTGGGAACATCTCGCTGATCACACACACACACACACACACACACACACACGAAGGAGAACCGTCTTCACAAAGCATTCTGCCGTTCTGGGGATCGGGAGGACACAGGGCAAAATGAAAACCAGAAAGTTAACAGAGGTGCCTGAGTATGGAGAAGCCAGAGACGGGCCATGTCCTTTCGACTTGAAGAGTAGAAGGATCAACTTCACACAGCTTTTAGAACTCACTCACATCCCCGGAACCAACAGACGGAATCTCTCACTGCCAAGTTCTCACGCGTTTCAGTTCCCGCTCAGCATCAGGACACGGCGTTTGCCAAACGCCAATAAACTGCAACGAGTGAGGAACCAGGAATCCCTCCCTTTCAGCGAGGAAAGCGTTCACTCTACATGGGTGCAAACATGCACAATGAAGCTGATCAGTGTCCATGAAAAATACAGTAACCTCCCCTATCCTCAGGGGATGCCTTCCAATGCCCCCAGCGGGTGCCTGAAACCACACACAGGACCAAACCTTAGATAGAGATAGAGATAGAGATAGAGATAGAGATATAGATATAGATAGATATATAGATATATAGATATAGATAGATACAGATATAGATAGATATATACTATGACCGTTTAATTTATAACTTAGGCATTGTAAGAGATGAACAACAGTAACTAATGATAGACTAGGGCAAGTGTAACAATATACTGTACGAAACGTTATGTGAATGTGGTCTCTCAAAATATCTTATCGTACTGTACTCACCCTTCTTCTTTTGACGTGAGACCATAAAAAGTATTGAGAACTTTCCGCTTTTCCCTGCAAGGCAGCACTGCACGGCTTCCCCGTGGCCCGCCCCAGCTAGCAGCACCGGCACCCCGCGCTCCGGGGACATTACTGACTAAACTAAACGTGACTTAAACGCAAGCCCTACAGCGCCCGGCAGTCCATCTGATAACCCGGCCAGGACGACCTAATGCGAGAGCACGTCTGCAGCGTAAACAGCGTGGAGACGCTGGAAAGGGGATGATTCACGTCCGCCAGGGATGAAGGCCTCGCGAGATTTCATCAGATACTCAGAACGGCGAGTAATTTAAAACATACGAATGGCTTATTTCTGGATTTTCCATTTACTGTTTTCAGACTGCAGTTGACTGTGGGTAACTTAAACCATGGCAAGCGAAACTACAAATAAGAGGGTTGGGGGGAAACTACTGTATTTACCTTTTGAGTATAAAAAATACAGAGGTGACCCCTGAGGATAGTTTATATCTATTATGTCATCGGGCTCATTATGAGTACTGCGGCAATTCTCATCCTAAAGGGTAGTCAACAGAGTGGCTATGATATTCAAATATTAAGGCAACCTAGAAAGTAAACCTTTGGAACTCTGTAGACTCTATCAGTCTGATACTTATTTAAATTAGTCCTTGAATACTAGGCCCCAAAACTCTTGAGCCGAAAAGTTTTGATTCCTATCGACCAGCCATCTTAGTGCCTGGGCTTCTCTCTTGGACTGTTGGAAGCTGGGTATCCACATCTCTCGAGAAGCGCTCCGATGCGGAGCCACAGGTGAGAAAGCAAACACTGTGGGCTCCGGGCAACTCAGGTGTGTAACATCTGCCTTCCATCTTTTGGGTGGTAAGCCCTGCATTGAGAGAAGGGAAAAAAAGAATGGAAAACATATGATAAGGAAGCCAAGTCCCATGTCCTGCCTCGCAATAACAGAACCCAGCACGTACTTTCCCTAAAGCAAGTAACTTCACTCCATGGAGTCTCGGTAGTTATACCACTGGATAGTGGAAAGAGATGGAAGCTATCTAACATTTATTGAGAATATTCTGTGCACTAGACACTTTGCTAAGCATTTTATGCAGGTTACCTCATTTAATTCTTATGGCAAACCCTATGTAGAGACCAGTACCCTTAAAGTGTCAAATTCATTAAAAATAAGGAAAAAATGAGCAACTGTCACAGATTGGAAGAGACCAAAGAGATGAGATGACTAAATCTGGGATCCTGGAATTAGTGCTGGAACACAAGGGATATTAAGTGGAAAAGCTGTGAAAAATGACTGAAGTCTGTAGATCAGTTAGTAGTAATGCACCAATATTAATTTCTTAGTGTTGACAAATGTGCTGTGGTTATGAAAATGTTAGTCTTAGGGAAAGCCAAGTGAAGGGGATACAAGAACTCTGTGCTCTATGTGTAACTCTTCTGTCAATTTAAAATCATTTCAAAATTAAACTTTTAATATATTTTTTATTGATTAAGATATTACATATGTGTCCCTGTCCCCACATCCCCCCCCCCCCCCCCCCCCCCCCCCAAGAATAGTCAGTCCATTCCCTTTCTATGTCCATGATTCTATTATAATCACCAGTTCATTCTGTACATCAGATTATTTATTCACTTGATTCTTAGATTCACTTGTTGATAGATGCGTATTTGTTGTTCATAATTTGTATCTTTACCTTTTTCTTCTTCTTTCTCTTCTTAAAGGATACCTTTCAGCATTTCATATAATACTGGTTTGGTGGTGATGAACTCCTTTAGCTTTTTCTTATCTGTGAAGCTCTTTATCTGACCTTCTATTCTGAATGATAGCTTTGCTGGATAAAGTAATCTTGGTTGCAGGTTCTTGCTATTCATCACTTGGAATATTTCTTGCCACTCTCTTCTGGCCTGCATGGTTTCTGTTGAGAAATCAGCTGACAGTCGTATGGGTACTCCCTTGTAGGTAACTGACTGTCTTTCTCTTGCTGCTTTTAAGATTCTCTCTTTGAC
>NW_006292095.1:8523401-8549854 GCF_000327345.1 Myotis davidii | reverse complement strand
GGAGCTCAGAGTCTGATGCTCCCTCCCGATTGTAAACAACAACCGCCTGTCCGCGCCGCCAGCCCGTTCCGCGCGCACTCCACACCTGAGAATTTCACTTCAGCACTGCGCCTCCTCTGAGTCTGGATATGATATTCTCTTTACTCCTAGTTGTAGAATTTCCACTCAGCCAGCCCTCCTGTGGTTCTGGATGTTGTCCGTTACCTGTTTCAGGCTTAATTTGAATTGGTTGTTCAAGGCAGCAATTTCCGGCATTAACCTATGCCGCCATCTTCGGTTCTCTCTCACAAAATTAAACATTTTTAAAAGACAATAAAAAATGCCTTTAAAATGCTGAGAAAAATTGCTGTCCATTTTAGTAGCTTACACACAGCTAAACTATTGCTTAAATGTTAGAGTAGAATCAAGACATTTCAGATATCCCCCATGTACCCTTCTCAGTAAGCTTTCTGGGGTTATATGATCACCAAAACAAGAGAGCAAACCAAGAAAAGAGGAGAAAAGCATGCAGGAAAGAGAGGTGGCAACACAAAAGAAAAAGACACAAAGGGCAATTCCCAAGATGCTGTGGAAGGGAGATCTCAGGCTGATCCCTACACTGAATGTGGAAGGCAGTCAGTACATACTGGAGGAATCAGGATGCTCTGTGAGAGATTTCTTCAACAAGATGAAACGAACTGGATGACTGGTATATTTGAACATCTTCAAAGGAGATTTCAGCAATCAATAAAAATTAAATTAGTGATAAATATGTAGAAAAATAATAAACAAGAAGACAATTATTAACTAGAAAGAAATAAAAGCTATACAGGCAAGGGAAACAAATGATAGTATAAAACAAGGTTCATCTCTGAATAACAGTCATAACCCCATAAACACTGAATATTTAAAAATACTGTATGAGCATGTTATTTACTGAGTAAATACCAAAATACTTAGGTAACTAGGGAGGTAAGTGAGTGCTTCTAGGAAAGGAAAAAAGTGGAAAGTAAAAGACTACTCTCTTTTTTTAAGACTCCTCTTTTTAATGCTTTTTTAATTAAGTATAATTACACACAATATTATATTAGTTTCAGGTGTATAATAGATGATTCAATATTTCTATGCCTTACAGTGTGACCACCTCACTTAGTCTAGTAATCATCCTGTCTTTTGAAAAAGAATATTGACACTACCTCATCTGCAAGACTTATCATAAAGCTACAGTACCCAAATACAGACGCATTAATCAGTCCAGAAATTGACCTATACATATGTTGAAAAATTGATGTTTGAAAAAGAAGCCAAGGTAATTCAATCAGGAAAGAATAATCTTTCCAACAAAATGGTGTGGATATAATTGGATATCCAAGTAAACAAGCCTTAACTCTTACATCATAATGCATTATAAAAATGAACTCCAAGTGGATTATAGACCTACATGTGGAAGTTAAAATTAACAAAATTTCAGGAAGAAAATCTTAGTGACCTTAGGTTAGACAAATTTTTTTTAAAAACAGGTCAGAAAAAGCATAAATTCTAAAAAGATAAAATTGATGAACTGGACTTCCATCAAAATTTTTAAAACTTGCCCTAACCAGTTTGGCTCAGTGGATAGAGCGTCGGCCTGTGGACTCAAGGGTCCCAGGTTCAATTTGGGACAAGGGCATGTACCTTGGTTGCAGGCACATCCCAAGTAGGGGGTGTGCAAGAGGCAGCTGATTGATGTTTCTCTCTATCCCTCTCCCTTCCTGTCTGTAAAAAATCAATAAAATATATTTTTTTTAAAAATGTTTTAAAACTTTACACCTCAAAAGACACTGTAAAGAAAATAAAAAGATAATATTGAATGTAAACTGTAATTTTAAAATAAAATTAAGTAAAATAAAATGAAAAGAAAAGCCACAGTCTGGAAGAGAACTTTTGTTAATTACAAAATTAACAAATGAGTTGTATTCAAAATTCTTACAACTGAAGATTAACAAGAAAACTCAATTTTCAGAAAATGAGCAAAATATTTAAAGAGACATTTCACCAAAGAAGATATTGATACCAATAAAGTATTAAAGGATACTCAACATCATTAGTTACTAGAAAAATATAAATTAAACCACCATGAGATACCACTATATACCCATCAGAATGGTAAAAAATTTTAAAACTGACCACACCAACTGTTAATGAATGGAACTCAAAGAATGTAAGATAGAGCAATTTTGGAAAACAGTTTAGTAGTTTCTCAAAATGTTAAACATACATCTTCCAAATGATCTAGGCATTACACTCCTAGGTATTTATAGAAGAGAAATGAAAGCATACATCCTTACAAAGACGTATATAAATGTTCATAGCAGCTTTATTTGTAACAGCCAAAAACTGGAAACAAGTCAAATGTCCATCAACAAGTGAATAGATAAGCAAATTTTGGTATGTCCAAACTTCAGAATAAAGAGAAATGTAATACTAATATGTTGTGGATGACTGTCGTTATTATCATGCAGAGTGAGAGAAGCCAGACACAAAAGAGTACACATTACATGATTGCATTTATATAAAATCCTAGAAAACTGCCTAGAATTTTGTCAAAAGTGACAAAAAGCAGATGGGTGTCTGAGGCAAGGGGTGGTGAGAGACATGAAGAAACTTTTGAGGGATGACAGAAATGTTTGTCATTCAATTGTGGTGATAATTTTACAGGTGTATGCATATGTCGTAACTAATCAAATTGCACCCTTTAAATACTAGTATATGCAGTTTATTGTATGTCAATTACACTACAATAAAGCTATTTTTTTAAGTTTATCCCAATTCCATGAAGTTGTATTTCTCATGATTGCACGTTGTTTCTCCTACTTTAGCCTCTTTGAGGACAGGAGCATTTATCAATAAATGTTCTTTAACTAACTAAAATTAAATCATGGGTGACCTCTTCAATAATGGAAGACTTTCTCCTACATAAATAAAGCAAACTACACTGAGAATAAGCCTACTCAGATTCACCAGGATGTCAGACTCAAGATAGCCCCTTGATTGCTGCCTCCTGGTAGTCATGCCCAGTGTATTCCCCTCCTCTTGAGTGTAGGTATCACTTGTCACTTGCTTCTAACCAACAGAATATGAAAAAGATGAGAGGATGTCTATAATTACATGTATATGATTACATTTTTAAGATTGTAGTACTGGTCTTGCAAGAATCTCTCAGTCCCTGGCTGGCTTAGAGGAAGTAAGCAGCCATGATGGGGAAGCCCACATGACAAATGTAGGGGAACTCACTTCAGAGATGCAATATGGCTCCACCAGCAAAGGCATCTAGGAGATGTTGAACTCTCTGTGACTGTTGGACTCTCTGTGACTATTTAACTCTCTGGAACCTCATGCATGGCTGACTACCCCAAAAACCAGAATGCCACTCAAAGACAAACATCATGCCGTCAGGAAGGAGGTTAATGAATGTAGAGAGTATAGTAACGTCCTGATGTTGTCTTTTAACTTAGTGATTCATTGTTCTACCAGGAGGTCTCTATGCCAATTGGTTTTGCTGTTAACCTTTGCTATTAACCCCTTTTTAAAGGGGACCTTGTCCTGGGAGGGGTATGAATTTTTCCTCGCCTGCCCCCACTAGGGAGCAGCTGTTTTGCCTGTGTATGTAAGTTTCTTCTATTAAAGCTCGTATGAATTTGGATAAGGCTATGTGTCAGTTCTTTGGAATTGATCCTAAATTTAGACTTTGGGAGCTTTTCCCAACACAAGAAACTCGAGAACCTGAGAGCAGCCTCCAGCCTACAACTGGCCCCAAACAGATGCTCTCAATCCTACAAACTCAAGAAATTGAATCTGCCAACAGGCCTGTGAGTTTAGAAGCAGACCTGTCCCCAGTTGAGCCTCCAGATGAGAACCCAGCCCTCATTAACAGCCCTGATTGAATCCTTCCAGGGCACCCAGCTAAGCCATGACCAGAATCCTAACCCACAGAAACTGTGATATAACAAGTATATATTGTTTTAAGCTACTACGTTGGTGGTAATATTGTTTACACAGCCATAGATATCATACTGGGTAGTATGTGTCTGAGAAGAAGAGGAGGGCAAAAGCAGAATAAAGGGGGAATATATTTGATATTCTAATAGTATTTTCTACATCCAAGTACAATGATTTAAACTACTATCAATTGCAAGATAAAAAAAAATAACCACAGAGGAAATCAAATTATTTCTTTCAACTGAAAAGGAAAATGTGAAGAAACATATTTAAGTAGCTTACTTTAAGGCAGGGCTGGAGGACATCCTGGCCCATGGGCCATATAAGGCCTGAGAAATCATTTGGTCTGGCCCTACCAAGCCATTGGGGATGAGTTATTTAAATGTTTGACCAAATATAGCAGGCTAATTGTTAAGTTGATAATTTTGTATGGCCTAAGAATGATGTTATAAATATCCAAATGGCTCTTGGCAGAAAAACGGTTCCCCACCCCTGCTTTAAGGCATGCCTTACAAAATCTGTAACAAGTCTTGTAAAATAAATGCAAATGAAAACAACTGGTCCAATACCCTATTTACTTTCATGGTATGTTTTGGTTTGCTTTTCAATAACGAGCACATTAGCATTAGAGAACTGTAACAGGCTCACTGAAATGCAAGCAAAGCCTAGTTATCATCTTCGCTGACCAGCACTGTGGGAAGACTGACAGCAAGGTGGAGGAGAGCCTATTCTATGTATGTTTCTTCAAAGACTCCTTAGAGAAGGACATTGAATCACACCACCCTCAGGCATGCTAAAATATCAGTTATCTGTTTTTGTTGGAAATACAGGAATGTATGATTCTCCTATATCTTTTAAAAAGCTATTTACCAATATTGTTATCCCTTCTTTTCCAGTCCCCAGTAATCCTTCCAAAAGGGCTTCTGTGAAGTGCCGAAACAGTTAGGGTTTGTGTAAGTCATTCAGTTTTCTGTGAATATAATTTCCGAACCTGAAAAGGACTGTTAAATACAGAGCAGGCAAGTCATCACCCTCAGAAGTTCTATTTCTGCCTTGGCATGTTCTGAAAATAAATAATTGATATAGCATGGGCAATTAATATGATCTCTCCTTTCTCGTGTGTTTTTGCAGTAGTCTGTGTATTTTGTTTTTGCTGTTATGTGGCCCTATAAGTTAGGTCATAAAGGAAGTCATTGGACATTAGGATGCATTCTCTGAGAAGAATGATGTAATATTAAGTGTTCCTGTTGCTGACCAAGGCACTCAGCTTAAAATAAATTATTTTATGAGCAAACATTTGTCATATCAAACCAGATAAAATAATTTAAAATTTCATAATAATTAAAATTAGGAAAATAATGTTTTAAGTACATATTTAGTATATAAAAGCTTTATATAGTATACACAAAATACATAAAAATAATTCCACACACTGTTTAGATTTCTTTTTAACCAGAAACTAATATACTAGTCAAAATAAACATTTGCCTTTGGAGAATTTATTTAAACCATTATGTGTATATGGGAGTAGGCAAAGGACTGATAGGTGATACCCAAGTGTTATGTTGGGGCCTCTCATCTTTAAAAGATTTCAAAGATAGTAGTTGAAACTAATTTTTCTTTCAATAAATTACCTTATAAAAATTCAGTTATATGTAAAGTGGGGGCATGCCTGGTATAAGTGACTAAACAAACAAATGTTAAAACCATCTAGAACTCTGAAGACATGACTAAGAACTTTATTTATATGAATTCATACACCTTGAAAGGAACTGTGGGCCATGAGGCTGCAGTGGGTACAGGGGCGGGTCTCAGCCCATCCTCCGTGCCCCTGGCCCCTCCCCTACTGTGGGCCAGGAGGCGGCAGTGGGCACAGGTGCGGGTCTCAGCCCATCCTCCGTGCCCCCACCTGGCCCCTCCCGCCGCAGCCGCTGGTCCCCTGTCTGCCAGCAGCCCCACTCCCACTGCCGTTAACAGCATGGAGTGATTGGGCCAGCACCAGCAGTGGGTGCGAGCAGGGCTGGCGCCGCCAGTGGGTGCAAGTGGGGCTGGCACCAGCAGTGGGTGCAAGCGGCGGCGGCTGCCCTGAATGTCCCTCAGGAGCAGGAGGAGGTGGAGAAGCCCTCAGGGGCGATCAGGGCCAGCAGCTGCTGCTTGCACCCGCTGACAGTGCAGAGCAATGGGACTAGCACTGGGCGCCGGCAGTGGGTGAGAGTGGCAGCTCCAGCACTGGCTGCAGGTACGAGCGGGGCCAGCACTGGCAGCAGGTGCAAGCACCAGGCGGGACCACAGCACGTGGGAGAAAAGAACTTTCAGTAACCACCAGAGGCTCGTCTCGATGACAGCGCCCAGCACTCCGCCTTGGTCTGGTGGCCCCGCTCACCTGCTCCACCATCCCACTGTGGTCGACACCCACCATGTTCTGCGCTCTGCCACCTGCTATTGACGCCCACCATGGTCCACGCGTACCCCCTGTTGGTCAGCACATGTCATAGCGACTGGTTGTTCGGTTGTTCTACCGTTTATTGGCCTTTTATTATATAGGATAATTTAAGAAAAATAACCTTTTAAGGATTATTCCCATAATCCTTTGAATATTCTCTATACATGAAAAAGCATGAGGAGAAAGAACAGGAATCAAAGAAAGAGAGAGGTTAATTTATTGTGTATGTGAACTGAAAAGTGAGGCATGAGTATAAGGGGTCTGGCCAAAACCACAGCATTGACAGAAAGGTGAAAGATTAAAGGACAAGATTCAAAACTTTGAAGTTTTTTAAATTTTTTGGCCTCTTTCCTCCTTCTGCAGCCTCCCGTCTCACTGCCCAGCACCTGCAGCATGGTGTCCTCCAGAAGAAACAATAAAGAGACTCTAAGGCCTGAAGGAAGAAAGACATGACAGTGAACTCCATGGAAATCCTCAAAGGATAGGAATAGTCAGCCTGCCTACAGAGCCTGGCCTCTCTGACGGGAATGAGGAGCGGTAATGAGGTAGCTGCCACAGGAGGACGCCAAATGGCAGACACCATCAAGATGGCCCCCTAGCACCTCTCTGCCAAACCTTGAGACACTTACCTTTTCCTGAAGCCTAATGTTATCCCACACCTTGCTGCATACCATGCATTCAAATGCATCAATGTAGTTGTCTTGGTTGATGTCTTGCACTCCCCATGTCCTTTCCCTGAGAGCTGTGAGGAGTCGCTGGTTGGAGATCTCACCCTTCAGCTTCCATTCCATATAGGCCTCGTACAGTCTGTCATCAGAGTCCAGCTGTCGGATGTAAGCTGCCAGTTCTCTAGGGTGAGAAAATTCCGATACGAGAATAGCACTTCTATTACTTGGAAGCCAGTCGGTGATGCTGGGGGATCCATAATACACAGGGACTACCCCCAGTTTCAGAGGTCTCCAGAACTTCTCAGTGATGTAGTCGTCACAAATTGCATTCTCAAAAGCAAGGATGAACTTGTACTGTGCGATGATCCTATAGAAGCCATCGGCATCCATGGAGGCTGGACTTTTCAGCTGCCGAGGGAGATCTTTGTTGTGTAAACACTCGCCATAGGAATCCACCTCAATGTAAGTCATCAGCTCTCGAACATAGCTGTCCCTATCTGATGGCGGGTCACAGTCTGACTGCACATACACCAGTGGAGCGAGTCTTTTCCGAAGGTTGTTTTTAGACGGCAAAGGGACCAGGTATCGGTGAGACTTCAGGACCCCTATGTCCTCCAGGTACTGGGTGGTGAGTGGCAGGTGGGAATGGCGACTGAATGTGGCAGTGTAGTTGAACAAAGTGATGACTGGCTTATGAAAGAGCTTATAATTGTTTTTTGGAGACTCTTCATGGAAAAGGGCCCAGTCATGGTGGGCTTTCCGGGGCAGAGGTAAGCTATCTATGTTAAAGTCAGTACCTAGGAGAAGAAAAGAAAATATGAGTGTGTCCAAAAGAATCTTGGTGCTAACTTTGAGTCCACCTGGTAAGATTAGAATACAGAGAAGTCTGAAGCTGTAAATAAAAAGCCTGTTACAGTGTCTGCCAAGTGCCTGGCAGGCAGTCATACAACTTTCACCCCAGATCGGGAGAGAATCACTAAGGACAGGACCCTCTCTCTCGTGTAATGAAAAGGGGAAATGGGAGTGGTGTCTAGCCGAGATCTAATGGGAGAACTCATTCCACTGCCTCCTACAATTGCCTTTTCTTCCTGAGGTTGCTGCCTAAGAGAGGACGTAAGAAATAAAGATACAGACAGTTCTTAAAAAAGAAAAGAGCAAGAGAAAGGAAGCCAACAAGAGAAAAGCCATCAGCTTGGCAGATTGATTAACTGAAAAAAGGGTGAAATCATGCAAAAGTAGCCAGAACAAATATACAGGATAGATTTTTTAATCCAAATGATCGATTTCAACAAAGTGCAGTTAATCAATCTTAGTCAAAATGGTAGACAAGAGGCTTTTAAAGACGAAAGAGCTGATAATAGCACTATGTTACAGACCACTGCAGCATGGACATGAATTAACAAGCACATCAAGAAATAAAGAAGGCATAACAGGATTATAATTATGAGTGACTCTAGCTTCCACGGGATTAACTGGGGAGCCTCTGAAGCATGATCGCGTGCAGACAGAAGTGATGGATGTGGTAAGCAATTGTTTCCTGACTGCATGGGTGGAGGCCCAATCAGGAAGAATTCCTTCCTCTAACTGAGAAAGAAGAATTAAGACAGTATCACAATATAAAATACAGAATTTCTAAAGTGTTCCTGACATGGATAATTTTCTGGCCCCTGAATTGTGTTTTTAAGTGTAAGGAAAGGGGAGAAAAATCCATCTTCCAGCTCCCACTGGAAAGGAGAGCACCAAATAAATGCTTCTAGTGAAGTAAAACATATCGTCCAGTACAATTCATAAAAATTAATTATTTAATGCCAGTGCACACTATCAAATAAATATATACTCCGTGGTGGCAACAGTACATAAATAAGAAATCAATTAATCAAAAAAGGCTTTTAAACAATTAAAATTCAAATAAGATTATGTTGGAAGACATACACTGAACACAGAGATATTGCTAAAGAAAGTACTACTGTCTTTTTCTTTCTTTTAATCTTTATTGCTGAAAGAATTACATAGGTCCTCCTTTTTCCCCATTAACCTCTTCCAGCCTGCTCCTGCCTCCAGGCCTTCACCACCCCATTGTCTGTGTCCACTGGTTATGCATATATGCATACAAGTTCATTGGTTGATCTCTTCCCACCCACCCTCCCCTGCCTTACCTCTGAGGTTCAACCGTCTGTTTATGCTTCTATGACTCTGGGTCTATTTTTGATCATCAGTTTATTTGTTTCATTAGATTCCACATATGAGTGAGATCATGTGATACTTATCTTTCTCCGACTGGCTTATTTCGCTCAGCATAATACTCTCTAGGTCCATCCACGCCATTGCAAATGGTAAGAGTTCTTTCTTATTTAATGTGTAGTATTCCATTGTGTAAGTGTGCCATAGTTTTTTTATCCCCTCATCTGCTGATGGACACTTAGGCTGTTTCCAAGTCTTAGCTATTGTAAATTGCACTGCTATGAACGTAGGGGTGCTTACGTACTACTGTCTTGATAACAGGCTTTTATTCTCAATGATCAAGAATGAAAGACTAACATCTAAATGTGGTTATATATTTATTTACTTGGCATTTGCTATATCTGACCATTAGCATAAAAAAAGAATACTCATCCACACACCTGAGATCTAATGGCACACAGAGTTGGGATGGTCAGCAACAGTTAATAGAGAAACATGAGGACATGAAAGAGAAGAGGATTTTAGGCAACTTACTGCATTGCAGTGGTTGCTGCTCAAAAAGGTTCTAGGCTGGTCAAGTAACCAATGATGGGAACTGGAACCCATAAAACTTGAGTTAGAACATAAAGTTTCCACCGATGGCACAACACAGTATCAAGGCCATCTGCCTAGGAGAGGAAGAACTACAGTCCAATCCATGCAAGTCAGAGTAAGATTCTAACTGTAAGATTAGAGACTGGAGGGGACTGATTAAAACAAAGCTGGGTCTGGAATTAACGGGGGGATCAGATACAGAAGTCTCGAGTAAGTGACTCAAACACCGGTGGTTGTCTGTTGCTACTAGTTATGTGGCACGTGGCTGATTCTTCACCTAGCTCACCCTGGATGTGCCGCAGGAAAGATCCAATATGCAGAGCAGGGAAACAGAAAGACACAAAATCCGCCTCCAGTGCTTCGGATAATGGAGAGGACTTGAGTTTCATCTCTGCTTGTCTAAACCAGTAAAGTACAAGAGAAACCACATGGCTGTGCTAGGCCTTTTCATGACCATTATTTGGGTCCACTCAGACTGTGTGATAATAGAAACCAAACGTGAAATAGGCGCCAGCTATAATGAACCTTTCATTAACTTCAACTAGAAGATGAGGACTTACAAACTCATTATTCCTTTTCCAAGCTGCTATTGAAACCTCGATGTTGGAAGGATGGGGAGAAGAGCATTGAGTTGCTCCCATATGCAATCTGCAGTAGCAAAAAAGCCTACCGAATCTAAGCATGAAACATTGACTTATATTCATGTGCTAAAAAGCAACACGCTTCTTAAAATTGAAGGCTGAGGTTCTCATACGTCCATCTGAATTTTGTTTAATTTGTAGCAGTGGCTTTATATCTTTAATTGTGAAGAAAGGCCTGTTTAAGAGGAATCTAGCCCTAGGTAGTTTGGCTCAGTGGATAGAGCATCAGCCTGTGGACCAAAGGGTCCCAGGTTCGATTCCGGTCAAGGGCACATGCCAGGGGTTGTGGGCTCGATCGCCAGTAGGGGGCGTGCAGGAGGCAGCCAATCATTAATTCCCTCTCATCACTGATGTTTCTATCTCTCTCTCTCCCTCTCTCTTCCTCTCTGAAATCAATAAAAAAATATTTTTTTAAAAAAAGAGGAATCTAACTTTCTACAAACATTTCCATTTTTTTTCTTTCTATCTTAAAAAGTACTTCCTAGCCCAGCCAGTGTTGCTCAGTGGTTGATCACAGACCTATGAACCAGGAGGTTCAGGTCAGGACACATGCCTGGGTTGCAGGCTTGATCCCTGGTAGGGGCCATGCGGGAGGCAGCAGCCAATCAATGATTCTCTTTCATCATTGGTGTTGCTCTCTCTCTCTCCCTCTTCCTTCCTCTCTGAACTCAATAAAAATGAATATTTTTTTAAAGTGCCTTCCAGTTACTTCCCTAAGATACACAACACACATTAAAAATTAGCTCCCTAACAGATCTAGAATACTTCACTGAGGATATCCTGGCATAAAATATGAGTATTGATATTGAGCAATTCCTAAAAGGTATTGGATGTGGCTCAGGAAACAAGTGAGTTATTTAAATGCCCACTATAACAAGAGTTGGAACCTGGGTCTTTAGAGAAATTAAAATCAACTAACCTATGGTAAAAGTGACTAACTTACATGTGATTGGTTAACTAGTCCTCTTCATTGGAGCTTACATTTAACAAAATCAGATTCAAACTTTCTTCTCTCTGGGTTATTTTGTTTACTGAATACTGACAAATTTACTCGTTCCTTTAAATAACAGCTGACAAATAGATCTTAAGCACTAAAGTGCATCTCAAAGGAAACTGCGACTTGGAATACAAATGGAATAAAACTAATGCTGGCAAATGTTGCCAGATTGCTGACTACGGAGCCTGAATTTGAAACAGCAGATAAGCAGCGGCGATACTTTACAGTACATGTTTCTGTGTTCCTTTCCTTCTTTTGTGAGTCCCAGACAAACTGGTGAAAACAGAAAAGCCACACATGTTATTAACCCCACTGGACTAACAAAGTTTCAGTCATTTATCTGGAGCTAAAAACCCCTGGTGGGACCAGAGTATTCAGACTGGCTAATGGTGAAGGAGCAGAGGTATCACTGGCCCTGCTACAACATGGAATCTATTGCATAACTTATCCTTGGCTCCCCAAGTGCACCCACAAAAATATCACCCAACTTAAACCCAGTCCCCTTAAGAAGACAGAACCCCTTAGTGTCCCATAAAGCAAGCCAGTCAGAGAAAGACAAGTCTCACAGGATCTCACTCATATGTGGAATCTAATGAACAAAATAAAGTGATGAACAAAATAGATCCAGAGACATAGAAGCATGGAACAGACTGATGAATCTCAGAGGGAAGATGGGGGTAGGTGGGAGGGGCGGGGAGAGATTAACCAAAGAACTTGTATGCATTTTGCATAACCCATGGACACGGACAATAGTGTGATGAAGGCCTGGGGCAGGGAGCGGGTGCAGGACGGGGCGATGGGGTATGGGTGTCAATAGGGAAAATAAAGGGGCATCTGTAATACTTTCAACATTAAAGATACATTTTTAAAAATTTGGTACCACAAAATATACTCCTAATAGAGGGAACTAAAACTTTTGAGGAAAAACAGCTAAGGCAAGGAGCTGCTTCTTACACTATCATCGAGCATTTGCCTTGTTCATTGCTATTTTCAAAGCCATTTCACATGAATTTTCTCAACTTTCCCTCACAATCCCATCAGGCCATTTACGTTCTCTAGATGATTAACTAAAAATGTGCAAGACTGGTGTTGGTACCTGGGAAAGGATCCTGTTATCTCAAGCTCAATTCTAACCAAGGGCACTAGGGTCTCCTGCCACACATGCGCCCCTGAGGACATAGCCTGGCTGTAACCAGTTCAGAGACTGTGGCAGGCCACGCGACTCAAAACACTCTCATACTAGCTTCTAGACCCGTGTTCTTCCCTCTTTCCCATTATCTCCCTTCATGAGTCCTTTTACCTGCCCCTTAATCAATTCTATGTCACAGAGCCCTCTCTCAATTATCCCTGTTATAGCCCTCTATCAATTACACATGTGCAATTAGGCATCTGTCCATTCTACCCCCGGGCCTGGGAATTTCTCAGGCCCCTTCTTGAGGCTGTGCTGCAGGCCAGTCAATAACTTTGCAGCCCCTTCCTAACAGTGCAGGGCCTGAGGCAAGAGTATAAAGACAGTCTCACCTACCATATGTCTAAACATTTAAAAGCTATAAATCAATTTAACAAGTAGTTAGATGCTTTATCTTTCAACTTTAACATTTAAACATCAGAATTTTATTTCAATGTGTAAAGCCATGGTTCATACCAAATAGGGACACATGTATTCAAAACTAACATCCTTGCTTGCTACAATCCATAATTTTCTTTGGTGCTTGGCAAGGGGTAAAAAGAGAAGGGAGAGAATTCTCCTTCACTTGCTGACTCATCCTCCCTCAATCCCTCAAACCTCCCCTTCCAATCACTTAAGCCGGCCACAGGTGAAACCCATATTCTCGGGGGTCACCACAACATAAGGAACTGTATTAAAGGGTCACGGCATAGCCAAGGTTGAGAACCACTGCTCTAGGGGGTGAGGGGATGTTATACTGTTATGGTCATAAGGAAACCCCTTTAATGTGTGAAATGATTACTGTGTGAAATGTTTGCTGTGCGGAGACCCCAATATTCTGTAACTTCCAAAAATGTTATGAGCATGGTGAATGGCCCACTATTTTGATGTAAACGCCCTAAGCCCTTTAAGTGTAAAGGTCCTGCTCTTAGCATAGGCACACTGTCTGGCCCACACCATAAGACACAAGTTGTTTACTACTGGCAATATAAGCACCGGACCCTCTTCAGTCAACGTCTCCTGCCTGATAAGAGGAGGACTCCACGTCGCTCTGTGAGATGAGCCCCTGACTGCTCTGCTGTGTGAGCCTCAACCATCTGTGGCCACCTGTCTGTCTCCGTCTTTGTCATCCATCTTTTGGTGTGCATTGCTGGGTGGCCTTTGCCGGAGCCTAGGACCCACTGGGAATAGGTAAATAAACCTTGTGTGATTGCATGCTAATTCTGTCTTTTGTGTTCATGTGTTCCAGTTCGGCTCAACTGTCTAGAGCAGTAGTTCTCAACCTTCTGGCCCTTTAAATATAGTTCCTCATGCTGTGACCCAACCATAAAATTATTTTCATTGCTACTTCATAACTGTAATGTTGCTACTGTTATGAATCGTAATGTAAATATCTGATATGCAGGATGGTCTTAGGCAGCCCCTGTGAAAGGGTCGTTTGACCGCCAACGGGGTCACAACCCACAAGTTGAGAACCGCTGGTCTAGAGTCTCACCCCATAACAAAGAAACAGAATTTCCAGAGGATGAGGACCAGAAATCAGGCTTTTAAAAAGATTCCCAGGTGATTCTAATGTGCAGCCAAGGTTGCGAACCACTGGTCTAGACATTAAAGTACCAGGGGATAGGCCGTTATTGCTGACCCCGGTCACCTGCGTATGTCCCACTAAATCTAGGCAGATAATTCATTAATTGGGGCATAACTGGGACAGGGGATAAGGGTGGAAGTTGAGCTCAGCTCTACACTGAAGCCTCTCTCCTCTATTACAATAGTTCAAATAAAGTCTGTCTTGCCATTTTTATTTAACAAGTTTCCAGTGCAGTCACCCCTGGACAACCTTTAAGCCCGTTTGCTCTTGGGAGGATAAAACAGGAAGTGGCCAGTGCAGGTTCTGGAGTAGGCTCCAATTCAGCCTTTGGGGCAGGGAATTCAGGGGTCCTGGTCCTGGGAGTGTGGTGTTTAAGGTGAGGAGGGCCTGTAACCGCGGCCCATTGACTCCTCGCAGCTGGAGAAAGGCCGAAGTAGACAGACCCTTCTTGGCCAGGTCTAAGGGTTCCATTGTTCAAACGTTGCCACTCATCCTACCCAAGCGTGGTTACTTGGCCTCTGGAATTCATGTTCTACATTAAATGGGCCTGATATGCCTTTTGTGATTCCTTAAACCAAGGACACAAATTCAGATTTTTTTGTTTTTTTGGTATGTTGTGTTCTGTATTGTGCAAGGCTGAGACCCTGTGAATATCATTTCTCAAGATCCCTCGCCATTAGGTCCCACCAGCAGGAGCACCGCCGGGAGACTGGAAGGTGGAGGGGGAGGAGAAGCATCATCCTAAAGCCTCTTGTGTAGTGGAGAGAGCCCAGCTGGGGACCTTGAACACAGCTGTGGTGGAGACCCAGGTCATGTGAACAGTGGTGACAGCCACAGGAGCCGTGGCAGTGACCTGGGAGTGCTGGCTCATGGGTTCCTGCTCACTTCCATCGGTGGATCCCTGGAGACCAGCCATCCTGTTCTTTGGGTAAAGTAATTTGCCCCTGAAATGTTTCCTTTTTATTCATTTTGTATAACCTTCCACCTCCTCCTTCTGCTCCAACTAGCCACCTTGAACCCCTTTGGAATCAATTCCCATTATAAATCCCCACTGTTTGAAATTCCTACAATAATGTGTTTTCCTATGAGACTGATTAATACAGAAGTCCATTTCAAAAGCTTGGGGCTTCCATCTGATTGCAACTTATTATTGCAAATTATGTTGCAAGTTTTCTCTTGCTTCTTGACTTTTCTAAAAATGTTGTTTCTTCATAATTCTTCCCCATTGTCACCACCATCCCAGATCCCTATTTTCCCCTCAGAGAATCACCAGAAAGATTTATTTCTTTCTTAGTCCATCTGGTGAAAATGTGGGAGCAGAAAAAACTCAAGTCTCCCATTTAAGAAGGGAAAATATAAAATCAGAAAATGAGACTCCCTGTAAGAAAGGATCCATCAAATTACTGGAAATCAATAGCACATTCCTCATTCAGGTACTATGTTATAAATTCCTTCTCTGGGCTGCTAATTAAAATATACAGAATACTGATGACCCAGGTAGCTACAAAGAATGATGAGGTGGAGGTGAAGTCTTCTGTATAACTGTATTTGACCTCATTCTAAGTTTTATCACAAATTACAAATCCTCTCCACTGTGTTTCTTGACATTTAATGTAAAAAGAGATAAAGACTTCCTTGTTGCTAAACTCTTTTACTACAGAGCCTTTTACCCATTGGAAATGAAAACCTATAAGGCCAGATGATGTTAAAGCTTATGAAACAATGGGCAAAACACAATTGTAGGGGATAGCAATAGTTCATAAATCACATCTATTGTTAATCATCCCAGCCGTTGCTAAACTCATAGTGACCTCACTGAGTTTGTTTTAATTTCCTGTCTTGGATTAAATCATTTGTTTCATAAAGCTCAAACAACTTGCAGTGTTCAAGATAACCATTACAATGGCTACCTCCCTGCTATAAGCTTAACAACATATTAAAGTATTCTGACAGTGTCTAAATCTCAACACAAAGGGAAATTCCATTGCTTCCACAGTAATAATTAGAAAAAGTGAGAATGCGGTGCTGTGAACTCCAAGGAGAAACCAGAGCAGGAGTGACAGTTTGCAATGCAACCTGCAGCACTCACTCCCCCAGAGAGATGGGAGCTCATGTCACCAAGGGCTTGTTAGCAAAGTCGCTTCAGGGTCCTCATGGTTCTGCTGAACTCTGACATTCACAGCAAAGCTCCATAACCCTGGATTAGGCTTTCTGGTCTGTCCCAAGCATGTAAAAAACTGACTCTTTGATATTAAAAACCCGGTTAGGGTGTTTCTGCATCTCATATTCTGATTCTCTCTCTTGCAGCCAACATACCTGGAAACAGAAGACGCCACCACCCACTCCAAGAAGCACAGCCAACAGTGAAAAGCAAGTTTTTTCTGAGTCCTACTACTTGGAAAGTATTAAGCTAGCTAGGAACTCTGGGACTTCGAAGATGAACACAATAAGCCCCAGGGATCTTATGATTATGAATGTAAATGTTAAAACATTAGCTGAAATTCAAAGTAGAATAACACAAACACAATTAGCCCTGGCAGGAGAAAGAAAGGAATCATTATTTCTCACTGGTCAAAGCGTTTGGGGCTGAATTTCTGATAAGTACATAAAGAAACCAAGCAGTTAAAGAAAATAAATACGACCCAGTTATTAACTCAGGGCAAACAAGAAAAGTAATCAGTGTACTATCTGGTTCACCTATGAATATCATTTGCTTAGTCATAATAATGTAAAGTAAATATTGATCTATCAAATGTGGTAATACAAGTGAAAGGTGAGGATACAAGAGCGTGAGTGTGTCTTGAGCAGGACAGGGTAAGAGAGTAAATGCTCATCTTCCAAGATTGAATCAACAGGTAACACCTACCACTGAAAAGTCACAAAATAGTAATATCTCCATGTTACTTAGAGATCTGGTGCTCACTACCCAAAAGGTCAGATAAAAGTCCTGCTAGTGGTAACCTCAGGAGATAACTATTTGTTATGTAAACTTATAGTACATGTAGCTCTGATAGAAATGGAAATAAAGTGAGCAAAAGATTATATAGGAAAAGTGTCACATGCACCCAGAAACCCAGTCCTTCCCCTCTGTTAGCAGTTTCTTGTATGTTCTCCATTTTTTTAAAGGATGGATGGATGGAAGGAAGGAAGGAAGGAAGGTAGGAAGGAAGGAAGGAAGGAAAGGGAGGAAGGAAATCACATGTAAATTAAATCTAGAAAAAAATAAACTATAAGATGTACTATTTTTTGTACCATTATTTTTTATGTCACTAAGAAAAGTATTTCCAACTAAACTATGATATAATGCTTTCCTATACTTAGAATTTTTATGTATACTTATTGAAAGTGCTCTTTTAGATTTGCTTATAGATTTTTTTAAATATATTTTATTGATTTTTTACAGAGAGGAAGGGAGAGGGATAGAGAGTTGGAAACATCGATGAGAGAGAAACATTGATCAGCTGCCTCCTGCACACCTCCTACTGGGGATGTAACCACAACCAAGGTACATGCCCTTGACCAGAATGGAACCTGGGACCCTTCAGTCCACAGGCCAACGCTCTACCCACCGAGCCAAACCAGTTAGGGCTACTTATAGATTTTTTTTTTTTATCATTTATCACTCTTGTGAATGCTTAGGAAAAAATATAAGTTAAATTGTTAAAGTATCTAAAATGTCTTCACATTCAGAGTCCAAACTCTGAATCACTTCTGAATCTTTGATGTCAGGGTTTTTTAATAAATATTTTTCCCTGTGCCCTTAAGACTGTTAGCAATACAGCATTGCTTAACAGAGTGCTCCTCTGTCTCTGAGATGTTCTTCCTCGCCACTCACACCCATCCTCACGCTTTGATGCCTGTGCTTTCTTGGCATTACCAGGTGTCAACATTTTCAGACTTGAAAACGTGACTCATATTCTTTCCTCAGAAGATCCTTGAATGGTTTGCTGGTGGCAACATCAAAGGCTCAGGTGTCCCATTGTGCCAGAGGGAAGGACGACCCAGTCCCCGCCCCCACAGGCAATTGCAACTGCACCCCTACTGCTGCCCGGCTGGCAGCCATTGCAGGGAGGCTGTCCTCTGATTCAGAGATGTTAACATTTGAAAAAGAAAAATGCTTTTTAGGGTCCAGGAGATTTGTTTCACATAAATGAGAACATACTACACATACTGTTGTCAGCCTGTCATTGTTTGTGAAGAGATATGTCCATGGAGAGAGAGATCCTCAGCAGGGCAGATACAGCTGCCCTGTTCTTTCTCGGGATCAGGTACTGCGATCCCATTGAGCGAATGCAGTCACTTCACTAGCCTCCCGATTCTTCCACTTTGTGGGACAAATCTCAACTCTGAACGTGGGTCAAGAAACAGCAAAAACTAAAACGTCAGCACACACTCTCCAGGAGTCTTAGACTCTTGGCTGAAGGGACATTTTACAGAAGTTAATCCTGAGTCCAGCAGTCGGTCTCCAAGCTAATTATGTCCTCTGAAGGATCAAGACACCACAGGAGTGCTTTTGCCAGAATGAGTCTATCCACCAGGTAGGTATGGAACTGCCAAATCATTAATTATATTCCACTTAGTCTCTGGGCCACATCTGACCTTCGTTGAAAGCTATGACCTGGAAAAATAAACTCTTATTCTCAAAACCTCCTGTGTCCCGCTCCATTTAATCATCTTAGAGGCTCTCTACCCAAGAGAGAAACAGTGAAGAATACAGCCCTGTCCTCCACAGTCAGCCATGTCTAAGAGACCCCATTTTAATTTTCTAATGTTCATATGTCTCATCACAGAAACACAACGACGACAAATTTGGTCAAGGATTTTAGGTCCAAATCCTTAGTCATACAATGTATAAATTGTATTTTATAGGCCTCAGTGTGATGTTATAAAAAATATAAGATCCAGCTCTCCTCTGGCAGTCAAAAAAAGTGAGGCAGTAAATACATAAAGCAAAGGACATAAACAATGCTCACTAATTTTTATTTCGCTTAAATATTTCATCAAATTTCTAGTATAATACATGTTCAACACAAAAATTCTATTGCACTGAAAACTATAAAAGAGGGAGGAGAGGGCAGAGGGCAGAAGGAGGAGAAGGAACATCATCCATATTCCCAAAGTAATGCTAACATCAGGTGTTCATCAGTGTGTCAGTATGTCAGTGTGGGAGAGTGAGTATGTAAGATTCAAATAAGTTACTTACTGTAACCCTTCGGTACAGTCACTACTGATGTCTTAAAAAAGAATTTACAGTGATATCAGTTTATGTTATATTGCTCATACTCAAAGACAGATGGCATCTGTCCCAAAACACCTCACCCAGTAGAGACTACGGGTCAAAGAAAGAACAGAATGAACCCCAAAGTTGGAAATGAAAATCCCCTCAGACACTCTGGTCTTGACCATGGAGGCCTAGCCGGCAAGGCGCCTTTGAGGCTCAGTTCATCCCCATCCTCCAAAGCTCAGCTCAAGCAAGCAGCCAGCCAGCAAGTGAGCAGGTGCACAGGGGCAAAGCATAAGACAGTGAGAAAGTGAGGATGCTCAGACAGGGATATCACCACCCCAAGTTTGGGGGTGGTTGGATGTGCTTAGCTACGGGAGGTCACAGAACTGGCAGCTGCCACAGCCCTCAGAGGACCACGTGGAGAACTGGCGGAGCAGAAAGATGTTGTCAGTGACTGCTGAACTGCTGAACAAAACAGGTCTGCCTTCCCCAGACTTCTGGCTGATCCAGTAAACAAAGGCCTGGGCTGCTAAGCCACTTGGGTCAGGCTTTTCATATCTGCAGCCTAATGTACTTGAGTGGTGACGGCATTCGTCTGTGGCCTAACGTCTGAGAAGTCTGCATGTTGCTGCCTTGAGAAGCAGCGCTGTAGGTGAGACCTTTCCTGCTCTTTTTCTAAAACAGGTTAAATTGCTATTGACTATGGATCTTTAAGAGGTGAATGCTTTTGCAGGAAGAGCTTTCCAAGCTGCCCAACTTCTCATTTTGGTTGTTCCCTACTCAGTTACCGTGTGGCTTTTTGTATTGACCTGAACTATAGCATTTATCATACTCAACTGCAATTATGTGCGGACTGTCTGGCCTGCCAGGCAGGCAGCCCTTCCAGGACCCATGACTTGTTCATCCTGGCCTGTAGAGCCTAACCCAGAGCCTGGAATGTAGTAAGTACTCAAATACATTTTTAGATTTTATTTTGCAAAAGTCAGACCTTAGTTTATTTTGCCAATAAGAGGTAGACAGCAAGAAGTAAAAAGCAGAAATGAGGTGTTAACACCAAGTATCTGTCAAGGGGATAGAGCTCAAATGTGGAATCACTGGGCATTCTAAAAAAGAGTCTTAAAATTGAGACAAGGTATTGAAAGCCATTTACAAGTGTTCATCTGCAAATCATATCAGCCCCATCAAACGCGAAGAGGAATTTCAGTTCACATCCCCATCTGTTTGATTTCATGACTCGCATCTCCACCCAATGAGGTTAATTAGGTTTCTGTAAACATAACAGGGAGAAATAGGTGAAATGCATTGATGAGAAAATTGCTACTTCATCTTAGGAACTTTCTCCAGCCTCATTTACTCCAGCAAGTACAGTAGTTTTATTTTAATTACTTATGATAACACTTTATGGTAGACTAGTAAGTAATAGCACCACCTCATAAAAAAATAATGAAATCTTAGCAGCACTGTGGCATTTATTAATCCAGTTAATTCTTTGCAAAAAAAAATTGTGACAGTCAATGATTTGAAAAAGAATTGGTGAGTTATAAAAATAAAAAATAGGATATTAAGAAAACGCTAAAAAATTGGACTCTTAACCTGAGCTTTGTATGGGAGAGTTTTAAGTGTCGGTGATTTCTTGACTATTCCACGCTGACCACATTTTCATTAGTGTTTACTATATAGAAACATCTTAGCAGTCAGTCATGCTAATTCTGAGCTCATGTGAAGTCTATGAAATTATTACTAGCAAATAAATCAATAAGCCAAGTGTCTTAAATTTTTCCGAGAAGTTTTATACAAATCAAATATATAAGTAAGCAATAAAAAAGATTTACTAAAAGCAGAAAAAATGAATTTGCTGTCTGAGCTTGCAAAATGTAATTATCCATTTTTATTCTGTTTCAAATTTTTCACATGTTAATAAGAATTCAAACTTTGAGGGGAACTCAGTACAGCCTTTTCTAGGCCAATTTGGCAGTATGTACCAAAATTTTAATTTAATCTATCCATTGACACAGCAACACCATCCTCAGATATGTAGTGAAATAATAGCTCATCTGAGCAGAGACATACAAGTATGTTCATAACAACAACAAAACAAAAATAAAGATAGCACTAACCTAAATAATCACTGACAGGGGAGTGGTTAAATAAATGTAGGTGCCTCCATACTACCGAGTCAACGTAGCTTTTAAAATAATGAAGTAAATTTATATAGTCTAACCTTTTAAAAAATCTTTAAATCATATTTTTAAATGAAAAAAAAACACAATTTATACCTATGGCATTATTCAGTTTAAGAAAAAACATACAAAACTATAGGCTGAATTCAAGTATACATAAAAATTCTGGAAAAATAGCCATTAATCTGACTGGGACAGGGACTGAGAAAGAAAAGATAAAAGTTCATTTTTTAAGCTTGCTAGACTTCTTTATTGTTTAAATTTTCCTTAGTGGTATAGTCAGACATTATTTACATAATTTTTAAAAAATCAAAAAATTAAGCCCTGCTGGTGTGGCTCTGTGGTTGAGCATCAACCCATGAGCCAGGAGATCATGGTTCAATTCCCGGTGGATCCCCACGAGGGGGCATGCAGGAGGCAGCCTATCAATCATTCTCTCTCATCATTGATGTTTCTCTTTCTTCCTCTCCCTTCCTTTCTAAAATCAATAAAAATATTTTTTAAAAAAAATTAAAGAAATAAAGAAACACTTCTCTGAAGAGAAGCATTAAAAACCTCACAAACTTTGTGTAGTATGTAAAGGCTCACAGATATACTCCAAACTGCCGTATCATCCCCACTGCTACTCAGGAAGTGTTACCCTTGGAGTCATGCATGCTTTTAAATATCATAGTTCAGAATTTATATGGAAAATTATATGACACCATTAACTTCCAGGGATTTCATATGCCCCAAAAGAAACCTGGCAGGTTATAGATTATATGAGCATTAACAGGTGAACGTGTTCTGCAAACACCCAGGTAATGAATTATTTCAGGTAAACATGAGAGATCAGCACACATCCTCAGAGAAGCCATGTTAGAACAAAGCTTTGTAATTCTATCAAAAAATCGGTTGGTTTTTAAAATTAAACACTTCAAAATAATCAAGCTGGAGCACATCAAACCAAACACCTTGAAATAATAATAATTATTAATTTGTTAATCTTAGTGCTTTCAAATATGTACTTCACAATCTTGATGACATTTCCAAGTATTAAATGTTGCCAGTGTCAGAGCTCTTAAAATAGTATTCTGCAAAGCAGAAAAGTAATAAAACATAATATGTCCTTAATAAAATAGGAAACCAAACTATACAAAATGTTTAAAAGAAAACCTCAGCTGAAATCAGGTAAGTGAGGCATGCAAGCCCAGCTGGAGACGCTTCCAGAAGGATTCTCCAGAGGTTGCTGCTGAGAGCCTCAAGGTGAAGAAGTGTAAGTGCCCATATTTCTTGCCCACCCTCTAACGTTTAAAGCTCACACTCTAGTGCCCTAATGTTCTTTATGGTACCTACTAGAGGGGCCTAGGGTGACCAACTGGTCCCAATTTGCCTGGGACTTGCCTGCTTTAACCCAACCAAAGAACTTGTATGCATATATGCATAGCCCATGGACATAGACAATAGGGTGGTGAAGGCCTGGGGCAGGGAGTGGGGGTGGGGGCTAGAGATCAATGGGGACAAAAATGGAACATATGTAATAATTTCAACAATAAAGATTAGATGGGGGGTGGGGGCTAGAAGGGATCAATGGGGGCGGGGGAAGGAGGGGATATATGTAACACTTTCAACAATAAAGATTTTTTAAAATAAATAAATTTTAAAAATAAAACCCTGTATCTGAGGAGCTCCTTCAGTTCTGGGCAATTCTGACAGTCAATTCCCATCAAAGAAAAAAAATGTCCGGGCCCTCAACAGCCTCAGTATGGGCAGAAAGGCATGAATTATGTTAAGTCTTATTCTTGGTCATATACGTATACAATATGGGCTAAAACTCAGAGTTTCATCTCTCCTTGATCAGAAAATAAAGGAATCTCAAAAACATACTGTGCAACGGAGCCAGGCACACACACACAAATGAGTACATAGTATACAATTCCATTTAAATGAAGTCTCTACACTAGCAAGACTAACCTAAAGAGATAAAAACTCAAATCAGAGGTTTCCTGGGGCAGGGGTGGGATGGGGTGGTGCAGAGGGTGGAAGTTAGGGGAGATTGACTAGCTTACAGAGGAGCACAAAGAGTAGGCAAATGCTGTATACCTTGATCGGTAAGTTGTCACCAACTGCTGACTTACAATGTGTACACTGGTATATGTAAACTTTACCTTTCAAAAGTTTGTTTTAAAAAGAGAGGAAAAAGAAAAAAGAGAGGTCTTCCGCCACCCTCAAGACTCAGGACAGGTTGCAACAATGTCTCTTAGGGATGCTGTTGGAGGGATTCGTGAGGCCCGGGACAGATCAGAGGGCGACGGGCACTTTCAACTCTACACTTACGGGACCCAAGGGAGCAGCACGTTACCCCCTCCCTGTGTCCAATAAATTCAAGATTCATTCAGAATTTGTATAGTCCTTCGTCACAGGAAGTTGTACAGATTCTTTCTCTGTAAATATAGAAAGAAAAGCATAGCTAGTGTTCTCCCACTTTACATTATTTTGTTGTTGTTCTAACTATGAATGCTTCAAGACTAGAAGACCAGAAGCACAATAGAAAGGAAGGTGGTGTAGGTTTCAGTGTCTCTAAATAATGCATAGAGCAGCCCAACATAAGCAGCTTCTAGCACAGAGATAATCCCAGCTGTCGGAACCTAATCTAATGGAAACGTGTGAAGTGGCTCTGGTTCAGGAGGTATCCCTTCTGACCTTGATGCCTTCTTTACTTACTTCGATATAAGTAACATCTGAGAGTTGGCTAACAACTAGGAAATAGAGCAGACTTGCGGGATGGAAGATCAGAAGACCCACACAGATGTCTTTCAAGGAATCATTATGTGACCACTGCACAGGGAAACAGTCCTTGAGTATTTGATTTTTAGAGTGTTCTCTTGCCCTGGTCCAAGGCAACCATCCCTCTTCCGTTCCCTGCTTCTTCTGTGATTCTGACGTGGCCCAGAGGAACGGTATGCACTGCAAACAGTTGGCATCTGAGGCTGGGATGGATGGAATCTGCCTTGTTGCTGAACAGCCCTGAGAGAGGAGCATAGTACCCGCAGGAGGGAGGTGCCACCTACCGGTGGTGATTGTGGGAGAAGAATGCAATCCAACCTTTAAAAGGTCTATAGGAACCCTAACCGGTTTGGCTCAGTGGATACAGCATCGGCCTGCGGACTCAAAGGTCCCGGGTTCAATTCTGATCAAGGGCATGTACGTTGGTTGCAGGTACATCCCCAGTAGGGGGTGTGCAGGAGGCAGCTGATCAATGTTTCTAACTTTCTATCCCTCTCCCTTCCTCTCTGTAAAAAATCAATAAAATATACTTTTTTTAAAAAATACCTCATAAATCTGAATTTAACCCCCCCCCAAAAAAAAAATTTAAAATATATAACAAATAAAAGACCTGTAGGGAAGCATCCATGAACTTGCACTGGAAGTCTCTCAAGTGAAAGCCGGAGTCTCCCATGTGATACAGACCTGGAGAGGGACAGGACTCATTACCCGCTGGGAGTGTGCGTGCGTGTACATTTCCACGTGCCAAATGTCTGCTGATTCCTGTTAGCCAGGAACATGGCTCTGTGCACTGCACCAGTAGAGCCAAACATCTTCACAGATTCACTTCCCGGCTGGGAAATGGAAAGTTATTGGGTTGACTCTCCCATCTGATGGTCTGTAATGAAGTCTCGCACAGAGCGGAGGTCCTGGCCCAGAGAAACATTAGAGCCAAGTCCATCCTCTGCAACCCGAGAGCTGAGCTGGCATGCAGGGTCCCCCGTGCAGCACCGCCTGCCCAGGCCGGATCCTCCAGGCAAGCCGCCTGTTACTCATGACCACCAAACAGCCATCTCACTCACATTTCCTACCATAGCATCAGGTCCCCTTTGTCTAATAATGAGCAGTGGATGGCGGTTGGGTGTTATGGTCCAGGCCCTTCAGATGCCAAGCCTTGAAAATGAATCCTCCCCCAGTAACTTGGAGCTAGTGCTCGGGAAAAATAATGGCACCTCCGAGATCCTTGAGCTTGCATGAAAGGAATTAGAGGATCAGAACCGGGGAATGACGTTATGAGAAAAACAGCACGTTCTCTGATCCAAGGTACATGAGAAAATTAAGACACAATAACACCGAATCAGGACACGGGAGCAGGACAGGGAAATGCTGAAGTGGTTTTAATCGACAGCACAGCTGGATCGAGGCCACGACGAACCAGAGCAGTGTTTTTATTTTCTTTTCATCCGTTCCCTAGCAGATACACTGAGGAGCTTGCGCTGGTTTCAACTTGACTGCATGGCTCTACCGCAAAATAAAAAACTGCACAGTACCACTAGCTCACAGGAAAAAGAACCTTCCAAATCCTCATTTTGGATTTAAAACAATATGCCAAACTGAGCAGGAGTCGTCTGGAACACCATTTTAGGACTGGCTCTAAATAAAGTACATGTGAGTATCACTGGGCAGCATCAGAGAGCTCAAAACTCAAACCCTTTGTACTGGCCAAGGCATCCAGCATCTGCCACTCAGAGCAGGCACAGACAATTCCCAGGTCCTCATTCACTGCTTGGACACCAAGAGTCACATCTCCTCAAGCACATCCCACAGGCAACAGTTAACACAGGAGCATCGATTAAAATATACTGATATAGCCCGGCTGGCATGGCTCAGTGGTTGAGCATTGACCTATGAGCCAGGAGGTCATGGTTCGATTCCCAGTCAGGGCACAAGCCCAGGTTGTGGGATCGATTCCCAGTGTGGGACATGCAGGAAGCAGCGGATTAATGATTCTCTTTCATCATTGATGTTTCTCTCTCTCTCTCCCTCTCCCTTCCTCTCTGAAATCAA
>NW_006292095.1:8517465-8523041 GCF_000327345.1 Myotis davidii | reverse complement strand
AAATAATATATATTTATATATATATAAATTATATATATATATACACACTGATAAACCTTTTATCATCTTTAGTCTAAAGACCTAGGGCAGTAAAATCATCAACGGTAAGAAAACTTAAAACTTTTGAAATCATTAGGGAGTTACTTTTTTGAATTAGGCCTCAAAATATCTCCAAACATATTATGTCTAGGGCCAACGATAACAAAAATGAAGCACTGGAAATAAATTGCAAGCCAGTGTGAAAACTTAAAAAGGTCTCAAAAACTGAGTTCAGCAATGACTACACAACTGGACCTGCAGTTGGACCCAGTCAACTCACTCTTCTATGGCAGGGCAGGGGAGGCAGGACTCTGAAAGCACAGACCTGCCAACATTCACGGGCATCAGCCCGGCTGCAGCAGCACAGCACAGGGAGCTGCCTGGCCATACTGTTGCTCCAGTCTGAGTAGATCCACTGGCCTGAAGCCTATCAAGCTAACCTACTCAAATGAACATCTCCTCTCATATCACTAGTCCTATCTCCTAGGACAGTGGTCGGCAAACTCACTAGTCAACAGAGCCAAATATCAACAGTACCACATTGAAATTTCTTTTGAGAGCCAAATTTTTTACACTTAAACTATATAGGTAGGTACATTGTTATTAACTTAATTAGGGTACTCCTAAGGCTTAGGAAGAGCCACACTCAAGGGGCCAAAGAGCCGCATGTGGCTCGCGAGCCGCAGTTTGCTGACCACGGTCCTAGGAGACCGAGGTGCCACAGCACTGGAGCAAGGGGTCTGTGTACAAGGGAGTGGAAAAGCTCAAAACAAAAAAAGATTTTCCTTCCTGGAGACATAAGACCATGATGGGTTTGTTTATTTTATTTATTCATTGGATTACTCATTTACATGTTTTAAGTGCTGACACACATAGCTCAGAAATCGCTCAGTCCTTCTCTAGTCACTCTGCAGAATGTCCTAATTGCGTCAAAGAAGTCGGGAGAACGTAAGTGAACACTGTCACGGCGATGCTGTATAAAGGCATTGGCACACTCTGCCAGAGGCCCCGTCAAAATAGCACAGGTTTCAATGTCCCGGTCACCCTTGTAGGATGTGCCCTCTAAAATGAGCTACATAGAACAACACGACACATTTGTAAGTATCTTTCCTTCAAAGGGCATAAGTCCTATAGTTATTAAACTAAAATCTGACAAACAAATCTTCCTTAACTTAGCTATATTCTGCCTTCTTTTATTCCTAAACAATGCATTACCTTATTTCCTTCTCTGTTCATTTTTAATCCCCAAAAGTTGACCTGGATACTAACAAAGATTCTCTCCTTGACCAAACTCTAATGAGGCTCCTCTGAACTCTTCTTTAAACTAGGGCCTGACACTTGATTTTCCGTGTCTGTCTCTGCATTGTCCAATTTTAGCAAAAATCCTAAGTCAGTTGAGCCAGAATTCTCCATTCTCCATATCTATCACCCTTAATATCTGACTGAGCTTCTCATCCTCCAATCCACACCCCAGGTGCAATAGGGTCAGCTTGGCCTGCCTTCAGCAAAAATCCTGTTAGGTAGGTTTAGCCAGAGCCCCCCTCACCCTTGATGTTTCCTGTTAGTAATTTTCCATCCACCAACCCCCACTCTGGTCCTCAGCTATAAGTTCTCACTTGCCTGCGCTGTCTCTCCAATCTCTCCCCCTCAGGGCAGGACCCCATTGCCACAGTCCATACACCTATCTCAGCAGTTCTCCCTTGAGTAAAGTCTTCTTTACCATCTTTAGCAAGTGTCCAGAATACTTTTTCTTTTTCTTTTCTTTTTTTAGCAGCACCTAACCTCATAGACAGAGCAAGTAGAGCTTGGGACTCAGTGCCTGGCTCATTATGGTAAACACCAGTTCATATCTTCCCCATCTTCAAACTCCACCAAAGGAAAAATAGTTGGATAAATTATAAATCATAAAGAAAAGAAAAAAAAGATAAAACATACAAGGACAAAGAAGTGGAAAAAGGCTGAGTCGCAGGAAGAATTTCTGAAAGATGTGGAGCTGGGTGAACTCTATGTAGGACGGTGCTCTGGAGGAGGAGGAAAGAGCCGACTGAGCACAGGAGGCTTAAAACACAGGACTAGGAGGTGGCAGAGACTGTGGGAGGCAGGGCTGAGTGATGAAAAAATTAGGAATAATGAAAAATCTAACTATGAAGCTGTAAAATGCCAGGTCTCCTCCCTCTTACAGGTAACCTGTGACAGATACACTCCCAGCCAGGAGAGTGGAGGTGTGCTCTCACAGTATTTTCAACATGAGTGTCCACACTTGGTTGCACTGAGTACAACAGAGGGCAGGGTGGCATTCACGGCTATAAATAGGAGAATGGGAGGAAAACAGGGGAAGTGAAGCCCAGGACCTATCCCCACCAGCTCCTAGAACATGGACAGCCAGGTTTATGCTCTTCAACTCTTCTCTTCAGAAACTGGGCAGCTCCTGAAAAATGACCCACACTTACTGTACTAACATTTAGTGGTTCCCCCAAAGGGAAAAAGCAGGTTCAATCCGCCTCCTACAAAACCCTCATCCTATATAATAAAAGCCTAATATGCTAAGTGTCCAACCATTTGTTCAACCGTTCGACTAGTCGCTATGACACACACTGACCACCAGGGGGCAGATGCTCTGACCAGTAGGTTAGCTTGCTGCTGGGGTCCAGCTGATCGGGACTGGGCAAGATGGGCCAGACACACCATGGAGCCCTCCCGTGGTCCCTTCCTAGCACGATTGTGCACTGGTAGAGTCCCTCAGCTTGGCCTGCACCCTCTCCCAACCCAGGACTCCTCAGGAGATGTTGGAGAGCCGGTTTTGGCCCAATCCCTACAGGCCAGGCTGAGGGACCCCACCAGTGCACGAATCCATGCACTGAGCCTCTAGTGTCGTATAAGCATCTCCCAAACTTCCAATCAGCTTTTTCATGCTTGATTCTAAAATGAAAACCATCAAAGATCAACAGACAACATATAATACACCTCTAACATAAATCAGAGAGAATAAAATAAACAAGTGAAACTTAAAAAATGGGAAATAATCTTAAAACAGTATTATTTAGTTAATCAAAGAACTGTTACATTATTCCATCCACACAAAAAAAGTAAAAGAAAAGAAATTAAAAGCAATATAACAAAAATGTTAATGGTAATAGAAGAGTTGGGAAATAAAATAAATCTCATAAAAGCAGAATAAAATGGCAAAGTGTTAGAAAAGAGAAAAAAATTTAAATGTAGAAAATTAATCTATGAGGTCCAGTATACACTTAGTAGTAATTTCAAAATAGAGATCAGCCTTGGCTAGTGTGGGTAAGTTGGTTGAGCACCATCCCATGAAACGCAAGATCGCTGGTTCAATTCCCAGTCAGGACACATGCCCAGGTTGCGGTCCCAGTAGAGGGATGTTTCTCTCTCATTGATGTTTCTCTCTCTCCCTCTTCTTCCTTTCTCTCCAAAATCAATAAAAGCATTTTTAAAAATTAGAGATCAGAAAAGAATACATGACTAATACTACCAGAAACAAAGAATGATCACCAGTATAAAGTATGAGATACGTTGCCAGAGTTGAATGACACAGCCTCCAAACGGAAAAGTTACTAAGTGTTTGTCCCAATGAAAGAAAAAGATGCACATTGAGCCACATCATGAATCATGGAAGTACACATGTACATGTGAACAAGACTGACTCCATCTTTTGCCCCTGATTTCTTTTTGTTAGCTTTTTCATGCTGTGAACTCTGACTAACCTATCTATTCTCAGCCAGCACACACAAGCTTATAGTTAATGATTATCTGTGTTCTGTAAGCTTACACAATGTAACCATAAAGATTCTTGTCGGTAGCAGCCAGGAGGGCATTTATTGTTCACTGAGATAAGCATCAAACTGGTGTTAGCCTCAATTCTAAGCAATTTCCCATCATAAGATCGCCAGGATGTATGGTTCCTGGCATGCTCTGTCCCTTTGCCTTGTCAGTCACTCGTGCCTTAGCTTTACCATAAAATATTTGGTGAACTGTTTGGTGGCAAAGTTTATCTCCACAGCCGAGAGTTCTGAATCGCCTTTGGCTCTGATCCTATCCCTGAAAGTAACTTGCTCTACAATACCTTCTGTTACATTCTGTGGAGTTCCCTGCCTTGTTTTTCTGTCTCAAGACACCTTCTCGTTTCAGTGGCCACTATATCTTCACGCTACCATCAGACAATGAATTTTTAGAGAACTGGCCATTTGTAAAGAAATAAGAAGCAAAATACTACCAGATACAAAGAACAGTCACCTGATACCAGCACTCTTCAGTTAATATTTCTGGTTCCTTTCCTTCGAAGACAAAGCTGTACAAGCACTCACCAGAATCAGCAAGCCAATCTCCCCTAATTAAGTTGGCCTGTGTGACCGGCTGGTCACAAAGTTCACTTACAAAGGAAGAGGAATCAGAATGACATCAGACGTCTAGCAGACAGTGCAGCCACCCCTTCAGCATCCTGTGGGAAGATGATGCACAGCCTCACATCCCAAACTCCCCTTGGACTGCTCCTAGGAAACTACTGAACATGGGCTGCAGCCACTCAAGGGAGTAAATCGAGACAGCAGAAAACAGACCTAGGAAATAGGAAATCCATCATAAAGCAGAAAAAAACCCCAAAAACCGTAGGTTAGAAAATCCTAGGGTTAGAATGCTCAGTGAGATTAGCAAACAAGTCCAGTTTAAGGCTGGAGGGGGCCTCAGAAAAATGTTTCCTGAGAAGAAATAAAATAGACAATGTGACCAAATTTTAAATGTTATTTATGAACCTAAAAGTCATTTACATACATAAGAATGCTACATACACATACAAGTATTTGATATATCTGATGGGATACTGTTAAAATAAAAGTAGCGATAAGTAAAACTAAGCAAATTTTAAAAGACAATTATGAGCGCTAGGTAAAAAAATATATATATATCAAAAAAGGGAAATGTAATCACTGGCTCTATGTTGAGCAATATTTCACAGTCACAAATTATTGTTTAGAATAATTAGGAGGAGGAAGAGGAATGCAGGGACAAACACAGACAAGGAAAGATTGATAGTAGTTGAAGCTGGGTGAAAAGTACCATAATGAAAATGTAAAATTATAACAGTCACATAGCAAACAGTGGTTTCTGATGTCATAAAATTTAATTATATTAGGTAGATTTGGTGAGAGTATAAATATATATGTCTGGGGAAATTCATTAACAATAAACCAAATAACCACTTGTCTCAAGAAGTACAAGTATGCACCCGTTATTTAGAAATATGAACAAAAATTCCAGAAGAGAGAACCAAGATGGCGGCATAGGTTAACGCCGGAGTTTGCCGCCTCGAACAACCATTTCAAAAGTGAAACTAAAAGACGGAAGGGACATCACCCAGACCCACAGGAACGCTGGCTGAGTGGAAGTCCCACAACTAGGAGGAAAGAGTAACGTATACGGACACTCAGAGGAGGCGCAGTGCTGAAGTCAAATTCTGAGGTGCGGAGTGCGCGGAGCGGGCGGCGGCGGAGGGCGCGGTTGGCGTTTTCAATCGGGAG
>NW_006292095.1:8506443-8516114 GCF_000327345.1 Myotis davidii | reverse complement strand
TAAAAAAAAAAAAAAAAAAATTCCAGAAGAAGCTTCGGAAAAGATAGAGCAGATGTGAAGAGAACTTGTTCTTTTAATGAAAAAACCGTTTAATACTGCATGATTTTTTAAAATTAAATTTATTATTTTGCAAAAATAATTTATTAAAAATTAACAATCTTCGTCTTTTTAGGATATTTTTGTTATGGTGGTGTATAATTTTAATGTTTTCCCCATTTATTTATTCAATGAAGTGAAAAGAATTAAGAGGTGATATTTGAACATGAATAAAAAGAGTAACTAGAAATAGCAAGAATTCCATAGCCTGTTCTATTATGAGGTTTGGCTGTACATACTGCCCTCTAGTGTCCATTTATGAGAAAGCATCTTAAATTTTATAAACTAGAAATTTACTTAAATCTCCAAACTTTACATTCTTTCTTTGTCTTGGGTCTTCTATCCTCTCCAGGTTCAGTCTCCTACTTCTAGGACCCAGAATTCAGGTCTATTTGTTTTATAGTACAGACTCATTATGGATTCAAAAGGTTTTGACGGGAAGGGCCTTGGAACCTAGTCATGATGAACAGAGAAATACGTTCTGTGTCCTAAACATCTGTTCATTCTATTGAGGGAAAGAACCCATTTGATTGCCATGTCCTCGGTTCCTTGAAGATGCATGCCTTCGGAATCAAATACAGTGCTAAGAAGAAGATTGACAGGTAGTGCTCAAAAATCATGAGTCTGGTGAGTGACTGACTTCAGAACTCGGCACTGGTGGGCAAGAGTCACATAGGAAAGTGATAACTGTTGTCATTAATAACTGCTTAAACCAAGTATTTAACAAATATAGACAAGGCAACACAGACGATATGATTTAAATCATTCCTGGAAGATCAAATTGCTAAAGGCTGTAAGAGATTAAATAATTAAAGTTTCACCCTGATGCTTTCTCCCCTTCTGAGAGGGGGAAAAAAATTGACAATGTCTGCTTTGCACTACACTCCTTTCCTTGCAATGACAAGGATGTATTTTATTATTTACTATTTGATTTATTTACTATTTTATTATTTACTATTTACTATTTGATAAGATCATACATTTTCCCCTGCCAAAACTTTCATAATGCTCAGCTCCAAGATTGTCCTCTGCTATTAGGTAACAGGGAGAGTGCCCTGTGCTTCCCTGGACGTCGCTGCTTCCCATTTCTCCTCCACCCGGGGCCCCATGCCTTCCATCCCACTCAGCGATGGGCTTGGACTGGGGTGTCTGAGCCAAACTGAGTCAATACCTCCAATAGTGTGGACAGTGTTCTACCGAGGAGTACTCTCTCAAAGGATTTCACAAGAACTTGCCTTCTCTGGTGGTTACATTCAAGGTCAGAAATCCTTTAAGTTTAAATTCATTCTAATGTTGGATCATAATCTGTGAGCAGAAATCCTAGTTCCTACATTAGTATTCACGTGTTAACACTAAGAAAACATCACAGTTATTTGCATCCTTCCATATAAAATCAAGATAACAATTCTTGCAATTTTTGCCCTCACAAATATGCCATAAGAACTTGGACACTTCGAATTCTGAGTCTATAGGCAATCAGAAATTATAAACTGCCAGTTAAAATGCAATCTTTTATGTTTATGGCACACTTAACTTCCCAAGAGCCAACAAGTCCATAAATAGGGATAACTGTTGCCAGTATAAGTTCTGAATCTAACAATATGGCACGTAATTAAATGGGTATATTTCTCTTTAGGCACAGCAAGTAAAAAAAGAGTCATTACCAAAATCTTTAAGAAGTTACCAGGAAAAAAGAAAAAAGGGAAAAAAAAGGAAGTTACCAAAGTAGCCCGACTGGCGTGGCTTAGTGGTTGAGTGTCAACCTATGAACCAGAGGTCACAGTTCAATTCCTGGTCAGGACACATGCCTGGGTTATGGACTCAATCCCCAGTGTGGGGTGTGCAGGAGACAGCTGATTAATTATTCTCTCTCATCACTGATGTTTCCATCTCTTTCTCCCTCTCTCTTCCTCTCTGAAATCAATAAAAATATTTTTTTAAAAAAAAGAAGTTATCAGAGTATCTGAGAAAGAACATGGGTTTTTGAGCCAAGGGAGTTGGGACTAAAAACTCAGCTTGCCCACGTGACTTGGAGCAGATTACTCTAAGTCTGAGCCACAGCACCCTCATCTTTCGAACGAGGAAAATATAGACTGTACAGGACTACATTGTGCCTGTAACACAGAGGGTACTTAGGATATGTTAATTTCTTCTTCTTTTCCCCAGTGCCCCATGTCCATACCCCATTAACAGATAGAACTACCACTGCAGGCCATGCTCTATGCTTTCAAAACAAAGCTGTGGCCAGCAAGAAAAAACTGGCGTTCCCCCTTCCTTTACGACCCCATCCTCATACTAATGGCTTTCTGGTATATAGAAGCAGGATTCCTTTCAACCCTAAAGAGGCCTGAGGAGAAGCAATACCAGCCCCAAATCACATTGGAGATCCCTTTCTAGTCCCCTCTACCTAACTCCAGTTACTCATTCTGGTTCCATTTTCCTTCTGGATTATCTGTTCTTTTGCTTCTCAGTTTTCACTTGGAATTTTTTCTCTCCCTTTCTCCACTCCTGATTAAACAGCCTGACAAACTGGATTTTCTAACCTAAAAGACAAGAGGCCACTCCTTTGGCAACTCTCTGCTGCCCCCTCTTGTTGTAAAATGAAACAGGCTGCTGCTCTGGACACAAAAAAAATCTCATTTCAGGTTTCGGCAACACTCAGCATTTATTAAAGACCTACTGTATACCAGGCACTGTGCTAGGTATTGGAGATACAATAGTAAGAAAACTCAGAAAAGAGCTTCCAGCACAGTGGGAAACACAGGCGTTAATCAATGAATCATGTAAGTAAGGGTAATACCAGAACTCAAGCATGTGTTATGAAATGCAACGATAGGGGATTTGAGCTTATCAGAGAGGTCAAGGAAGGCTTCCTGGAGGTAGTGACACAAGCTGAGATGGAAGGACGAGTGGGATAAACAGAATGAAGAGGGAGGAGGAACATTCCAGAGAGTCGTAGCATGTGGGACAAAACACAGTAACTACAAAGGACCAGAGGAAAACCAGTGCAGCCAGAGGAAGAGCCGAGGACGGGCTCAGAGAGGCTGAGGGGGTGCAGCTGGGTGAGCCGCAGGCCACTGGGGTGGTCCTAGTAAGAGAGTACGGCAGTTTAGAGTAAAAGTGTTATGGTAGAGGCTGCGAGAGTGAAGAGATTTCAAAAAAACTTTAGAAAATATTTTCAGCATTTAGGAAATATATCAAAAGAACTGTATGATGGATTCGATGTCCATAGAGAGAAAAGGGGCACAGGGCTCCTAGGATTATCCCTAGTCTCCTGACCTGCATGAATGGATGGACTTCGCAGCCAGTAGCTGAGGCTGGAGGTGGCTTTTGTGGCCCATAAACTGGATACCAAGCAGACAGTGGATTATTTAGGTTCAGAGCTCAGAAGAGAGGTCTGGAGTGAAGATGGAAGTGCGTGTGCTATCTGCAGCCCCAACGAGGAGGAAACTCCCTAGAGCAGTAGTTCTTAACTACAGAGTCAGACCCCACAGGGGAAGTTGCAGAGGTAGAGAAATGAGGGCAGGTATCTTACAGTGACTATGGGATTGCCACTGCCATTCAATGGGAGGAGACCCGGGATTCTACATACCTTGTAAGGCACAGTACAGTTCACAGAGGAGAAATGGCCCAGGTCCCACATGTCATGAAAGTTAAAAACCTGTTTTAAATGATCTGTGCCTGGAAAGTAATTTCATCTTCCATTTCATCTTCAAATTCCAGGCTTGTATTTCTTGCTTAGTTTCAATTTATATTGACTTTTCCAGGAATGTGAATTAAAGGAAGAGTGAACTGTTGTTTAGTATTGACCCAGAGCTTCTGACCATTTCAGAAAATCGCACCACAGCCCATCGGTTTGTCAGTCTACAGTGCAGACTCTCCAGACAGGGCAGCCATGGTCACAGTGAAGGATTTTACACAGAGGCACAGCATCTGGCTACTTCACTGTGCTTTCTATATGGCCAAGCACACACATATGAAAATACCCATTCAATCTGAGTGATTTTCCTTTATGTTACAAATAGGGCATTATATATTTTTAATTACATATTGTTATAAGAAGGAAGCATTTAAGCCCTAGCCAGTTTGGCTAAGTGGACAGAGTGTTGGCTTGCAGACTGAGGGGTCCTAGGTTTGATTCCAGTCAAGGGCACATGGGTTGCAAGCTCGATCCCCAGTGGGGGCGTGCAGGAGGCAGCCCATCAATGATTCTCTCTCAACATAATGTTTCTATCTCTCTCTCCCTCTCCCTTCCTCTCTGACATTAATAAAAATATATTTTTTTAAAAAGAAGAAGAAGGAAGCATTTAAGCTGATAGAATGGTGACCCAGCTCAGAAAGACAAAGAATGCTGGGTTGGAGAAGCAAAGAAAAAAAAGAGAATATTTAGGGAATGAATATACAGTTAACACTGTCAAATGTTACTGAGAAGTCAAATAGAATGAGGACTAGGAAATGCCTCCAACTTGTTTAGCAGTCTGGAGGGTTTGGCAGTAGAGGTGTCACTCATAATTTAGCAGAAGCTGTTTAAGTGGAGAGATGGGGCCAGAGCAGAGAGTTGAGGAGTAAGGATGGGGTGAGAAGATGGAGGTGACTCTGCCATGCTTCTTGGACAATGTAGGTTATAAAGGGGGAATGATAGGTGATGAGAAGGTGAGCAGGGGGTTGTACTCGTGTCTAAGGGAAAGGCTTGTATACATACATTTGCTAGAATGACCGTTGTCTCTCCAGTGGAAACTGCCGATGCTGGCTCCCTCCACTCAAGGATCTTCAGTTGGTTGAAGTTGGCAAGACAGAAAGAGGAAGAAGGTAGGATCACAGGCTACACCTAGAGCTGGAGTCTGAGTTCAGAGGTCCCCCTCTTGCTGTCTGCAACATTTTAGAGAGCCCATCAAATTCACCTCATTGAATTTTATGAAATTATGTTCAACTCTGTGTGTTCTGAATTAATCCCTCACATTCTAGCTCTTGTAAGTAAGTGAACAGGTAAGGGAGTAGGAGAGACTGCCCTAACTCCCCCTGTTGTCCCAGAGAGAAAGGAGGTCATTACAAAATTATACAGAAATGCACTAATTCATAAAGCTAATCAATAATCTTAAGCCTATGGCTTTATTCATTCCCTCTAGGTAAAAAGGTCTGTTAGGTTTCTCAGATTCTGCTCCCCCTGTACCTATTCTCCATGACCATGTCTGCCAATGGAAAAGAGGTCCTGGGACCTGGGCAGTGTCCTCTGATTTCTTTGACCTTAGAGTGGGCATCCTGCTGTTTTTGCAGCTGAAGTTAGTCCCTGGTATAACTTGTGATCTGGTCCAGGAGCCCTGCAAGGGCCTGGGGATGCTCCATGGATGACTTGGTCACCCTCACTGCTCACTGGGAGTACACTTCTTGAGGATAACCACATCATTTATGGTACATTGGGACACTTTTAAGAGTGACAGAGGGCATTAACTGGAGAGGATGCTGGGACGCAGGTGAAAACAGGGTTGTCCTGGACAAACGGGAGTGTACAATCGCCCTGTACCTAAGTCTCTGCCACATATTCTGCCAGATGTTAGCCAGGCCTCACCTCCAGCCTTTGCTGGTGGTCACTTTGCATCTTCACATTAAACAGACACATCCAAGCTTCTGGGAATACAGAAGCTTGGAGAGCAGACCAGAAGCCCCCTTCTTGGCCATACCAGTCTGACCAATTTAATTACGCTAGACTGCATACTTTACCTCCAGACCTGCCTGTCTTCGTGGTTTCCCCAATTTATTAAGATATTTCTAACATCTTCTCTTCAAAATCTGACCCCCAGGAAGAATTTGGGGTTGACAAGGGAAAACATAAAACACAGGTCTCTACCTGCCTCCTCTTTTCTCTTAATTGTTTTTGCAGCAACTCTTAGGACAAGAGAGCATGAGGCTTTCTCCCCTTCCTTCTTCTAAGGCTAGTGACCAAGTTGTCATAGCTGGAAGGAGTCTCTTCTCAACAGGAGAAATCCATGAGCTGAATTCCGTAGCTCCTATTATATTAAAACGGGAGCTAGAGAAATGTACACAATCCCCTCAGAGAACAGTCTGACTCTAGAAGGTTGTTCTTATCTTACAGGAAGTATCCTATTAGGAATGTCAAAGTTGAATATAAATGTCAAATTTTTCTCCAGTAACAGTCCTCCTAAACAGGTGGATACCCTGGATCAGGAGAGGGGATCAAAACCTACTCAAAAGGAAAGAAATCCTTTTTACCCGAAAAAATACCTCTATCAGTTTAGCTTTTAAATCATTGATAATCCCATTATTATTGCTTTTTATCTTTACATTAGCTCATCTGAATATAAACATGATAACAACTCTAACGTGTATAAATCTGTAAGACAAACCACATGAGACAAAACTGATAGAATGCAAGGAGAAAGAGATTAATCCACTATTTTAGTTGCAGACTTCAAGAGCATCCTATCAGAAATGGACAAATCCATCAAGCAGAAAATCAGTAAAGACATAGTTGAACTCAACAACACCATCAATCAACCGGATATAATTGACATCTACACACTACTTCATCCAACAACAATAGAATACACATTATTCCCAAGCTCACATGAAACATTCATCAAGAGAGACCACGTTCTGGTCATAAAACACACTTGAACAAATGTAAAAGACTAGAAATCACACAATGTTTGCTCTTAGACCACAATGGGATTAAACTAGAAATCAAGAACGTAAAAGTAACTGGAAAATCCCAACTATATGGAGATTAAACATCACACTTCTAAATAACTCAAGTTGAAGAAGAAACCTCAAGAAAATATTTTGAACTAAATAAAAATTAAAACACAACTAATGAAAATTTATGTAATAGAGAGAAAACTGTTCTTAAAGGTATATTAATAGCATTGAATGCATATATATTAGAAAAGAGAAAAGATCTAAAATCAATAACCAAGTCTCCACCTTAGGAAACTAGAAAAAGAAGAGCAAATGAACTCCAAAGTAAGCAAAAGAAATGAAAAAAAAAAGAATTAGAGCAGAAATCAATGCATTGAAAATAGGAAATCAGTGAGAAAAATCAATGAAACCAAAAGTTGGTTCTTAGAAAAGATCAATAGAATCAATAAGCCTCTCGCCAGGCTAAGAAAAATGAGACAGGACACAAATTATTGATATCTGAGATAAAAGAGGGGCTATCATTATAGGTCTCACGGACATCAAAATGATAACAAAGGAATACTATCAACATAAAAATATTATGTTAACTGTCATTATTTATTGACCATCTACCATGCTCCAGGCCATATGTTGTGCATTCTACATGAATTCTCTTTAAAAATAACAAAACCCTGAAGTAAAATGGAATTGTTATCCTCACATCAAAAATGAGAAAAGAAGCTTAAAGAGATTCAGTAATGATATCACAGATGTAACAAGTGGTGAAGATGAAGTCAGCCTTTCTCTTACTGACTCTCAAACTCCAGGTCTTTCCATAACCATAGAATTTCTTAAGTAAATTAGGGGTATATATCGTTTGATGATGGCATAGCTCACCCCGTCCTCTCCCTATCATAAATGCCACCATTATCTCTGCAAAGTATACATGTAAATGTATCAAATTCGACCTGCCTTTGTTCATCAAAAGAGAACTTCTTTTGCCAGTCTGAGTATTTAATAATAGTTTGACTAATGTAAAACAACCTTGCCTCTTTCTCCCAAAGAATAATGTGATATAAAATAGAGCATGATGGGGTGATTCAAAGAAGAGATATTCTTTCTATAATTGATGACAGAAATTCATGAAACTATTGAAGAGAAGGAGGAGACAATGATAGACATGCTGACCAGTAAGTCACAGGAAGTATGAGTATAAGCAACAATAAGAAGACACACTTGATCTTAGTTAGAAAGAAAAAAAGTAATCCAGTTCTTACTTAAGCCAAGAAAATTTTTCTCATGTACCAAAACTCACCGTCCCCTACACCACCGACGCCATTACCAACCGCCATCTAATACACTGACTGCGGCCGAGAAAACCAACTACTTGCATGAGCATAATGGTGAGCTAGCACCAAACACCAATATTACCCTTGAAGAGAGAGCACTGAGTAAGTTTTGTAAGATGAGCAAAAGCAGAAGTGACTTGGTTGCCATGAAAAGCAAATATGCTCATTTCAGCCTGGCCAGTGTGCTCAGTGGTTGAGCATCAACCATGAACCAAGAGGTCACTGTTACATCCCCAGGTTGCGGACCCATTAGGGGGTGTGCAGGAGGAATCAATCGATATTTCTCTCTCATCAATGTTTATCTCTCTATCCCTCTCCCTACCTCTCTCTCTCTAAAAGCAATAAAAACATTTTTTTAATGCTCATTTCATCTTTATGCCTTCAACTGCTCTCCATATATTGGTGACCCAAACAGAGAGTGTTTAGAAAACTAGATTTAGAGGCTAAAGTGGGAAGCTTGGGTAATACAGTGTGCGTATTTGCCTTCATTTAAAATTATGGGACAATTTAACTAGGAAGTTTGCAAACTACTTAATGTCATGTATGAAAATAAAAGTTAAACTGTAGTTGCCTTAAGAATAAAGAGAAATATGGGCCACACAAGCCAATTAGGATCTCTGAAATTAGGATCTTCATAATTACTGATCCAAGGGGGACTAAAGGGGTTGTTTTAAAGCAGCGGCTCTCAACCTGTGGGTCTCGACCCCTTTGGGGGTCGAACAACCCTTTCACAGGGGTCGCCTAAGACCATCAGAAAACACATATATAATTACATATTGTTTTTGTGGTTAATCACTATGCTTTAATTATGTTCAATTTGTAACAATGAAATTGGGGGTCACCACAACATGAGGAACTATATTAAAGGATCGCGGCATTAGGAAGGTTGAGAACCACTGTATCCAGGAATGCGCACTATGGCAGACAGCCAAGTCAAATGACCCTGAAGCCCCCTTTAACCTCAACAGGTTTACACTTTTATGGTAACATGCAATTCACCCAAGAAAATGTGCATCCTGGGTCTGGGCACTGCTGGCTGGAGACTGCTGAGACGGATCTCTATCCTCCCGGAATCAGGCTTTAGCTCAGCATCAGCTAAGTAACAAGGATTGTATTTCCCGTGAAGGTCTGTGGCTCTGACACTTTCAGACATCGCCAGATGCTCTATCAGTCCAAAGGCCAAGTGCTCCTGAAAGAGTAACTTGTGCCCATGTGGCTGCAAGAACTCTCTAACTGCATAATTCCTGTGAACGAATCATCAGAATTCACACCTCCAATTACAAATAGTTTTCCAATTTTAACATAAAACATCCTTGGAAACTTCGTCACAAGGCAAATTTCCTAAAGAGGATTTTATTTTCCCAAAGGCTTATGTTATAATTGGATATTCTGTTATCAAAGACTAAGCATCTCATAGCTCACAGGCACACATGGGAAACAACAGGATATAAAACCAACGATACATCTACAAATTCCCATGATGGACCTTGGAGATTTTATATTAAGTCATAAAACATTAGTGGTGGAAGCCACCTAAAAGATCATCTGTGAGCTGTTCCCATTAAAACAATCCCTCCCCTTCCCCCGCCCCCC
>NW_006292095.1:8499837-8505748 GCF_000327345.1 Myotis davidii | reverse complement strand
AGCGGAGAGCCAGGCACAGCCAGAGGGAGAAGGGCCCATTGCCCCACACACACACAGACACACACACACACACTCAGACTGACCACATCATTACTTCCTGGGAAGCTTGATAAAGAGCAGAGCCCTGAACCTCATTTCCAGAGATGTTAATTTGTCATAGGGTGGGACACAAAATGCTGTCTTTTTCTTTTAATTTTTCCAGGTGATTCAGATGTACATTTAGATTGGAGTACCTCTACCAATGAAAGACCGTTCCAAGCCATGTTTCGACATGGCCCCTCCAGAAACTTCTTACAGCTATGTTTTCTGATTAACTTGTACCATCTTGTATTTCTTTTCTTCCTTTCTGGCATCACTTCCCTTTTCCCCTCACTCTTGCTCTCCCTGGGGCTGTATCCCTAAAAAAGTTCTAGTTCTAGGGAACCCTAGCTGAGACAAAGAATGAACTGAATTATCATAACTATTACCCCACAAAGTAAGGAGATTCTATTAAAACTAACAAACAAACAAAAGGACTGCCCACTCTCAAAAGACTCTTGGGGCGGGTGGGAGGGGTGATCCATATAAATGACACTGGGTATTTTTCTCCTAGATTTACTGATTAAATGCCAATGGCTTCATCAGTAAATGGGTGAGTCTGAGGAATCTGTATTTACATCTTTAGCCATTAATGCCTCTGAGAGTGAATTATATGACTACCATTTGCACACTAAGATTTTAATCTCTGCTCCTTACAAGCAACTGAAATACAGAGTTGCCAATGATTTGGATATCAAATTTAAATGTCTGTACTCAGGAAAGCGGAATATGCAGATGTCAATAACCTGAAGGATTAAATATTTATATTCCTCTGGAAGCAAAATATCTAGTGATCAATAATTTACTGACATCTTTTCTTCACCCAGCAGGAAGGAAATGAATAGGTACATTTATGATTTTTATGCATCACAGTTGTGGTAAGTTGATTACATGAGGTTGGACAAAGTGTCAGAGAGGCCAAGAAGTTAAATGAATATGCACGTTAATTCTTCTCTTTGGACAGCTGCATCTATGAAAATAGATACCACTAAGACATCAAGACATCAATTCTATCTCCAAATCACACCGCAAATCTGCCCATTTCTTTCTTTCTCCGTTGTCTCCCTCCCGAATCCAGGGTACATCACTTCCACTTATTTACTAGAAACTGTGATTGTTTTCACTTTCATACTCCAATTCATTCTCCATGGAGAAGCCAGAGGGGTCTTTTCAAAACAAAAATCAGAACAGAACATAAGCCAGATCACAGCAACCCTGCTTAAATCTCCTATTTTGCACTTAGACTATATCCAAACCTGTTACCCTGTCTTATGGAGCCCTTTACCAGCTGGCCCCTATCTCCCATTCAAATCTCATCGCATACTATCTTGCTTTGCACCCAAGATTTTTTGCCACAGTGACCTTCCTTCTGACCCTATCAAACTCCACTGCACTCTTCTTTGCATCAGCTGTCCCCTATGCACAAAATTAATCCCCTCTATCTTCACAGGACTCTCCTCCCCCTTTCAAGTCTCAACCTTAATGTTATATTCTAAGGGAGGCCTCCCTGGTCACTCTGTCTAAACCCAAAATGCTTATTCCTATCTATTACCATCCTACTGACATACTTCATAGGCTCCATGAGGGCAGAGCCTGTGTGTTTACCACTCTAGCCCCAGCAACTAGCATATGGCTAACATATACCTGCATAAATGAATGCAGAACAGACCCTGACATCAGCAAGAGACATTCTCAGATTCTATCAAATCACAAATATTGTAGCATATGATTTCCTTTCAAAAATGGAGCTATGGGGAATTTCACACAGATCCAAACCACAAGCTCATCCTATCCTACTCTATTTAAATAGCTATCTTCTGCCTAACAACCATTGTTCCTGAACAATGGCTTTGTCTTCCTTTCCATTATCATTACTAGTAGTTTACTTCCTTTGGAGAGGTGTTTTTTCCCCACTAATAAACAAAATGTTTAATATTTCAAGAGATTTCCGGCATATGCAACAAAGCCAGTGGAGAGGGGGACACTGGCTATTCTTGCCCAGCAGGTACACGACTCTCCCTTGCAGCCCCATCTCTCAAAGGCCAGGAGACTCCAACCTGTGCCCCAGAACTAGCCAGATGAATTGAATATAAAATCTGTAAAAAAAAAAAAAAAAAAAAAAAAGGTCTGCTATACTTACTCTCCACTTTACATTGTTTTCATTTTGTTTTTGTTTTTTTTTAATGTTTAAGAGCACAGAGAAGCATATCAATTAAAGCTGCATCGTTTTAAAAGATGTGGTTGTCTTGGCTGAAGAATGGAGCTGCCAGTTTGTGTCAGAGGACTCCTGGGTGTCGGAGAGTCTGCCTAGAATTGGATCAGCGCCGGCAGGTCCATTGGCCCAGATTGCTGAAACCACAGTACTGAAGCCTGTCACTGCCTCCCAGTGCCAGCCAGAAGGAAAAAGCCTGACTTCTGGCACTGGTCACTCCTGCACTTCCTCTCAGATTTTTTTTATATATTTTTATTGACCTCAGAGAGGAAGGGAAAGGGAGAGAGAGATAGAAACATCAATGATGAGAAAGTATCATTGATCGGCTACCTCCTGCAAGTCCCACTCTGGGGATTGAGCCTGCAACCTGGGTATGTACCCTGACCAGGAATCAAACCTGTGACCTTCTGGGTTCATAGGTTAATGCTCAATCACTGAGCCACACCGGCTGGGATCCTCTCATATTTTTAAGGTTCACCTGAGAAATGCTTTCAGATTTTCAGCCACTTTTGCTCTTCATTTAAACTTTATATTATCACATGCCATTGAAGAACAGAGAGGGTTAAAAAGGATGGGAGAAGGTGAGTCAGAAACAAAGCTTATAGGGGGGATAAATGGTATGGAAAAGAAAAGAAAAGAAAAGAAACAAAACTAAGAGAATTCTCAGTTATGACTGAACAAACCTTAAAGTCAAACATTATGAGGCTTACTATAAAGCCTTTGTCCTTATATCACACTAAATCTAGTAAAAGTCAGTTGATTTATTTTTTACCTGGAATGATTTAAAATCAAGTAATATTAATATGTAATTTTTTCATAGAAGGAAAAGAGTACCTTAGCTAAAAGAAATATTAATGTCTTTGTACACTTAACACTCTCCCAAAAGGGATCTTGATAAAGCAAAGAGGTCTGGAAATTGGATAACTTATTAATAACTGTGCTTACTGTCTTTGTACTTAACTATCTCCTCAGACAAAATGTCTTTGTTAAATTGTTATTTATATCATGTTAATACTGTTTGTAGCTTGAAAAGTGAAATCATTTTATCTGGCCAATGACACAGGAGAGCAGTGCCCTGCCCACCCTCACCCTATCTCCATATGCCAGAGTCACTTACTCCCATTCCTTCATGTGTTTTCTTCTGTACGTGCACTTCAAATATATCTAAATAACATGCTTACCATGCTATTTCTTGGTTTTTCACTGTTAGATAATAGCTATTGTCTTGCTGCTATGGAAGATGTAGATTTAACTCTCCTCTACCACCCTCTCCCCACACGTATTTGTCTTCCTTCTTCATCCATTTGATTAAGTGAATAGCCAGTACTTGCATTATTACAAGTATAATTATTTACTGTTACACCAAAACAGTGCGTTAGAGTCACATTTTATTTCGCAAAAATTTATTTTGTTTTGTTTTCAAGCCTCTGTGTGTTTATTTCATCCCATCCATCATGCTTATTCATCACATGGGCCATGAATGAATGGATGACTGAATGAACGAACAAATGAAATATCTAAAATGAATGAGTAAACAAAAGAGCACTAGTAAATGCCTGCATGAAGCCTGGAAGAGGGTGAGATGAATAACAGGAATCACTGTGTATCTAGCATCTCCAAAAGATGCAGGCTTACAGCCTCTGGTGTAGACAGTGCGGTAAGATGTTGATAAACAGACCATGGGTTGTAGAATCAGGTTTGGGTGCATGCTGTTATCTGGGCCTGTTTCCTCATCTCTAGGGTAATACACAGAATTGTGATTATTTTGATAAGAGAATACATGGAGAGTGTCTCGGGTGCCTGGCAGAGTAGGTACTGATAATGACAGTGATCATTATTATAATCAGTTGGGGACAGAGGAAGCTAATCAAGCTATCTCCTCCAACCCTCAAGACCATCAAAATATTTACTGTAATAATTTTAAGGTTACTAAGCAACCTTATGATTCTCACTCCGTTTTTTAACCAACTTGGTGCTGGGGAAGAGGTACCCTGAATAATGAACAGTAAGACTCCTGCTACTGTGAAGATGCACTAGTAAGTCAGCTTCTTGGCGTAAGCACGAATGTCATATTTAGATCGACACCATTCAGTTCATTAGTCTGACTAATGCTTGGTAACCTGAGACACTGAGGGGTGAGGATTCCGCCAAAGGACTGATCCTTGAGAGGCCCTGTCCGAACAGCTGGGCTCCCACTCCTACATCCCTCTCTTTTTAATTACACATGATTGCTCTCAAACACAGAAGTCCCCAAGTGTCCTCTGAAACAAAGGAAGTGTCTATAGTGTTTGCTATCACTTGTTCTAAATGTATTTTATTACAAGTCTCTGAGAACTGGTAATCCATAGACAGTGTATATCTTTATCACTCAGCAGACCTTTCAAAACCAGAGTACCTTGTTCATTAACCTGTCAGGCCACAGAGTTTGCTACAGTGCTGATTTCTGTTGCTCTGCTCATGACACTTCTGTGTCCACACTCTCCTCTTGTATCCACAACCTCTTTTCTAAAAACCTTCCCCATAACTCATGTCCTTCAAGTAGTCCTACAGAATCATACTACCCATTGCTGATCATTCCTTTATGCTAAGTCTTCTCCAAGGTTGAAAATATAATTTGGGCTGTATTATCTCATACTTTTCCATTAAGAGAAATTTCTGGCTCCTACCACCCAAGTAAGTGACCTAGAACAAGCCCTTTACCTCTATGCCTTAATTTCTTCTTCATAAAAATAGATGTAATTCTTAACTATAAAAGCTATTTTGAAAAGCAAATGATATTGCATTCAAGAAAGTGCTTGGAAACCAATGGGTAGGGGGAACAAGGAGGCTGCTCCTATGGGTGGGGCTGCTAGGACTCCCACCAATTGTCCCTTGAGAAAGACCAGCCAATGTCCTTCCTCTTCATGACCTTCAGAGTTTATCAAGCTGTGCTAACATTTATATTCCTAAGGAAGTAACATATTTCAGTAGCTACTTTACTTCTTTCTCTCTGTGAGCCTATCCTATATAATAAAAGTCTAACATGCAAACTGACTGAACAGTGGAATGACCAGTGGAACCATCAGTCACTATGACACGCGCTGACCAAGATGCTCAACGCAGAAGCTGCCCCCAGCCCACAGGCCCCCGGCCAGTCAAGGTGGGTGCGAGTGGCCCCCCCCCCCCCAATCGCCCTGCCAATCACCCCACAGATCAGTCCTGATCGCTGGCCAGGTCTAAGGACTCTACCCATGCACGAATTTCATGCACTGGGCCTCTAGTATTTACTAAAATTCTTAATTAGAAGCTCACCTAAAACATAAGCAGTTTTCTGCCCTAACCACTCATTCTTTTTTTTTAATATATGTTTTATTAAGATATTATATATGTGTCCTTATCCCCACGTTACCCCCTAACTGCCCCCTCTCATGCCCTCACCCCCGCCCCCCCCGTTGTCCGTGTCTATTGGTTAGGCCTACATGCTTGCATAAAAGTCCTTTGGTTGCTCTTTATGTACTTTTAAAAAAATAGGCTTTTACACGTGGTCACAAGGGGCAGCCAAGGAGCTGATCCAGAGAGAGGGCATCATGTGCCCCTAAAGGTCCCGAGTGTGGAGAGGGCGCAGGGCTCCCGCAGCACCAT